>NC_051181.1:46448448-46800419 GCF_013339695.2 Rhipicephalus sanguineus | reverse complement strand
GCACGGTGATTTGACGACGAGCAAAGTGGCGCTTGGAGGAGTTTCAGTTGAAGTCCGGCTCTACGGAAAACGTCAAGAATTGCCTCTAAACGACTGAGGTGTGAGTCGAATGTGGGCGAAAAAACAATAACGACGTCGAGATAACACAAGCAGGTAGACCATTTGAACCCTTGGAGCAATGAGTCCATTCTTTCGAGGTGGCCGGCGCACAACAGAGACCGAAGGGCATCACCTTGAACTGATAAAGACCATCAGGAGTGACAAATGCGGTCTTCTCGCGGTCCATGTCACCGACGGCTATCTGCCAGTAGCCAGACCGAAGGTCGATAGTTGAAAAATAGTAGCACCATACAGGCAGTCTAGGGCGTCATCGATGCGGGGCAAAGGGTAAACATCTTTTTTTGGTAATCTTGTTGAGGTGCCGATAATCTACACAAAAGCGCCATGTTCCATCCTTCTTTTTCACAAGGACGACGGGAGAAGCCCAGGGGCTGCACGAGGGTTCGATAATGTCTTTCGCGAGCACCTTCTCGACTTCCTGTTGTATTGCTGTACGCTCCGACGCGGAAACACGATATGGACGCTTGTGAATCGGATTCGCATCACCAGTATTGATGCGATGCGTAACGACGGTCGTTTGGCTTAAGGATGTACTGGCAAAATCAAAAATATCGCGATAGCGCTCCAGAACGTGGCAAAGAGCTGCAGCTTGATCAGACGTGACGTCCGATGAAACCATCCGTTCAATGTCAACGCCCGAGGATGGTGATGAAGTTGAACCTTGGGCTGAGCTGCAGCAATCATCCACTCTGAAGGGCTCGACATGGTGGTCCTGAAGAGCGGTAATTTGGGCCAGAGAGATACCCTGGGGGAGAACTTGTGCAGTCAGTGCGAAGTTGACAAGAGGAAGGCAGGTGCGGTTCCCAGTAATTGTCAGAATCGTGTGCGGAACAGCGACGCCACGCGTAAGCATCACGGCCGGAATCGGTGCAACCATGTAATCGCCGTCAAGTACAGGTGGCGTGGAGGATAAGTCGACGTGCATAACGGAATTAGGCGGGAGGCGTATGAAATCCATGCAGCTGAGACGACTTTGAGGTGGGTCGGTCGGATCGGAAAGGAGAGGCAAATCAAGGTGAAGAGAGCCGGCTTAACAGTCTATGAGGGCAGAGTGAGTGGCTAGGAAATCCATACCGAGAATGAGTTCATGAGGGCAATGTTCGATAACGGCAAAAAGAACGACAGCGCTTCTATCTTCAATAGTAACTCGGGCAGAGCACATGCCAAGGATAGCGGCAGTTCCCCCGTCGGCGACTCGTACGGCTCGGTTTAGGGCGGGCGTGACAACCTTCTTAAGTCGGCGGCGAAGAGCAGCACTCATAATAGACACATGCGCCCCAGTATCTATTAACGCGCACACAGGAACATCGTCCACAGTAACGTCTAAAAGATTCCGGTTGGTCGTTAACGTCAAACGAGGATTTCTTGCTGAGGTCGTCAATGCAGCTCCACCTACAGAAGCTGCACTGCCTAGTTTTCCGGTCGGAGGCGCTGCGAATAGGTCGGAGAGGCAGCACGGCGAGATTGTGGGGGCGAGCGAGATTGAAGGCGAGTAGGGAATGGTGAGCGGTCGTAGCGAGGTCTGGTCAGAGGTGTGGCAGGAGCAGAGAATGTGGTCGGCATAGAAGATGCAAGTGTTGAGGACGACTGGGTGACAGAACTGGCCTGGTTTGGAGACCCATAGTGCGCCGGTGGAGCCCAGTGGTTGCGGCACTGGCGAGCGATATGACCAACGCGTCGGCAGTTAAAACATAAGGGCTTGTCGCCAAAGGTACGCCATTCGGACAGGTTGCGTTGTCGAGAATAGTTGGAAGCAAGTCGAGGAGTGGACGACCGACGATAAAAAGGCTCAGCAGAGTATACAGGTTGAACAGGATGTAGGCCGACGTTCGATAATTCTTGATGGACGATGGCCTGGATCAAGGAAAGCGTGGTCGGGGAAGGCTCAGGCGTTGGGAATGGAGTGACTACCGGTTGCGCTGCCTCGACTTCTCGACGAATGATGCGGGTGACGTAGTCACATGGAGGGGTCTGGCGGAAGACGTCATCACAAGACGAAGTAGGCGTTGTGTTCGGAAGGCGCGTGATGCTTTGAGGTACGCGGCGGGCTTTAGCCTGTTCGAGACGGCGGCATTCTTTAAGGATCGTGTCGATGCTCGCGACGTTGTTAAAAACCAGCAGATTGAAGGCGTCGTCGGCAACACCTTTTAGGACGTGGTTAACTTTCTCGTCCTCCGACATGCGCTGGTCGGCCTTGCTACATAGAGCAAAGACGTCAAGAATGTAGGAAACGTATGATTCCGTAGATGTCTGGGCGCGTGTGGCGAGAGCCTTCTTTGCAGCGAGCTGACGACCAGAGGAATCGCCGAAAAGGTCGCGGATCTTCTCTTTGAAGAGATCCCAGCTCGTTATTTCGTCTTCGTGGGTTTCAAACCATGTCCGCGGAGTGCCGTCGAGGTAAAAAGGAACGTTAGCGAGCATGAGTGTGCGATCCCAGCGGTGCGTAGCACTGACGCGCTCGTACCGGTGCAGCCAGGCGTCAACGTCGGTAGAACCATCTCCGGAGAAAGTGCCTGAATCTCGAGGGGGCGAGAACGTGACGTAGGTTGTAGCTGGGGCGGAAGGGGTCGGCGGTGATAAAGCTCCGGCAGACGAAGTCGGTGAGGGCTCGCCGGTGTTGCGACCGCTGCGCGTCGCCATGGAGGTACGGGAATCGTCCACCTCCACCAATAATGTTACGGGTAGCTTAGTAACTATTTATTAAATCGTTGAAACAGCGCAGGGTGGACAAGATGGCGTCAGTCCAGCAACAACCAGAGAAACGACGTCGTCTTCCTCGTCTTTCATGCAGCCACGCTGCGGCGGCTGTATGGTATCAATATACACGATCAGATGGCAAAGAAAAAAGGTTCCGTCAACAGGCATCGAACTCACGACCGCTCGGTCCGCAACAACAGATGCCGGACACGCTATCCACTGCGCCACGGCCACATACTCTACAGTCTTTACAAACGCGCCTTTTATATCTACCACTCTCCCGGTCGGCGGGATGGTGTTGCCCGCTGGGAGCGGTAAAGTAAAGTAATTCGTCATTACTGTGGCCTCCGCGATTACCACCTGCAACGCGTTACACGTCCGTCCCATTCGGAGTGTTTTCAATAGAAGTTCAATTTTGTCAATGCCTTAACACACCGCGAGGTGGTGAGCCAAGCATCGTTAGAGTTAGCGTCGTAAAAGCGTCGGCCTCGCCCATAGCTCTGCGACGCACGCCTGCCTCACCTGGCTGTAACACCGCGTTCCCCTCTCACGCGGTCGCCCCTAGAGAAATTGCGGCCGGGCAACCAAGGTGGCAAGACGCGCTTTGCGTTTCCCTCTAGTCCGTCCGTGGTGTTCAATTATATTTTCACTTGCCGCTTGATGGCGACCAAGTTCTCCGTCCAATATGAAGCGCTCTTCTGGCTATCACAACTAGTTCTCTGATTACGCTTTCACCGTTAACTACTACAGCTACCACAATGGTTTGTTTAACCATTTAGCAGGGACGTTAGTCGTCGGGATGGAGATGTACCACCAATCATCAAAGTGGGCACCATATCCAGCTTTTGTGGACACATCACAGCCAACGCCCCTGGCGGCCCCGGAGCGAAGCTAGCGCGTTTTCAATGGAACTGGCGAGTTTTTCCCGAATAATTATGTGTAGAGGGTGAATGTTGAAAAACGCAGACCACAGAGCGCTTCAGGGAACCTAAACGCACGAGAGGACTACAGCGATCATGTTGCAGTAAGCTTCAATTTTGTTCCCAGAGCAGTTAAAGATTGTACAATGGTAGTCTATGGAAACGGCGAAAAATGTGGCCTGTTTTTCGAGACAAAAACGGTCACTGTCGTAGAACTAAGCAAGTTATGTTAATGGTCAGGAAATCACATGTAGTCCTGACACTCAGCTTTCGTTTGAAGCCATTCTCAACTTGCCGCAATTGGCATAACATTGTTCCCTAACGCGTTTTTTGAAGCGCGGTCGTTCAAATGTGTGTGGTAAATTGATCAACCCTTGCTTACCACAGGCGACAAGCCGTCCACCGTGGCCGAGCGAGCCAATCGCTCAAGTTCAGAGCACGGCATGATCGCGCCGTCACCAGTTCGATTCCTGGCGACGGATCAGCATTTTTTTTTCAGCCCGTGAATTAGTTCCACAGCTTCGCACAGGATGTCGCCGCCGAAACAAAAAAGAGCTTTCGTTTCGGTTTCGATTCGTGACTGTTATCTTAAGCTGCTGTTTCTTTTTCTCTTTATTATATGACTTTTTTAGTGTTTCTCTTTATTATATGACTTTTTTAGTGTATGTTTAAACACTCCACGCGTATCACATCGTTCAGATCTACATTTGTAATTCTTACTTTATTCTTTTATAAACGTCCTAAGGAACAGAACGCCCGATCAAGTTATGGTGAACAAAGCTCTTTCGAACTTTTGTACGCGTATTGTCGTGGAAATTTATTTCTCCCTTCTCATGATGTCGTTACGATCTTCTCAGGTACCTACAATTCAGCAACGTAAAGGAAGCGAACTAAGCTTAGACAAGCGAGGCATAGTAATTAAATGACAAAGCTAGACGTTTTTGCAGTTGCTTTTTACTTTAGGGCTAACGCATGTGTCTGTCATAATCTTAACGAACGAAGGGGAATTTTTCGAGGGGTTCTTTGTTTTTTTGTTAGACACTACTAATGAAACCAACAGGTAATTAAGCCAATCAAAGAATAGGAAAAATTACTTGTTCTTTTTCAAACAGCAGTGCAATGATTTCGGCCTAACTTAAATGAAACCAAAATTGCTATCTCGACAAACATCAGCGGACGGCTCATATACCCTTCTATATACTGCGCTCTCAACTCGAAGAGACTGTGCGAAATCCCCTTTGCTACCTGGAGTGGCTGTGTTCTCTTACAGCACCATTTTGTAGAGTTACGCGAGGCTGGATCTAGAAGACTTAGCTGCCAGCTTTATACTTCAAACGCTTGTGACTACCGATCCGCTGGTTTCTTAATATTTCTGCCTTCACCGCTGGATATCCGCCTCGTTTCTGGCGCCGATGCAAGTATAGACGTCCCCGGGCCCTGCCGGGGATGGCGGCGACAGCGGCGGCGGTCTCCAGGAAGCGCACTGGGCTCCATAGCGCTACGGACAGCGACGAAACCAGTGTCTACTCGCTCAGCAGTGAGGACTGGTCCGATGACGACTTTCAGCTCGTACGACGCCGGAAGGCGAAGCGAAGAAACACCGGGTCCCCCCTGTCTTCAGGCAAGTCAACTCTGAAATCTACTCAGAAGACCGCAGTCAGTACGATTATATTCGTACCAGAACTCGCTACCGACAACCTGAGACAACTCAACAGACAGTCGGTCTCGGTGCTTCTCGAAGCGGCGGTGCCAAATGAAGTAAGGGATGTTAGAGTCAACACACGAAAAAATGTCCTGGCTGTCGACGTTGCACACGAGACTGCACTGAGAACATTGAGCCAAATTACGGAACTTGATGGCATAAAAGTTCGCTCGTACATACCACTGGCCAGTGATACCACTACTGGTGTCATCTACGATGTCGACGTCTCTGTTTCCAACACAGACTTGCCCAGTCTGGTGAAGCCAACAGTAGATGGCATCCCTATAACACACATGACGCGCATGGGCACATCTCGCTGAATAAAACTAACATTCAAGGGTGAATCTCTGCCCTCGCATGTTAAGGTAGGCCACTTTCGGCATCCTGTACGACCGTTCATTCCAAGGCCACTCCAATGCCGCAAATGTATGAGGTTTGGACACGTGAGCGCCGTGTGTCAGAGCACGATCATTTGCTCGCGCTGCGCCGAACCACACGCTGCAGACTCCTGTGATGCCACGATCCTCAAGTGCCGCAATTGCCTCGGGTCCCATGACGCTTCGTCAAATGAGTGCCCCAAGAAACAGAAGGAAAACGAGATCATAAAGCAGATGGTACGAGACCGCTCGTCTCGTCGGGAAGCTGTTGCTGTCGTCAGAAAGCGACGCTCCCGACGCCGTAGAGGGTCAAGGAACTCTGTGAAGCGCAGTTCACAGGTGACACCTCATACTCTGCTTCCTAGACTAGACACGCCCGAGTCGATTTCTGAGGACAAGACCGCACCAGAGCACATGGACACTGAAGCATGGCCGGCATTGCCAAAGCTGCAGCCAGAGCCACAGCCAGAACCACAGCCACAGCCAAAGCCACAGCACCACACACAGCGACTCCAATGGTCGAAGCAGACGCAGACCGAGTCAACGACAGCGCTGGTTCCCCACGACTTGCCGGAGAAAGACAAGGACATTGCTGCGATGCTTGGCTCTCTTCTGAACACCATATTCATGCTCTTGAATAAGCTAAACACTCCGTCAGCCCGAACTGCCCTGCAAGTGCTGGAAATTCTCGATCCAGTGTTTTCAGCGCTGCAGTAATCACAACGGCTCGCCCACGGCCCTCTCAAATGCCGCGATACCCCAATGGAATTTCAGAACGCTGATGTCATGTAGGCCTCAGTGACTGCCTCAGTGACTGATTGTACCCCCCTTTGCACGTGCAGTGCTCTCCTTCTCTCTCTATCTCTTCCTTTTTCTATTCCCCGTTCCCTTATCCGCAGTGCAGGGTAGCAAGCCGGACGTTCGTCAGGTTAACCTCCCTGCCTCTTCTCTTCCTCTCTCTCTGTTGCTATCGCACTCATTGCATCGTCCTTGCGGTGAAACTGGGATTTTTATTCATCTCTTGTCATATCAATCGCCCTACGTGAACAGAAAAAAAACAGCATGCCTTCTCCTTTAACATCACAAAGCACTGTGCGCTGCAACGGATAGGTCCGTGTGATATGACGTCTGTGGATCAAAGCTTTCGGGAAGTCCAGGGACTGGTGCTCCCAGTTACAAAACGAAAATCCGGTGATTCAGCAGCTTTTCGCACGCACTCGCAGCCCACCTCAACGTATCGCAATAAGATGCCATTTTAAACATCTGCAAATGAAAATGTGCGAAGCATGTACTGGTCGCGCAAGGCTGGAACCGAAAGCGGAGCTAGCGTTCGACTAAGCTTCTTCTAAATTTTTGCTAGCAATACCAAGCTATTGCTAGAGGTGCAAAGTTTTTGCTAGTATAGTATTATAGAATATGGCTAGGCTTGGATAATCTGTTCTTCTCAGGTTTCGGTCGGTTCCCCAGACTACGCACTTGTTGCGTGGTTTTGAAGGGGAAATGTCGCGTCACTAGTATTTACGTGATGGGATTTTAGTCACGTGAGAGAGAAAGTACATGTTTATTAGAGTCCAGTGCAGACGCTGAGGTTGTCCCGCGCCACCCGGTTGTTCCGAAGTTTTTGGCGCCAACACGTCACGTCAATAGTTACGTGACGTTACGGGATTTTAGTGGCGAGACTAAGTACTTGATTTTACGTGATTCGCAGTCACGTGGCTAGTTGTTACGTGATTGTAGTCACATAAGTAGACGTGCGATGTTACGTGATTTTGGTCACGCGACAATTGCAGGCCTGGTGTACAAGAAATTGTAGTTGCAGTAAACAACAACCCATCATCGATATCACATGTATTTTACGATCACGAGAAATTCACTTTCGTTGCTCGAAAGAGCAAGCGAAGCTGCACTCGTGCACTTTTTATCACGCTTCAAAATTGTTTGGGCTTCTACGATTTTTTCCGGAATTTCTTGTATGCTTCATTTGCTCTATTCTTTTTTCTTTCCTGGTGAAGGACGCATATATATTGCTGTAAGTTTGAAAATATAGTCAGTTTTAAGTTCAGCGCTGTGTGTGTTTTCCAATGTCGTACTCGTTCCTTGCGCTGTGAAACAACGAATTATGGTCTACAGGGCCTTTTTGCAAACAGAAAGCAGCTGTTTTCACTTTTGCATTCCGTTCCTGCTCTTTGGAAGGTGGAGACACTTGCAAGGAGCGTTGCAAGGAGAGTTTGACCGTAGTATCTTTATAGTAGCTATCGTATCACGGGCTTCCCGCCGCGCGCTGTGGCTGAATGGGTTGATCATCCCTGCTGGCTGTTCGCGCGCAATCGCTGGGGCCTTGATTCGAATCCCAATGCGGTTTTTTCTTCTTTTTCTGTCTCTCTTAGAATTGCTTATGTTTGCCGCGGTGGTACAGCGGTTACGGTGCTCGGCTGCTGACCCAAAGGGCACAGGTTTGACGGCGGCTCCAGCATTTTTGAACAAGGCGAAAATGCCAGAGGCTCGTGTACTTGGTTTGAGATGCACGTTACGAACCTGAAGTAGTCGAAATTTCCGCAGCCCTCCTCTACGGCCCGCCTCATAAACATATTATGGTTTGGGCACGTAGAACTCCAGCAATTATTATTACTAGTACAACGCTGCTGAAGATTTAGTTGCTTGCTTTTTTACTGGAGCATTGCAACCAAGATATCTGTTGCAGTTTCGGTTTCCCTTTTGGAAATGGGGCAAGTAAACTTCTAATGTTTTATTTTTTATTACCACGCAACCCATTACTTAATAACGAAGAAAAGGAACCCAGATTTTAGTTAACCTCAACCATAAGAAGGCAATACAAAACGAAACCAAGGCAAGCATGAGGGCAGCCATTTGTAATATAATGAAGTACTCTACTATTAGAGACGACGCAGAAACGTAACCAGTAATAGTAGAACCAACGCAAAGCTTGTATTGTTGAATCGTCGCCTTTTTTCTACGGGAGCAGCGTTCTCTGCTTCTGCAAGTAGTGCTGCTCTTTTGCATTACATTTACTTCCCCTCCGAAAAAGAGCCATCCTGGCTAATTACGAACAGATGCACAGTGATAGTGAGGCTTTAGCAGGTCCATATGCACAATCTCATGCCTCGACATTGTTTGATTACAATAGTCTCAAGCGACTTGACGGCGTATATGATGAAGTACGAGGCTTGCTAGACCACACGGTACCCCCCCCCCCACTCCTACCACCCCCCCTCCCCCGCTGAGTGGCGCAGGCCGGCGGCGGGGACTGGCGGGGACCGGTGGACCGGCGCCGGGAACGGTAGGCAAGTGGACTCGGAAGCGAGCGCGGCCGCGCGCGCCGTTGCCATAGCAACGACGGAGAGACCTTCAACCGGCTGCTTTGCTGCTGGCTTGCGTTTCCTTTTTTGAATTCTTTGCACTCGCCACTTTCCTATGAAGAATGCTGTCTCACGCTCATAACGTGCATGCCATTTGTGACCTAGAAGTGCCGGGCGCGCGGCGATAATGCAATCGAGAGGCATGCACGATATCAGGACTGTTTTTGTGAGGCGAAACGACACCCTTTCACCACGTTCTTCCGTGTACGCTGCTTTCCTGAAAAGCATAGGTAATTTCATAGGGAATATTAGCCGATTACACACTGCCTTTGTTGCCGCAACGCCACTTCACGCCGTTGAAAGAGTAATAAGAGGGAGTGACTAAGAGGGAAGTCCAGGCATGGACACATGCATGTTGTCTTTACTGATGACTTTCCCTTAACAGGTACCCATGTTAGCAGCAATGTACAACAGAGTGAATGAAAACAGCGAGGAAGAAGACTTCAAAACTAACAAGCGCTTTTCGCTTTACAGTTCTGTTTACCGAGTCAATGAGCCAAGTATCCGACGCTCACTAGATTGCCCTCTGCACTGTGTTCCCGAGCCAAGCCTAATTACGGTTCATCAAACTAATGAACAGATCAAGCTCGCCATGCTTGTTCGCCTCAGGTTTATGACTAATATAATATATATATATATATATATATATATATATATATATATATATATATATATATATATATATATATAATGTGTGTGTGTGTGTGTGTGTGTGTGTGTGTGTGTGTGTGTGTGTGTGTGTGTGTGGATAATGCATGCCTTGCGGGTAGCACTCATTAAAAAAAGAAAAGATGCCTTTACTAACGTTTCAGCCGTGACACCGCCTACGTAGGTCAGTGTCTTGCGAAGCCCATGCCACAGCCCAAGCGTTATGGAATGCATTTTTTCCGGTTTTTGATGTGTGCTGCCTGGAAGTTCATTCAATGTAGAAAGCGCCGCGCGCATGCGCCGTTGCTCGACATGCGTTCACTAGTAGTCGCGAAGGCAACGCCACCTCTCAACGTCAACTCCTTTTACTCTTTTATAAGCACAGATTAAATCGAGAATGCCTAACACCGTGCGCATTATTTTTAAACGCATTTTTTTCTTTAGTAAATAGCAGCGGACTGTGTAGAGCATTCTGCACATCTCATTCGTGCACTATGAATGCTTGCCCGTCAGGCAACGCGACACGCCGTTGTGACTATCAAAGCGCAATTCAACAATACAAATCTTAATCATATGGTGAAAAAAAAAGCTCGTTGTGTCACTGTAATTCACAGCCAGGGTCTTGTGACACATTTCGGTCGGTTGTCAGTACCTTTAAAAAATCACATCGCGAATATATATAGTGACAGAGTAAGTATTTACTCTAAAAAGGCGTGACCTCACTCATGCTCACCTCATGTTCCACGATGCCAAATATTTGTCCATAAGTAAATATTGAGAAGGTTATTGTGTATACATATTTGAACTTTCTAACAATCAAGGAGGTAATTTCCGCGTCACTACAAGATCTGCCCTAAATGGTGGCTCTGCGCTGTACAGCACACGTGTGTGCTGTACAGCGCAGAGCCACCATTTAGGGCAGATTTAGGGCCTAATCTATGAAAAAAAATAACGTGTTATCAGATTGACAGGAATTCAATGCTTTGAGCTATTTCCACTCAGACAAAGCTGAGAGGGAATACCATGTCTAGAGGGTGTTTTCTAAAACGCGTGCATCTATGATAGCACTGTGCTATCGATGCGCATTAACCAGACTTCACACCTGTGTGCAGATATCCCTATTATTAAAGTCGGGGCTAGAGGCCAATTATCGTATCTTCTGAAATATTATTAATTTTTATTAGTCGCTTTCGCGCTTATTTCTATTGCAAGTTTTATGTTGCAGTAAAACTTAATATTGAATTATCTATTTCTTACTATCTATTTACTATGCTTTCCTTATCTACAATAGAGACAAAACTACCCGATACAGTGGAAGGGACTTTCAAAGTGGGCCTACACGTTTGAGCCAAAAAAGAATCCCAACCAGGAATCTCTTCGCAGCTTTGACATTCCTATTAAGCCAGAAGATTCCCAGGATTCAATACGCGGCTGATATTTTGCATCATGAAGTGCAAAAAAAAAGCTCCGTTTTTGAAGACCCTCGAGCGGAGGGTCTTCAATTCGACATGGGTCATTCTATTCGACATGGGTCATTTTCCGTTGGGCTTTCAGAGGAAGAAGACTACTGCTTGAAAAGCAGTAGATATTAAGGGAAAAAGCAGATTTCGCCAGGCTTTATCTGGCTGAAGACTGGTATTTTTCAGTCATTGCTACGAGCGAAAAACTAGTAATCAAAATTCCTGTGCGCATAAACACCATCGTTCTCTTAAGGGAACCTCCTGGAAAGAAAGGCTTAAGATTTCCTATAGAACGCCTGCACATCTTCGTGGCAACAGAAGGAGCTCCACTCAAAACTGAAGAAATTTTTAATATGCTGAGTGAACGAAAGAAGGAGGAATTAGAGGGTTCGCTTTTCTCTGATGTGTCTTGTGACCCGTTGTTGAGCAAGTCAAATGCATTTTGTATTCTACATCAGGAGTGATACAGAATAAAGAAGTGATTTTGAGATATTGTAGGAATAGTTACTATATTATGTTGCATTAGCAATCGTTGTTGTCAGCGCAAAAACGCCAAAATTCGCTCTTCTGAATTTCTTTGTGCTGATCAAAGTGGACGATTGGGCCTGTAGGTGATTCATGATCGACTTTGTGCTTGCTGTAGTGCAAAGTTGAAAGAGACTGCGCCTACAGAACATGAAAGGAGAGCTTCAGGAGAACTTCCAGCCCATGAGACTAACCTATTGGTCTATCTGCGCCAACAGGATTCAGGACAATCACCTCCAGCAAAAAAAAAGGAAACAAAAAGAAAGAAAAAGAAGAAGTGCAATTAGGATAGGTAAGTGCCTTTTTTAGCGGGATAGACGGCAGATCTAGAGATTATTACACAACACGTCAGTCGTATATGTTCTACTATACGTTCATTCCTAACAAAAAAAGCTAACCAAGTTCACATTTTCCGGTGTACAAGATCATCTTTCAACGACTGTATCATTTGGCACACCCGCGTAGACGGCGCCAAGCTTGCGGTGGCAGCCGCATTTAAATAAGAACTAAATGAAAACAGATAAAAACTATCTTTAACTTCCTTTTTTTTACTCTCATTCCTAGCGTTCTCAAACTGATCCAGTTCTAACTTGACGTAACGCAAGGAGCAAACGAGTGTCACCCAAGTGGTACACCAAAGGAAATTCGGTTTATTATGCAACCACAATATCCTTTTCGTACCCAAACATAATGGTTCCCGCTAGCTGAAAAAAGAAACTCGGAAAGCAGCATGCTGCTCCAAAATCCCACCGGTACGGCAGCGCAAGAAACTAAACAAACAAACAAACAAACAAACAAATAAAAACACGATGCTCTTCATGCATCGTGGGCGCGTCTATAACGGCCACACATTTGGCATGGCACGTCTAGAAAAACTGCCAATTCATTGCCAGTCGTCGCTGTCGAGATAACGCCGACAAACAGCGCTCTCTTTTATGCGCACCGAGGTGAAGGACAATCTCGGGGCGTGTGTACTGTTTCTTTTGATTCTCTTTTATTTAGTGCCACGTCACTGCATACGTCATGGCGGGACTTTTGAATTCTTTAAGGTCGATACGCCACGTGGTGTCGTTCACGCGAACTTAGCCACTGGTGTCCAGAAAAGCTGCATATGATCCACGTTAAACGGTGCTATAGCTACGAGACATCTCTACACATTGTGCAAACTCTATTATATCACTTTACAGCAAACATTCAGTTACTTCTGTAAGGACACGCTTTACTTTCGTGTAATTCCGATTCCTATGACGGAGGGATCAACCATGTTTTTTTTTTTTAATTGGCTACGATTGTTTTAAATACGACGGAAGTTCAGGGCGATACGCCGGCTTGCGGCAAACAGAAATCGTCGAAAAACGAATACGGCCGAAGTCAACATTTCCACAAAAAGTCTTCTGTTCCTTAGGGCAGCAACTACCTTCTTTACTAGTGCTTCTTACTGAGCTATTTCGTACAAGCTTACTGGAATACACAAGACGCGTAACTACCGCAGAAGGTAGATGAGTTTGACGGCCTTTTGTGTCTCATCTCCATCCTATGGTAGTTACGCGTCTTGTGTATTGCACTATAATTTTATTACCAGCGGTTTCCTTTTTTGGACGCCTCCCACACTTTCACCTAGACTCAGTCGTGGAGATGCTGAAAGAATAGCTTGCGCGCCAAGAAAAAAAAAATTCAGAAGCTATTCCACTCTTTTAAAGTGCATGGCCGATGAAGCTGTTAGGCTTACGACACAGAGGTAACACAGAATTTCGAACCATAGCCGATCACATACGGTGCAACTAAATGTCTCTCGAGAAAGACTATTTTCCATTTAGCTTATGCTATTTCAAAGTTACGCATTTCAGCAGCATGCATCTTCCTGCCGAGACATGCGTCGTGTTGTCTGGCTTACCGCATGCGCTTGGCTTTTCGTGCGCATTTCGTGGTTGCCGCCCGTGTGTTCCCTTCATTTTTAATGGACCAGTAGTAGTATTATGCGTTTGCCCGATTTCTATGTCTCATACGGTTTGGCCTAGGGGCAACATCATTTCGAGTGGATCAGTGGTGAGTAGTGAGGTTTGCCCGATTCAAGTGGCATGTACGTCCACTAGGCGTTTTTGCACACACACAGGCGGAATTCTCTAGCCATATATAACTTCTCCGTAAAGAAGAGAGAAAGGAAAGGTGCAGAAACGCGAGGGTAACAGAGGGTTTCCCGAGATTGTACAAAGGGAGGAACAAAATAGGTACCCTGGTGTTCGGTATCCAAAAAGAGGGGTCGGAAACAGTACGGGATGGTTTTTATAGTAAGCAATTACTGTCAGTCTGTGATGTAAATTGTTGTTGAAAGACAGAAATATTGCATAGCTATACGGAGATGTCTGTTTCAATAAAATGAAAGCAAAGCAGAGAAGGAGGGGGGGGTGTTATTGCGTGGGAAATCACACATGCTTACGCCGGCTGACATGTTAAAGTTAGTAAAACTTTAGAGCACGGCTCTATCTACTTAATAGGGACCGTTCGAAGAAAAAGATACGACGAAGTTGAAGTAATATTCTTAAAGAGTAGTGAAGAGTTCCAGCCACTTTCAAACGCGAGCACAAGAAGAAAGGAACACACAGGACAAAACCAGCCTTGTCTTGTGCGTTCCTTTCTTCATGTGCTCGCGTTTGAAACTTCCTGGAACTCTTCACTATTCATCATGTACCAACTGGCACAGAAAACCACACTGCTAAGTAATCCTAACATTAATTGAAAACGACAAAATCATTTTTTTTTCCTCTGTACAAACAAATATAATCTGAGAACGCTTAAACTAAGGCCATATCCAAATCACTAAAATATAGAAACACAACGAAGGAATGGGAAAAGAGAAAATAGCGACATTACAAACTTTTCAACAATTTCGTAAAATATTATTACATTATTTTATTCCCTCGTAACGCGTATTTGTTCTGATGTTCGAAAACCTGCGCTCTCGTAAATTGCTAAGCTTGCATTCCGGCAGGTGTAAGCATGTGCCATTTTCTGTAAAATGACCCTTTCCCGGTCACCTTTTTTAGATGCGTAGCAGCTCTTTGACTAGCCTGTGTAACGCTGTCCGTCCGAACAAACGCGAGGCAACGCGCTTCCCTCGGCGCAGGTGTTGGAGCGGTGCCAAGTAGGTCACGCCGCAGCTGGGCGTTGACGTCACGCACCCCTCGCACGCTTCCCTCGCAGGTGCGCGCGTACGTCACTCTCTCCCTCACCCGCCGGAGCGCCACAGATGCCGGCTGCATCGCGTGTCTGCGTTTCAAACAAACGTTTACGCCAGTAAACGCTACACCGAGTTTCGTTTCAAACGAATCTTCCAGCGCTCACCGCAGCACCCGCGTTAGCGCCGTTCAACCCGTGACGCCACCCGTGCGCAACGCTGCTGCTTCGCATCCCATCAGGGTTCCCTTCGGGGAGATGGTCCAATTTTTTTAGTGGACATTTTGAGCGTGTTTAGTCTTAGTTCATATGTTTCGACTCCATAACCCACAAGAAATGACTTTCTTACCATGATAGTCTTGTCATTCATGGCTCCTGCCCAATCTTTCAAGGAAACCAACGCAAGTTGGTGTCATTGAAAAAGTGGGTACAGTAAGGCTGTGTAGAGTACAGTACAGTACAGTACAGTACAGTTGGCACTGTAAAAGTGAAACCATTTGTTCCTCTATTACTGTACCCTTTCTTTCCCTTCACCAGGGAGGTTCGTCACCAGCCTTGAAAAATAATTTCTTTAAATATTGTTGTCCTTTATTCTGCGTGCTTGTGTAGCCTGTTTATTCAAGACGGTTCAGGAAGAAGAAATATGTTTTACATTAACATGTTCAAAAATTATGAACCTTTTTAACACGTAATGCTTTTGAATTAAATAAAATATTTATCTAACCAGCGTTCTGTTAATTGTAAAAATTCTACCTTTATACCCAGCAATTTGATTATTGAGTTTTTGAACGCTCTAAACAAGTTCAGTGTAGAAACACGGGCATACTTGACATTTCCAATCAGGCAGGCATAGAACCTGTCTACCACACGACTAAAGTCAGCGTGTGAATTCATCACGGGAAGACCGCATTCTGGTCTGATCGGGACGCTAGACAGGCAAAAAAAAAAGTGTTCTTCCACTCAAATATAACGAAGGTGCACGCTCCAAGCAAGGCCCAGCTTAACATTATTATGAATTTTTGATGTATTGAAGACCCAACTAATGACACTAATATACAGGTAAATAAATCAATTGTCTGTTTCTTAACTAGTTGGCCATAACAAAGAAGCGAGCCTCTAGAACAATACCCTTTTTTTCGTGCTGACGAAATGAATGTTTTATAACCTGGACATTCGCTTAAAATCTTTGCACCTGTTTTTCTCAATACCTGATTTCTGGTGGTCTACGGCTACGTGAAGAGCGATACTTTTTTTTGTAACAGGTATTTATGCATGACATTTGGGTACTGTTTCTTCATAAACTCATTTGCGCATTGAACAAAAATAAATTCAAAAGGGCGGCAGCATTTTATACACTTGGCAATTGTTTGAAAACTAACGGTGCGAGATGTAATCCTGTCAGTGTTTTTATGACAACTCAATTCAGCTTACAGATATCGCAATTATTCTAGTTCAGTGCACAGCTCTCTGTGCTCCTTACCTTTGTACTGAGTGACTTTTGATTTGCACCACCTGTATTTGAGTTATGACTGTGGGCGTAACACTCACTGTTCGGCAAATTTTCGTTATAAAAGTTGTTTTTTTACAGCTTGAATATGTTCTGCCTTATACGTCCTAAATAACTAAGCTTTGCAACATAAAAATAAATGGAGGTAGCTCTTCATCATGCAATCCTTATCATAACAGATATGATGATCCGTATACATATCACGCTGTAGCGAGTCACGCAAAGTTTTTTGTTGTTGTTTACTTCCTTGTGCGAGGAATCGACATTCTGTATGCTACCATTAACTGTCGCTCTCTTTTTTTTCCCTTTTTTTTTACTGGACATTCTTGGCGCTTCTGTCACACTTGTCTTTTTTAGCACTGCTTTGGAAGCAAGCTCTTGTGGCTTATGGATTTTTGTTTGTTTATGTGGTCAAGTTGCGCGAATTTTTACTGTTCTTTTTTCTTATGCGCGAGCAATGCGCGTCCTTTTTGTTTTGTTACCATGAACTTTATTTTCCACTCGTTTTCTGACTATTGTTAGCATTGCTTCCCAATTTCGTTTTAGTTGCAACATCGTTTTAGAAGCATGTTATTAATTTAAACATTTTTGGCTATCATGTTTCACGTTGCTGTTGAATTAACTTTATTCTGGTTCACAGAGGACGCAGGGAAGACCCCGCGTGGTTTTTTTTTTTTCACATTTCTTGTATGATGCCCTCCTTACTCCATGCTCCCCATTGGGCATTATAGGTGCTTTGTCATAAATAAGTAAATAAATAAATAAATATATAAATAAATAAATAAAAGTATGACTGTGGCTTTCGCACTAAAACTGTACTCAAGGGTGTCGGCTAGTGATGCAGAACTATCGGTAAATTGACTATCGATAGTATCAATAGTTTTTCTGAAACTATCGATAGTGTAAACAAACTATCGATAGTGCAATCGGTAGTACCGTCGTTAATATTACTATAGCGATATTACTGCCACCCGTGTTTATTGCTTCGTTTTGACGTATTCGGGTTTCATCCACAAATACTGTTAGTAAAGTTTTACCCAGACCGCGCCGTAATATTTGAGAAGCTTCACAATTCTTTGAGATCATTCTTTTAAGATTACGCACCGGACGCGAATAGTCAAGTTTATTCGAGAGCTGGAATGTTTGATGACTGTTGTATAAAGGACGACGCGTTCCACTGATGATCAGATTACTCAACGGCTGACAATTGCTCCCGCCGCTATCAGTGCGCAGCCTGTATCGCTTCTATTTTGAGTTTTGATTTTTTGGGCACAGGTTCGCCCAAATAAAGAGCTCCGTATTTCCCAGTCTTGCTGCACCATTCTTCACCGTCACAACCACGTGACAATACTATCGATAGTGGTGTTAATAATGATGCGATTACTAGCCGGCCATATTGCCAAAATATTTGCGCTAGCCTACCACTAGCTTCGCATAATTTATGAGCAATTTTCGGCAGAGAAATTCATTATTTGCGCAGTGAAAATGGCGGAATATATCCAATAAAAAATTCGTATCCAAAAGCAACCAGTTACACCTTACAATTAACCTCTTGATATTTTTTTATTGTGAAATCATAAAATGCAATATCAATTTGAAACCGCGCAGTCCCACCACATGTAAAGGCTTCCTTTCCGCTACAGCTGAACAGTTTGACTTTATGATCATGTGTCAGCAAAGCACACTGGTGTAGAACACAAACGTGTCAACTTGCTCACCCTTCAGCCTGCTCCTCTGGCTCCACTGTGTACCACGCGTGCGGGGAACCAAGTTTATTCTGCAGTGAGTCCGCACTGCTGATTTTATACAATCGATAGTACCATCGAATGTTTTAGTATCGATAGCGCTATCGATAGTGTTTCTCACCATTGATAGTTCGATAGTGACTCAGCTATCGATAGTATCGATAGTACCATCGATAGTTCTGCATCAGTAGTGTCGGCATACCTTAAGGGTAGGGGAGCAAGGCGTACAACAAAACGCTGCCCTGGCGAAGACAAGTCCACTTATCGGAACGTTCTCTCCAGCGATATTATATGGCGCCGGTTTTTTGTAAGGGAATATAAGCATACGCGAAATCAGCCTAATAAGTAAACATTGACCTCAATTGAGCCAAAGACTTTATGAAGATTTTCAAAAATTACCAGCTTCCTCTAGCATGAACACTCCACAATGGCTTCCTCCGCTGTAATATTGCAAATAATTTTTAGCAGGCTTCGATGTACCTGAGAAAACAGCAAAAAACATTGTTATACACACTGCGCACCATTTGCAACATTCCGACCAAGTTTTTCGCAGCTAGCCAATTGAAAATACCCGTAAAACTGCATTTATTACATTTTTACTCTGTCGATGCCGTGCCCTAGCCAAATTCTAGCATACAGGGGTGCTTGAACTTCAGTCTTAGCAGCACAGTTTTTTTTAACCGCAGCTTGTCTCAATGTAGAACCATTCGTCAGCGTGTTGCTGCTCCGACAATAGGCTGAAGGAGCACAAAAACTCATTAAAATGGCTCACTACAGGAATTTGCCCGCACACTGCCGAGAACTTTGTTGTCAAATTGTCCTGTCTGTCGATCCATTTTCTTAAAAATCAACAGCCAATCTTTCTCCATTACACACACAACTGTCTATAGAACGAAAATTTTCGCTTATGGCATCATAATAAGTAGACAGAACTTCATCAGACGGATTGGTCAGCAGCCAAAGTCAAGGAGTGAACAAAAATTACAAGCACAAAGTGCGGACAAACATAGGCGTGGGCACAATGGGGGGGGGGGGGGGGGGGGCAGCGGTGTCGTCTGCTCCTACCCCCCTACTCATCCAAGGGGAGGGGGGGGGCAATTAAGCCTCATATTGTTACTCAGTCCTACTAGTCCCGTCATTGCGCGATGTGCAGGGTTATGGAAATAAAAGTTTTTGACAATAGTGGACTCCTGAGGTCGCATTCCAAGAACTCTTTACTTACCATCTTTAGCCCCGTAATGCGGGGGCTAAAGGCAGGCCGTTGTTAACAGCGCGTCATTGCTTCATATGCATTTCCCCATGCATTGCCAAAGTTGTCTTCCGTCGAACCTATTCCAAGGAGTAGGGAAGGGGAGGGGAGAGCGCTGCGGGGAATTTTTGACTGCCCCCCTCTAATGGGGAACCTTGTGCCCACGCCTATGCGCAAAAAGGAAGCATCATAAGTTTACAGGCAACACACAATGAGAAAGTGAACAACGAATTGCGGAATACGTGGGGCATATTTTCCCTACGTGCTGCCCTATTTCGCTGCACGCAGAACAAATTGCCGTACACTCGAAGTCAGAGTACAGGGTTCATATCCTACTCCAGAGGGCTGTAATCCTGTTTGAAGTTTTAAGGCGCGAATAAGACACGGACGAAGAATAGAAACACACACACGGAGCGCCTATAGGAACACACAGAGTGTGTTCCTATTCTTCGTCCGTGTCTTATTCGCGCCTTAAAACTTCAAATATGTTAAACCAACAGGCCCAGTCTGCCATTCTTGTAATCCTGTTATTCTGAGAACGAAACGCTGGGCGAAGCGAGCGCAGACAGATATAGAGGGTATGAATGAATGAAACTTACGTACCACATAGCTGCAGAATCGACGAGCTGCATGGCCTGATACAAATTTCAGTAAGACCAAAGGCCACGACGGTTCATGAATACGTACTCATGTGGCTTCCGAAATTGATGACGAGGCCTGGACGCTCAAACATATCAGCGCCTGGTGAATTTCGTATGTTTGACCGCAACTTGTGCGCCAGTCCCTTCATGACAATGGACTCCCAAGAAGAAAGGCCGCACAAAAGCAATTTCTGTCTAACGTGAATAATAACAAATGTGAGAAGTATTACTTTTAAGTGAAAGTTTGTTATGTTCAGGACGAGAATGGGATTCGGTGATATTCGCCGGCCATTGAACGTTCAAGAAGTACATGCGTTAATATGCGGCGAAAGATCACGCTCTGTAAGGAGGCGTTTTATTACTCTGATGCTCGGATGGCAAATATCGAGCAATAAATTGTGGCCCAACATTTAATGGCTGGGCAGCTCTAAATGTTGTGCCGTGGTTCGGAAGCTTTAGAGCGCGCACCCATTGCACGATTGACATTGCGTGACATCGGAATATTTACTACGCGACTGTAAGGTAATGCCGTGGCTGATAATGACGATGACTTGCGGTTGAGCTCTTTGTAATGAGCGGAATGCTTTAAGCCATCCATCCGTTCTCAAATACACACGGTATGGCGCCTCGTACAATTCTATGTGCTTGTCGCGCATTGTTTGCATAGCTGCACACGTGACTCCCTTCCCGGGTGGGCGGCTCTTTTCTGAAGCATTTCATCACCCCTATCTGTCATAGAATAGCTGACTCCCATGAAGTATGACTGGATTCGATTAAGGCTGGAACTTGGTTTCTTTCGTCATTATGCGTGATTGTTCTGATGGACGCTGGCAGTGGCGGCGGTGGCGGTGGACAACGTAGCCTCCAGAAGCGTCTGCTGCAGTGAGCTCAAAACAGCTGACACTGTAAATTGGAAGCAGCGTCATCGCACCTGATGAGCCGTTTGCATGCACACTTCCATAGCACACAATGCACAATCAAATGATTGTGCGCTTGCCAGGTCTATCTACGAGTCAAATTGAACATGCTTTTTGGGAATGCTATACGACATCTCAATAGGTTTAGCTGTGCCACATTCAGCGTGTCGTAAGTAGCAGTGGCCTCCACCTTTTAAACCATTGGTTCGCCATATCAGCTCATTCTAGTGCACCCTTGAAAGAAGGTTTGGCACCGTTATCTACGAAGACACCCCTTTGACAACACCATCGTATCCTATGTCTGGGATGACCCTATCTGTCCCGAGCTCTACTAGCAGCTGCAAGAGAGCAGCCACAATGACACGGCTGATTTCGGAAGAAGAGCGCGCTGAACATCGAAGTGCCTTGCTTCTACATAGAGCATCTCAATAATCATAACTCAATATCACATAAGATGCCGAGGCATTGATCTTGTCCCCGTCAGCTGCAGTAAACATTCGCTGGAAATCTGTGGGCGCGTGTTGTATCAGACTGCTAGCACCTTAATGAACCTAACTGTAGAGCTCTTTGAGTGCATTTTTCACGGCATAGCAGCTTTGTTGCTGCAGAAGTGGGTTTGCGAATTGTCAAGCCCCGGAAACTTTGCTGGCTCTTACGGCCGCACAGTTATGAGAGCATGCATAAAATACATGCATACATGAATATAAGACAGAAATAGAAACATATACGACTTCGAGCTCTCTATAAGTACCATGTGCAATACTTAGGTACACTTAAATGAGCGTTTTAAATAACTTTATTGTATAGTGTTCCTCGCACGCGAATATAGAGCAGGGCATTCATATGCTTGCGGTCGGCCGTGGTTGTAGACAGTGGCGTACCAACTTGTTCGCGAGTGGGCTCCCGCACTGCATCGGCCGTGTGTATATATATATATATATATATATATATATATATATATATATATATATATATATATATATATATATATATATATATATATATATATATATATATATATATATATATATGACCAGTTTATTCGCACTCAGTTTGACGTGATTTTTATGTATACAATGAGAATTTCCTTATCCTTCGTTATGTTTAAAAACATTATAGAAGAAGCACAGCAAGTTTTACGTAACATACACTGGAACAACAATACATATGCTATGCGTGCTGTGCGTGTAATACTATTACAGGGAACACTTTTTATGCATTAACCACGCAACTTTATGCGTGAATACAAATATGTCCATGACGGCTTTCCCAGTAGTATAGATTTGTATCATTCACTGAAATTTTGTTAGGGCCTAAAAGCTGCTCACTAATAATTGCCTTTTTAATGCAGGTAGCAATGAGTGTACCTTTTATTTGCATTAATTATTACTGCACTTTCTTGCGCATATTCAAGTTTGCGTATATTATATAGTACCTTGTTTTCTCTTAGTCTAAATTGTGTTTCAGTGTGTTATTATTATTATTATTATTATTATTATTATTATTATTATTATTATTATTATTATTATTATTATTATTATTATTATTATTATTATATGGCTCCTTTTATATTACCATTGTTGTTAACTTGGCAACCACAAGTCTGCCTTAAAAATTAAAATGTAAGAATTTGTGCTATTATAGGCATAGTATACAGTGTTTATATTCAACGTATTTGCATTTGCGACGTCGCTTGGAGCGCCTTCCGGCCCCTCTATGTAAATGCGCCTATGCGAACAGTGTAAGCGCAAATCTTCTTTCAAAATATGTGGGCGATTATAACGTTAAACTACTCTGCATTGTTTCCTTCTGCATTGGTCGTTAGCTATTTATGATTGGTCGAAATTTTCTGGCTCATGCACGCAACTCCTGCTCGTAACACGATGCACCAAATGACGCAAAAATTATCAGTCGCGTAGTGACCACTTATGAACGAATACGTAAAAGTAAGAGAAGACACTATATTCAATGCAGCATATTTTTCACCAGTGGTTCTTCGCCATTCGTCAAAAATTTTTCGGTGTCCCATAAAATCGCCTGCTTGTTGCGGGACGGCCCAAATCTGTGAAATCTCGCGGCGTTAGAATGACGTATGCACATTAGACATCGAATAACTATGCTGAACTATACCTAAACTTTTTCGGAATAGCCGGAAAGTGTCTCATTCTGAACGCAATTCAGGAAGGCTGCCCGCCGTTCACACAGGCAGAGGCTATTTACAGCAACTCGCGAGATGGATTCATGTGAGTATAATAAATAATTTCCGTTGTGTGGTAGTATAATTATATTGAGCTGTTTCTGCGCGTATACAATTCTGTGAACGCAGCTTTGATGAGAAAGGAGGAGTGAGAGAAATAAACAGCGCTGGTCGTGTGTGCTTCTTTGCCATCCAAGTTGTATTTTGCGCTGTACAAATCAACTCAAAACAAATCAACACCAACTAGCCCGGCTGTCAATTCGGTATCCTTAGGGCAGAAAACCGTGGACCTTGACGATATTCCTGCTCCGGTAGAACAAGTAGCAGGGCAAACTTGAAAGCTAGGCTTCCCAATCTGCTCGAGTCCACTGCCTTATTCGTCGCATTTTTGCAAGCCACCGCGATCGCTGGAGGCTGCCATATGATAAGCAAGGCGAAGCAAGTTGATCGGAAACTAAAACCGAAACATTTTCAACTCTCCCAGTTCTGCCCAACCAAAACACTTAACACTTCTGCAATCTCATCGACCCACAGCAGGTTCGATATAGAGCAGCGGGGATGACATTCCTTTTCGATGAGAGAAAACGAATATCCTGAACATGAAGAAAGTTTCGTCAGTCCTTAAAGCATTTACTGGCCCCCGCCCTTATTTGCGTCGCCGATGATGTAAATTTCAGGCCAGGTAATGCAGAATAAAAGCATGACAGTGTGTCCTCACTTTATAGTGCCCCTGCTCAGCGGTAGCCTTTTTTTAGAATGCAAGAGCGCAATGCGCGAAAGCGTCGCATGGGCGGCTTGCACCGCACAGAGCCTAAAGGGCGTGGTCGTGAGACACGGAAGGCAATTTTCACAGGAGAAGCGTAGGACAAATTTCCTTATATAATCACGTGACTTATGTGTTGAAGGAAAACTTCGCAATGTGGTTCGTTTCCCAGTGTGCAGCCGACAGTTACTGTCAAAGTGGGGGGGGGGGCCTCCGCCCCCCTGTCTTTTCTCAGGGGAGGGGGGGGGGGGGCTAGCACCCCCCTTGCCCCCCCTCGGTAGATACGCCGGTTGTAGATAGACAATTACCATCATCATGAATCGGCACGCTGTCTTCCTTCATTGTCGTACTGTTCTTCCTCATGTGCTTCGCTACCAGAACACGTAGAGTCGAGCGCAATTTGAAGGTTATCGGGCGTGCGTCGACCGGCCCAGCGTACAAGGGTCCTATCGGCACGTTTCGAAAGAGTGAAAATCAACACTACGCAATCTCCTCTCCCTCGTTGGCTGTTCCATGATACAACAGTCACCCCTACGACAAACTATGCACCCTTCCTCTCTATTTTAATCTTTCCATTCGTTGCGATCAAGCGTATACATCGTTGTATCTAATCGCCGCGGACGATAACGAAATTCAGGGGAAAGATATGGTGAAGCTCGTGCCTGGCACTGCTTCATTTGAACGGCTTGCTAAGTTGCACGTAATATCTCGCATTGTCATCAAAAAAAAAAGAATGAAAATGTGCCCTCTTAAGACCGGATTGGTCGCAGCTTAAGGAACAGCGAAAAGAGTGATGGAAGCTTGCATGATACCTCCCTCTCCTCGAAAGAGGATTCTGGGCCGTGGCGCTGTTGTACTTCTTCGTTGATGCTCGCGCGATTACCTTCAAATCGCGCTCGACTGTACGTACATTTCTCCGGCAAGAACGACAAGAGTGGCCCAATATTAGCCGGTGAAAGTCAACGGCTCAGCCGACACAGGCTGAAGAACGGCAAAACTGGCCCAATATTTGCCGATGAAAGCCACTGACTCAGCCGATTTCAGCTGGACGGCGGGAAACAGGCCCAATATTGGCGGTGAAAACCCAATATTGGATGCAGGGCGGCAAACGTGGCCCAATATTGGCGGCCAAATTCAGCGGCTCAGTTAATAATGGCTCACTGCCGGCAAAATTGGGCCGTGAGTGGGCCTCGCACACCCGCTCTAAAACCAATATCGGGCCCACGTTGTGTACTGCCTAGTTACTTTCTTGCCCGCGGGCGTCTTCGTTTCTAGTCGACATTAGGACATTAAAGTGGAGTTGGGCGAATCACAAATGAAATTTCAATTTAAAAAGGTATCTATACCCTGCCTGCACCGCTTAAGTATCGCAAGCAAGTTTGACAAGAGGTGAGTAGCGGAGCTGGCTCAATTTGTGTGGCACATACGTGCTATGAGTTTATACAGCAGAGCCGCTACACTCGAGGTTGGCCGTGTGTCCTAGATAGAAAATTATGATCATCATGAACCGGCACACGCCATATTTTTCATTGTCGTCTTCTGCTATGCCCGCAGAACACGTGCGTCCATTTCACCAGCGTGGGGCGCAACAACTCTGGTGGGCGAGAAAACGCGTACAGAGAGGAATAAAGATAGAAAGACAGAGATTAAGAAAGAGGAACAGAGAAACGTCATGCGAAAACAATTTCTTGGCGAAAGCAGGCATAGTCATGTATAGTACAGTATAGCAAGTCCTTCGAAAGAGAGAGGTGAGAGGGTAGAATCCTGGCTAAGCCAGGACAATTTAGGTGCCTCCAGCTCTGGTGTGATCCAGCCTTGCACGACATAGTGCAAACTTCACTATTTTTTTTTTGTTTGATCTATTTTGAAGAATTCCATTGGTTTGTTTTGTTTTGCATTCCAGTGAAACTGTCGGTCCAAATACGCCAAACAAGTTCAAGGGGTGATGAGCCACCCCGCGGACTTCGTGAGAAAACACAACCTACGGAAAGCAGACACTGGCATTAACAGTTCAGGCAAATATTGCAGTGGTGCGTGACAACGAGAGTTCAGAAGTGAAGCGCGAATTTCCTTTTTTTCAAGCGCTCTATTTTCATAAACAGACCCTTTCTCGCTCTATTCAGTGGGCGGGGCGCCTGCTGTTTCACGTCAAAAAAAAACAGATAGCATGCTACTGGCCAATAGGCGACATAAACCAGAAGCGGCGCTTGGATAAGATGTGCTTCTGGCCACAGGGTGCCGGCGCCGTGCTCCATAGTGTGCTAAAATTACACAGAGCCACACTCGCGCTCATCAAACGCGATCAAGGCCATGACACGAGATGCCGTAATTTCTTCCGCCCTTGTACTTCATCCTTGCGTAGTTTCCAGCGTGCTCGTCGGGACGACAGAGTAGGGAAAGCGCTTAAAACGTGCGACAAATCCCCGTATCTTGGCTCGTTCTGTACGTATTCGAGCAACTATTGCGGCAAAAGATTCGTGAGCCAAGAAACTTCGATACCGAGGTCATTTCATAATAGCCTGGAAAAGTGACCCCCTTGAAGGAAGTGAAACAGCAAAATCGTACGGAAACCTTAGACGAAACTGGCCAAAGGATTCTGACGAAATTGGACAGAGAACGGACGAATGATTTGACGAAATGAAGCCACGGCTCATTTTCCGTACTTGCCGCGATAGGCATGAGCAATACGTCAGATGAGAACTGCAAAAGACGTGACGTTGCAGATGTGTACAGCAAATATTTTGATGTTTCTGAGAAAATATAACCGCCGAACCACCGTGACCATGTGAAGTATAAAAAACTTGGGGGACGCTTGAGCTTCGCCTTCAAGAGTAGAACGCGATAGCGTAATCGGGCCCCGTGTGCACCAACTTCTCAATTTCTAGCCTTGCTTCGATTCTCAGTATATGCCTCAACCCTGCCCCATGGAAACGAATGCATGTGCGTGTAGCATTTGCCATTTCAAACTATCCTAGAACGCCTACTGCAAGTACAGTTGCGCAGTGCCCACTACGCCATGATTCTTCCTTTCGCGAATCAGCGAAGGCCCAACTACACGTCCGTAAGGCAACACACAAACCTACGCAGCTGCTCACTTTGTCGATGCTTTTGCTGCTTATGATTATTAAGTATGTCTGAACGCATTGTAATAGGTGGACCTTTAAAATACTCACATCTTTTGACGCCCGGCGCGATTCTACGCTTCTCCCACGCAATATTCCATGCGTTAAGAGGACTACTCCCACTACATGACGTTCATGCAGTCCTTTTTTCGGAAGAAGTTTCAAGAAAAGGCGTTGATCTAGGGTAGGACACCTGCTTGCCACGCTGATGGCCTGGGTTCGGTTCTCACTCGAACCGAAGATTTTTAAATGCGAAGCGTTTCATTAGCGAAGCCAAGGCGCATTGAGCGTTTCTGTCTACGTAGCTATCTATCTATCTAGCCGCCTACGTCTGGGTGTTCTTCTGATGGCCTCCTTAGCTTGGTTCAGACCACTATTGGCTTTGGAGGCTAAGATAGCTTGGACGAATATGACTGTGTAGTCATGACTAGAGGCCGGAGTTTCAGGAATTCCAAAGCTCGTTTTAGGCGCCAAAAATAGGCAGGCAAAACAACGTTTTAGGCTTCCAAAATAGTAAATATAGGCACAATAAATGTTCACATAAATGCAAATAATTTCAAACGAAGACGGGCGCGACCTCTATCTACGACAAAAAAAAACAAAAATGTTATTGCTTAAGATGGCACAGAGGCGGCAATAGTAACATAGCCGTGCAATTATGCTTTGTCTCGCTCGGATTCCCTGAACACGGCCTCTCCTGTGTTCTGCACGGTGAGTCAAGTGTCCACTTTCGAATCAACACACTCCTGGGTGTCTTTTCGGCATGACTGAGATAGCAGGAGCAGATAGCCAGATCGCTAAAAGACCAGATGGGAGGGATCATAGGCGTTCGTCGGGTTCCCCATTAGGGGGGGGGGGGAAGGTTTGTCGCAGCGCCCCACCCCCACTCTACTAAGTCAATGTACGGGGCAGATTTGGAGCCTCCCCCCCACCCTCTTGGGTCACTAGAAGGGTCAATGTACGGGGCAGATTTTGCGACCCCCTCTTAGGTGATTAGGGGGGCGGCCGCCGCCCCCCCCCCCCTGTGCGCACGCCTACGGGAGGGATTCCTCATATTGGCCGAGTCGAATGCCCCTGGCAGTGAACCACTGGCGTACCAGGGGGGAGGGGGGTCTTCGGGGTTTCAGCCCCTCCCTTCTTTCCCCCTAAACTTTTCAGTTTTGCAAGTGTGTATATACACGCACATATACAAACGCACGCACGAACATACATGATGTATAGTTGAACTCCCCCCCCCCCGAAACATGCCTACGCTACTGCAGGCCGTGAACACCTGACAAAGTAAATTACAAAGAAAACAAAAGCCGCGTGCACTTCCCATTTTTTCTTTTTTTTTTTTTTTTTTGTTCTTCTCTCTCCCTTTACGCTGACGGCTCTCCGCGGTCTCGCATTCGTAAACCGCTCGCGCCATGTCAGTGCGGCGGCGAATGCTCGCCGGCGTGTCCCACTTTGCTGCTAGCGGTTGTTTCCGGCAGTTGGTTGAACTAGAGGACTAGGTTGAACCCCATAGTTCCGAACAGTCAGTGATGCGCGGTAACATGAACAACGGTCTCAAACTGCACACGGGAGCGAAATTTGATGCTAAAAAGTGTTCGTAGAGGCGCCAAATTTCGAAAAGCGGCATTTATAAGCATTTGTAGGCATTTAGGCACAAACGCCAAAAATAGGCATTTATAGGCACTTAAAAACACTTTAAAAGTCCTTTTTAGCCTCTAATTCATGCTCATATATCAAAGTGGCGCGATAGGATCGCAAGGAACAAAATAGGCATTTGCCTAAAACCCGGTCTCTAGTCATGACATGAATAAAGTGTGCCGCACGTGTTCTCTAAACACGTGCGGCACATACCTGTATACGGCAAGCGGGTATGTGCCCTACGACGCCTATGATACACTGTCTTAAAAGTCTAATAAAGATTACTTTTGTACTCCAATATTTCAGCAAGCTGTATTCAAGCGTTTCTTGACCCCGGAGGAATACGATAACGAAAGTTACGTATGATATTAACATCATCGCACCGTAAAGTGCACTTCCTTTCCATATTACTCACGTCTGTGCTCTCAGGTGAGTGCTGACGTGACGTCAAACCATAAGCTACCCTTTAATGCCAGTTATGCAGATAAGCTTCTCCTTATAGTTAATGAACAACAATTTGAACGCGTACATCGGTTAGTAAAACATAGAGACGATAAGCGGAGACCAATGATAGCCCAGCTGACCTTTTTAAGGACAAGGAACGTATTCTGTCTTCCGCGCACAAACTGAGGGGAACATCAACTTCCATTAGCGAAAATTTCTCGCCGGAAACTACAAATGCTAGACAAGAACTATTTGAATTTGCGAAAACGCAAAACAAAGCATTTACACTTTCAGTGGACGAACTGTGCAGTTTTCCCGCTGAATAGATAGGTACGTTTGGAAGCATGAGCCAGAGTGACATAGCACCAAAGCTGCACCCTATCTTTCCATTATTGTCTCTATTGCTTGCTAACATACGAAGCATGCCATCCAAACGTGATCTCCTCTTACTTTTTGGACGATAGTATATCAAAATACATTTTTGCGTTTACAGAAACCTGGCTGCATCCCGCAATAAAAGATTAGGCTTTTTTTTCCCTTTTCTAACATGCATAAAACATATAGATGCGGCCGCTTTTTTTCAAAGAGCGGCGGTGTCTTGATTAAAAAAGCCATTACATCATTTTTGACGAACACAAATTCTCATCTTGAGATTACCTGGGTGACCTGCACGATTTTGGCTTCTAAAATACTGATAGTCATTAATGAACTGTTCGTTCATAAATGCGCTGCGCGATACCATCAGCAAGGCCTTTGAACTCTTCCAGGATGACTTAAGCTTATCTTTTTGGTGACTTCAACTATCCGCTAATAGATTGGGCGAAACAAGCATCTTGTCATATATCAACTAAATTCATCAACTTGTGTTTAGATTTCAAAATATTTCAATCAGTTTCTAAATTTACACGTGGTGCCAGTGTTCTATACCATCTTCTCACAAACGCTTCCGCATTTAGGTAGCATAGAACACTTGGATGGTTTTAGCAACCACCATCTGCTTCAAATAACGATAAACATAACACCACTCCTTATAGGTCTAACAAAGCAAATTCGTGACAACAATAAAAGTAATTTCGATGCAATAAATACAGAAGTGAGGACATTTTTCGAAAACACGATGTTGCCATCACTTTACAATAGATCCGCGGAAAAGAACTACGTGTTGTTTAAAAATACACTGCGCTCAATAGTAGAAAAATACGCTCCGCTCATTGCTGTAACGAACGATAAATTAAACATCTGGTTCACCAAAAGAGCTCCAACACATGAGGAGCAAAAAGAAACGACTGTAAATATTGCCAAGAGCATTCGCTCATCATCGCCGTGGCATACTACAAATGTAACCTTAAAACGTAGTTCTCAGCTTTAGGACAAGCTAAGGACAAATATTTCTGTAATGACCTTTCGGAACTACTCAGGAACAATTCAGCTAAGTTTCGGACAATATTAAGTCGAAACCATGCATCTAATGATGTCTGCTTACACAACAACAGCAATGTTCCTCTTCTTGACTGCGAGTGTTCATCGGCCTTAATTCACTTTGCAGCTCCGCATCCTCAAAGAGGACACTTCAAGCATATCTTGTGTTTCTGATCTCAGCTACCAATTCATGGAACCAATAGAAATGACAATGGAGGGCCTATCGTTTCTCATAAATAATATAAGATGTCTTCTTGATGTGACGTATATGGTATAAACTCAAACGTTTCAAGAAACACTGAAATAGTGTCAAGCGAAATTCTTCACATATTTAGGCAGTCACTCGCGACTGGCCTCCTTCCTACCGGTATTAAGAAGTGGCAGTACATCCTCGTGTGAAATTTACCGTCTCATCTCCTTGCCATGAATTTCTTTCAAGTTACTGGAACCTATTATCGCTTCGCACATTTACAGACATCTTGAGGCGACCAACAATTTTTCCTTCATAATCAGCGTGGTTTTAGAAAGGGCCTACCGTGCGAGAAACAGTTGTTTGAACTTACGAAATACCAACACACTAACTTGAACAATAACCGACAAACTGACTGCTTTTTTCTTGACATTTAGAAGGCACTTGACCGCGTCGTGCACTGTTGCCCAATTTCAAAGCTTTCAGCTCTTCAACTGACCTGCTCAATTTGTCATGGCTCCGGAAGTTTCTTTTTAATCGTCATCAGTTCACCATTTCAACTAACTTCTCGTCCTCTTTTATTCGTCAACGTTTCGATAGGAGATATCGATCGGTCTCCTATCGAAACGTAGGGAATTCCAATAAAAATGCAGTGTAGGTGTAAGCTTCTGAGTAGATGACATCACTTTATGATCCCCGATCGGTCTTCTATGGAAACGTTGACAAATAAAAAGACCGATCGGGGACCGATCGAGACATTGACGATAACTGAACTACTGACATTTGGGCCGAAGTTGGAATTCTGTTAAACATATTGAGGAGATTCAGCGCGATACAACGAGACCGAGGTGAAGAAGGGACACGAACACCAGCGCTGGTGTTCGTGTCCCCACTGCGTCTACGTCCTCTCCTTTGTCTGTTGTCTAGTGTTTGCGCCAAATACCCTTATGACTGACTTGTTCCAACTAGCCCAACAAGCAACTTTGTTGAACTGAAGTATCTTCTCGTGTACCACAAGGTAGCGTCCTCGGTCATTTGCTCTTTCTAATCCTTATTAACGAATCTGTTACATAAGGTGTCCTCCACTATAACAACTCCGCTGTAATAATCCTCAAAGGCTAGCTGTCCTCTGCGGCCATATCCATAGGCGATGTGTCCGTAGCTTATCCTGCAACCATGTTTACGCGCACGATGATACCAAATAATAAGTAAAGCATATAAGGCCAATAACGATTATTTTCAAACTGCAGTAAAATCTCGCTGCTGACCACAAGGTCGGTGATTCGTTTCCGGCCGTGGCGGCTGCGTTTTACAGCAGAGCTGTTGTTCACGGGGTTGACCGTGTGTCGTAGATAGGAAATTATCGTCATCGTGAGCCGGCACTCGCTCTCTTCTTCAATGTCGTCTTCTGCTTCGCTATCAGAACACGTGCGCTCATTTCTCCGGCATGGTATGCAATAAATCTGATGGGCGAGAGAACGACTACAGAGCGAGAGAAAGAAAGAGAGAGGGGGAGAGATAGAAACAGACAGATAAAGATAGAGAAAGAGTGAAACTCTTGACTAAAAAAAATTTCCTAGCGAGAGCCAGCATAGTCATGAACAGTATAATATAGCAAGGGCTTGGAATGAGACAGGTGAGAGGGTAAAAGCCTAGCCGAGCCAGGACCAGCTGGGTGCCTACCAGCTCTGTTGTGACCCAGTCTTGCGCGACTTAGTGCAAGCTGCGCTAACTTTTTTTCTCTGGCTCGAATAAAAAATGTTATTATGTATTGCGCTTGCGGTGATCAGTCAAGAAATCTAAGGGATCAAAGTTAGTGTGGTGCCCGCAACTAAAAACGTTCTAACAATATTACTAAACACTATTAAAACAATAAACTAAATTTAGTTTCTGATGAAGCTAGCAACTACCACGACGCCGCTCCCGGAGAAAAATTAGAAAGAAAGGTGTTTTGCTGGAAATGCAGGTTTTCATGTCATATTACGTCAATGTATCAAGTCTTCGAATCGACACTTGGCGTGCGAACAGTAAGAACATCGCACTTGTATTTTGGACAAATTCTGTTATTCTTGCCGCCACTTGTATATATGCGATGCTGACGTAGTTCGTCGCAAAAGCCTTTGAAGCAACGAAGCTTGGCAAGTGTTTCAGCTCCACTGACGTGAAACCTGGGAAGGGGCGAAGGCATGCAAAGTGTGCCGGCGTTGCTTCATCGACCGTACGTCGTCTTTGTCTTTCGCGGGCGCACGCGCGTTCTCGTTCCTTGCGAGCTTACAGTTCAGCGTCCATCGCAGAAATAGCGTTTCCGGAGCCAACGTGCGCCGTTCCCTCTCTCTCGCCACACGGCGCGCGCTGATTGGGCGCTGTAGAAGCGCCGGTGGGAGGAGCGCCGGGAGGAGCAATCGCGGGTGGCGCACTCTCTTGCGTTGAACCGGTTTTATTCACTTAAATGAGAGGCCACTTGCGGTAAGCTGTCTTCGTGTTACGCACTGCAATATGCTACGAAGTATGCTTTACAGTGGAAAACTTAGCATTTGAAACCAATTTTGACGCGGAATTTAACCAATTTCTGTTAATTAATGCAATTAAATCCTGATTGTTCATCTCTTTAAATTAGTTTAAATCATGTTAGTTTATTCTTAACCGGTTTTGACTAATTGTACACTTCTTTTTGGCCATTGTTTGATCATTTTATTTACCGTGACGACGAAATGACACGCCGACAAGCTGAGACCATAATGTGCTTCGCCCCTAGCACACCAGCTGAAAATTTCGGCGCTTCTTCTGTCTCTATGTCAAACGTGTAATATTTCCTGCTTCCACTATGCATGAAGCGTTAGCTAATTTCGCTCTCTCTCAGTGACTGCAAAATGCGACTCTATAAAACGACATATGAATGCCGTTTACTCAAAACTCTACAATCAGGCTAACCTCAGAATATGTTTTTAAAGGGACCGACAACTGCCCAGAATACGAAATGAGTTGACTCCACTGATGTAAAGATTGTCCGTCGCACTGACTCAAACCAACCCTGTTTTTTTTTTTCGTGAGAGATGGATTTATATTTTTATTTCTTAATTGAAAGAAGCGAAAAATGACCTGTGGCGCCTCTGGCGGCAAACACATGAATGATCCGATGAAGACGGCCACGTGACCCTTGATTGCTGTACGCGGTCGACGATTCTTTTGTTAGTATTGAAATATTGTTCGTTTCTTTATATTAAAAGGTATTACTCCATAATAATGTACATATAGGCCTGCGTTAGTAGTATGCATTAAAGTGGCGCTGCCTTCGCGTGACGTAATGATCCCATGCTCGTCAGCGCGTCTTGAGCAACTTTTTAGCGTGCTCATGCAACCGTGCACGCAGTTTCCAGGTCGCTAAGATTTTGGAGCGACATAGTTTTGCTACCTACACTTCGTCTCAGAAATGACGCGCGCTGCTACTCGGTGCGGCCGTGCATATGCACAGTTACGTTTTCGATTACTTGGCTTGGCTCGCGTATCGAGAGAGTAACGACGCCGGGACAAGCCATCCATGACACAGGCGCAGGCAACCTTGGGCGCAGGCGCACACAACGCTGTACAAATACCGGGAAGGTGTATAAAGCCACACATCTCATTGTAACAGCTTGCTATTTTCAAAAATGATTGGAAAGCTCAAAATAAAGGTGGTTAAGCATAGTTACAGTAACTCCTGCGAAAGCAGAACAACGACAGCTTTCACAAGTGCTAGCGGCATCGCTATCAATTCTCAGCGTTGCTGGAGCAAGCCTCCATACGTGTTTGAAGCCTTTCAGATCGAAAAATACTGCTTATAAAATAACTACGTGCTTTTCGGATAAACCACTGCAGCTACAAACGCTACGAAGGGTGAGCTTCCTGTCGCGCCGTAACAAACTGGGTCGAGAAAAATCAGTTGTCAGTTCCTTTAATTACCGTGGTTTGAAATGTTTATATATGGCATCTATTAGGAATTTTGTTCACATACCTAAATTTTCCGCAACTTTCTTTTCCTTCAGATTAGCGTGATCATCTTTTCCTGCAATGTTAACGACAGTTTTAACCAAGCAGTCGGCGTACTTTCTTCAATCGCTTCCTCTGCGTGAACATGTAACCCACAGCCAAAACAATACTGACATCTTACAGAAGGTCTCATTCTGATCATTTTCGCCATGTTTTAAAGCACGTGAAAGCGTCTGTAGATCAGGGTTGCCTTTCTTACCTGGCCAGAAATGCGGCTGCATATACGGTGCACCTTGTTCAGTGTCATTGCCCAATGTACCTTGAACAGTTTTCTTAATCCTGCAATAAAAAGTAAATAGTACGTCTAGAATAAACCGTTTCTTAGTCTGTATTGAATCATCATTTTTAGCGCGATAGCTATAGACAGCTCATTGGTGTCGACGTCGGCGTCGCTGGTTGTGAGCGAAAAATTGTCATCTTGTCCGTGACCGAGAAATCGAGAAAGATGCAAATAAAATAAATAATAACAAATCTTCGGTTCGAGTGAGAATCGAACCTAGGCTATCTGCGTGACAAGCAGGGGCCACGCAGATAGCCTAGGTTTGATTCTCACTCGAGCCACGCTATTCCTTGTAACATCTTCGGGAAAAAAACTCTATACGAATGTAATGTAGTGGAACGAATCTCCTTAAAACATGTAATATTGCGTGCCAGTAGCGTAGAATCGCGCCAGGCGTCAAGACATGTGAACTGCGCAAAGAGTGGGTGTTTTAAATGCCCGCCCATTACAAAGAGCTCAAACATGCTTAATCATCATCAGCAGCAAAAGCATCAACTCGGTGATCAGCTGCGTAGGTTCGCGTGTTGCCTTACGGACGCCTAGTGGGCCCTTCGCTGATTCGCAAAAGTAATTATGGCGTGGGGGGCACTTAACAACAGTTCTTGCAGTAGCCATTCTAGAATAGTTTGAAACGATCAATTTTACGCGCACAGTCGTTCGTTTCCTTACAGTACGGTTGAGGCATGCTCATGCTTATGCAAGGGCAATATATATTTCATGAGTGAGTCTGAGTGAGCTCCACATTTTTTGCCGACCTATGACTCCTATTTAATGAACTACAGCTTTATGTCGGCTCACGTTTATACTCACGTCTACTCACACATACTTCAACGCACTAGCGTCCGTACGCCAGCTCAATATTTATTGATTGGAGGTATGAGCTACGAAAGGAGGGGGGAGGTGCCTTGACCTCAGCGCGCAAACTCTTCCGCGAGAAGTTCGTCCCTTTGAATAAAAATGTCCTTACTAGATGGGAACCACTGGTAGCTCGTGTATGAAGGTACGAAATCAAAAGATGCTAAGTAGAATACCGATTGTGCGAGATATACATGTTATAGGGCATTGACACCTCTTAGATTGGCCAGGCGGACCGATCTCCCTTGAAGACCTAGAGCATTCCGTACAGCGTTATGGCGGCAGGAACGAGAGTGGTGTTTCGTCGCTCTTGGTGGCGTGGGTCGTTCCGTTGGCTGTACTCGTCGCCAGTGTAACGTTCTGCCCCGGGATCGCGGATGAGAGAGGCCCAGGCATGCGCTCCCATGAAAGACGACCCAAGCAGCATGACACTGATAACAGCTGCTGACCGCGAGCTGCACTCGTCGGTGTTTATTATCGTCGTGACCCATTTTGCCCGCCGAACCTGGCAGGCCAACGAAGCCGTGTATAAGGGCGCCACGTGCTCGTAACAGTCACGAATGTAGGTCGATAGCCAGTGACGGGTGGAATTTTTGGGGACAAAAAGTTGGAGTACATTCGACTCTCAGAAATCAAAGTAAGTTATCTTGCTCGTAAAGCCGTTACCATTACCGCAGTGTCTCAACTCGCAGAAAGAAGCAAAAACGCTTCGTACCACTTACATGAATGAAGAAGATGAAAGAAAAGGCAGCTCCTCGCTGTCTGCATAGCATGATATCGAAACGCAGAGCACGTAAGGCCTGTCTGAATTCTTCTGCAAGGACACGTTCGACCCTGCTGGATATCATACAAAAGACCTCGCAGATTGCGAAGCGTTGTTACTGACACTACTTTTGTCACCGGCAAAACATGGGGAATTGAATATATATACGCGACGCTTTTTATATCACCATCGTGGCCGCAGCGACCGCATTTCGAAGGAGGCGAAATACTACAGGCCCGTGTGCTTACATTTAGGTGCACGTTAAAGAACCCCACGTCGTTGAACTTTCCGGAGTCTTGCACTACGGCGTCTGTCATAGTCATATCGTGGCTCTGGGACACAAAACCCCTACAATTATTACATGAGGATTTCTTAGTGCATTTCTGAAAGCAAATGCTGTCACTGAAATGTTTACCGGCGACAAGACACCTATCTTCTTTGTAGCATTTGGAAAACTTCCTCTGTACCTTACAGTGTCAGGAACTTAAAACGGCTAGCCTATCTTCTACGGCTCTTACGCAGATTCCCATCGGCCTTGTATATAAGTTTCACGCTAGCCGTGTATCCAGACAACGTAATAGGTGAACAAGCTACCGCGCTGGAAGAATGTCCGTTACGCCACAAGGGCGAAGCAATGAACGCGACAGAAACACATTCCCAATGTGATATGAAGTAACTCCGTTAACTCTTTTATCATTTAACCCGGCGTAAGTTAAAAAACGGTGGCGTATGGAAACAACGGCCGCTGCAGCGAGCGAGTGACCTTCATGCTGTCTATCACTTTGTCGCAGAGTGGTGAGAGCAGCATGTACAAAGGTACGAGCCGTCTGCTGATCGCTGAAAAAATGAAGAACGCGCAACGGTGGCCGGTTCATCAAAGTCCGGAGTGTGCTGAATTCACGCCGTCGCTCCTGTAGCACCCTTCCTCCACATGGGTTTTTCGTGCAACCAGAGACGGTCGGCGCGTTTCCTCACCTCTTGAGCCTCTTCCCTCTGCTGCACTCGCAAGATTCCACTTGCACGTGGAACACACGGCGCGCGGGGCGATGTTATCAGTTGAGGCCTTATACGAAACATCAGGGCAGCGCCGACACCTCCGGGCGTGTCCAAACGCTCCGGGCGTGTCCATATGCAGGTTGCCTCACATAACTTGACCCAAGACTTTCTAAACGAAAGGCGCGTCGGAAGCCAGTTGAAACGAGCGCATAATATTCGCACTAGCTTACATTACTCAGGCATTCATTTTTTACTTTCCCCTTAACTAAGGCATTTTTTTGTTCAAAACCCAATTTTTAATTACTGGCTGAATACCCAAAGTATCATCACACAGTTGTAGAACATATTCAGAAACAATCTATTGAACTATGTCGTTTACGATACATCTCAGGCAGTCCTTTTTTTGTGTGTTACGCAGGGGCGTAGCCAGAAATTTTTTTCGGGGGGAGGGGGGGGGGGTTCAACCATACTTTATGTATGTTCGTGCGTGCGTTTGTATGTGTGCGTGTATATATACGCAAGCAAAATTGAAAAATTTCGGGGGGGGGGGGGTTGAACCCCCCCCCTGGCTACGCCCCTGGTGTTACGTAATAGTAATATGCCCCGTTACGGAGCGCTTGTGCACTGCTATCGCGCTGCTCTCAAGCGCATAATGGCTGAACTAGATCGCCTATAGTGTTATATGGGCACTTTATCGCCCCGGCAGCGTTCAGCCAGTAGCATGCTTTTTCGCCATCATCCGACAAACGTCACTTACCTCTCCTGTCGAACATTGTAGCGCAGGTCAATGTTAATATAGCTGATGCTTATTTGGCGTACAAAATAATTGAGGCACGTCACAGCATCGTCAGAAATATACATCATGTAGCTGCTTGCATACACATATACTCTTGAGGATGTGTTCAGCAACTGCAAATCATTTAAAGCAATTTATTAGAGTTTCGCGAAAAAGTTTCAAGTTTATGTTAAGCGCGTTTTACCCAAAACGAAGCAACGCCAGCAAATATATCGAATAGGTTAAGATTATTTGCATGAGATCAGCATCCCCAAAAAGCGTAGAGCAATATTTCTCGTTGTCCTTACTATATGCATCTTTCGAGGGACCATATACTTTCTAATACTAAATGTTATGTATAATGTCAAAGGAAAGTGTATAGGAAATCAGTAAACATCATGTACGCTTTCTTCATTTCTTTCGTTCTTGCAGTTATGCACTCAACTCTTTTGGTAAGCCAGCACCATCCTGCCACTTATACATGTATTACAAAGCATAAGTTAGTTAAGCCCAAACATGACTTTGGTGCTCAGCAGATTTATTACAATATCTTGTGTTGCAGCAGACACTAAATTTTTAAAACATATGCACTTAAAGTATCACTTGTATCATGAACGTGAAGCAGTGAATCACTTATATAAGCACTCTGCAGAAGTTAAGTTACCGGCGAGAGCCGGGCGCGCGCCTTTCTCTTCCCACTGCAGGCAATCCCGAACAGTAAAAATGCTGTAATCGAGAGAAATGAACTTTAATATTTGACCAGGATAATTGTACTTCAGCCCTAAGATTGGTGGCCTCCTCAATCCTGGTAGCCACAGCTTGCTGCCGCTGCCTGAGCCCCAACCGTAGCTGGTTTTCGTGGTCCTACGTCACCAGCAGAGCCTCCCACTGGTCTTCGACTTCTTCCTCTGGATTGGCTCCTTTCTCCTCGTTCGCCTAGGGGCGATGAGGGTGGTACGTCCGAGTTGTTCGTGCACTTCAGCACCACGCGGCTCAGGGTGTTCCGCGTGTCCGGCGGGCAGAACTTGCAGTCCCGCCCATAGATCCCTGGGTACACTGAGTGCATCAGTGTTCCGTGCGGGTACGTTCCAGCCTGGAGTCTTCTCCAGGTCACTGCTTGTTCCCTAACCAGACTCTTGTGTACCGGCGGGTACCGCTTCCTCTCCTTCCTGTAATGCGCCAAAATGTCCGAGTACTTATTCAATATGCGTCATGCTCGTCGTTACAGCCGTCAGTGCGAGCCACAGCATATCCCGCCTGGTTACCCGCAAGGTACTCGTCTACCGGCACCCAGTGGTGGTTGTTTCTTCTACCTTTGTGTTTTTGAAGATATGGAGTGCTGCCTTCCCGATCCCTCCGTTCATGTACGTTCTACCTTACTACATTACCTTAATGTACGTTATGCACGCTTCTTGCGAGTCTGATTATCAAGGTAACCCGGGACTTCTTGCATGTTGCGATGGTCAGAACTATACGCAGCTGTTCCGCTGTGATCGTGTCTTTGACACGTAGGGACGTTGCTCTCAGTTTTAAATACGAAGCATTTCTTAGCGTACATCAGGCACTTTGGCAGTTCTATCTATCTATCTATCTATCTATCTATCTATCTATCTATCTATCTATCTATCTATCTATCTATCTATCTATCTATCTATCTATCTATCTATCTATCTATCTATCTATCTATCTATCTATCTATCTATCTATCTATCTAGCCGCCTACGTCTGCGCCCTCTTATGGCTTTCACCATAACTTGTAATATACCAAAATCGTCATAGCAGGGGATCAGTGTATGACCAACACGTTTCACTGGTCATGACATGAAAAATTCGGCAGATTCAATCGATGTTGTACGAAGCATGCGCAGGAAGGGGACTGTCGCAATTTTTCACATTGAGCGAAACGTTACGGAATGACCCTAGAAAAATGTGCAGATGGTAGACGCACACACATACTTTGAAGAGTCGCACATGTATTATATAAGCAGTTGTTTACAGTTGCCTCACGATGCCAACAGCAACATAGGTGTTACCAACACCAAACGCAGTAAGCTGATATGTAGTGCTTATATTCTTCAATACTGGATATCGCGCATTCGAATAGGACAATGAAGGAACACAGATGCACAGGACAGGCGCTACTCGCAACTAAGCTTTATTCAGAAAAGTTTCCCTAGATATATACACAGCTGAGTGGCACGCGCAGGCGCACTGCACATACGTTACAGTCAGAGTTGCAGTTGTTCGAATTGCCTTACACTTGTTATGCTTATACTTATCCATTATGACGAAGAACGCAGGCACGTTTCATGAACCTGTGTGCATATGTGGAAGGGGTTCTTGGCAGTTCTTGAAGAAGGTCATCATCACCATGATCAGTGAGCACCAGCAGATGGACAGGACTTGTTATCGGATCCGTTCGTGATCGCGGCTATGAACGGTCTAAGTGTAGTGAAGAAATGATCTGTGATGCCTTCTGTCCTGGACGTGGCACCGAGGTCTTGTGAGGCCCTCTCCACATCCAAGCCGTCTTTCATGCCGTCTAGGAACCAGGCGTTGTTGGGTTTTGATAAATCAATGCTGAAGTCACCGGTAATCGTGAGGGACATGGTCCTCTCGGCAGAGTTATTGTAGGAAGCATTGACCCCGGTTTTTGCGTAATCCACGTGGTCGACGTAGTGGACCTCGTGGATGAGCGGATGGTAGCCCAGCGTCTTCCAGGGGTGCTCCGTCTTCAGCTCCCTGACTTTCCTTGCTTCGGCCGCTGTGGTGTAGTGGATACGGTGCTCGGCTGCTGACCCGAAGGTCGCGGGTTCGATCCCGGCCGCGGCGATCGCATTTCAATGGAGGCGAAATGCTAGATGCCCGAGTACTGTGCGATCTCGGTACAGGTTAAGGAATACCAGTTGGTTAAAATTTCTGGAGCCCTTCATTATGACGTCTCTCATAATCATATGGTGGTTTCGGGACGTAAAACCCCAACAATTGCTATTACTAACAGTTTCCTTCCGTGCTAATGTGTATGTTCGCGGTTGCTGCGTTGATTTAGACAGTTATCACCTGTGGCACATACCCATATAACTTGAACTCTGGTATGCGAGTATGTGGCACACGTTACTGAGGGAAAGTGTTTCATGACGTACGCGATAGGCATTTTGCGTTGTTCATGTCATCACCAGTAAATCGTGTTCGTCGAACACTCCTATGTTATACAAATTTTGGTATATTACAACCGATGGAGACGACCGGGAGAGCGCCCATACGTATGCGGCGAGATAGATAGATAGATAGATAGATAGATAGATAGATAGATAGATAGATAGATAGATAGATAGATAGATAGATAGATAGATAGATAGATAGATAGATAGATAGATAGATAGATAGATAGATAGATAGATAGATAGATAGATAGATAGATAGATAGATAGATAGATAAAAACGCCCAAAGTGCCTGAGGTTCGCTAAGAAATACTTCGCATTTAATAACGCAAAACACCTGTCGCTTACGTTGTGAAACCCTTTCTCTCAGTCACGGGTGGCACATACACGCATACCAGAGTTTCTGTTATGCGGGCGCGTGCCACAGGTGATACGGTCTCAACCAACACAGTAACCGCGAACACACATTGAAACGCAAGAAAAGTGATAATAATAATAATTGTTGGGGTTTTATGCCCCAAAAGCACGATATGATATAACAGACGCTGTAGCGCAGGGCTCCGGAAATTTTGACCATCTGGTATTCTTTAACGTGTACCGATATCGCACAGTACACGGGCATCTAGCATTTTGCTTCCATCGAAATTCGACAGCCGTGGCCAGGATCGAACCCGCGACCTTCGGGTCAGCAGCCGAGCACAGTAACCGCTAACTACCGCGGCGGACGCAAGAAAAGTGGGGAAGCTGAAGACAGAACACCCAAGGAAGACGCTCAATTAACATCCACTCGTCCACGTGGTCCGCTACGTGGAACACGTGGATTACGCAAAAACCGGAGTCAATGCTTCCTACAATAAATCTGCTGAGAGAACCAGACATCTCATCATTACCGGTGACTGCAACATTTGTTTGTCAAGACCCAACAACGCTCGGCCCATATACTGCGTGAAAGACAGATTGGATGTGGACAGGGCATCAAAAGACCTCGCTGCCACGTCCACGAGAGGAGGCATCATAGATCATTTCATCGTAAGAGGCATCCAGGGTTTCCACCAGCTGCACTATACCTCGCACTTCACTACACTTAGACTCCTCATAACCGCGATCAAGAACGCATCCGATTAACAAGTCCGGATAAGCTGCTGGTGCTTACTGATCACGGTGATGATGACCTTGTTCAAGAACTGTCAAGAACTCCTTGTGCTCATACACATGGATTTGTGAAACGTGCATGCATTCTCCGTCATATCGGACAAGTATAAGCATAACAATTGTAACTGTAACTGTAACGTACGTGCAGTGCGTCTGCGCGTACCATTCGGCTGTGTATATATCTAGGGAAACTTTCCTTATTGAAGCTTAGCTGCGAGTAACGCCTGTCCTGTGCATCTGTGTGCCTTCTTTGTCCTGGTCGAATTCGCGCTATGTAGTATTGAAGAATATAAGCACTACATATCAGCTTAACGCGTCTGGTGTCGGTAACATCCATGTTGCTGTTGGCATCGTTCCGCACCTGTAAAGAACTGGTTATATAATACATATCTGACTCTTCAACATATGAGTGCGCGTATACCACTTCCCCATTTCTCTAGCGTCATTCCGTAACATTTTGCTCAATGTGCAAAATTATGCCACAGTCACCATCCCGCGCATGCTTCGCGTAACATCGATGCGCACGGTACGTGGGATCTGTCGCATTTTTTTTACCATTCTCTTCCATCACGCTGATTGCAAATCGGTCGTTTCTACTGTAAGCCGCTGCGTCCGTGTATCTCACGTGTTCTTCATTGCTGTCGGTGCGTTCGAGTGTTCGCTAGAGCAGTTGTATTCTAGCCTGTCTTCTTCCCTTGTCGCACTCAGGATGCATGTTTCTGGGTGTATTGCTTATGTCTATAGGTCGTCTGTGGTCACGCGCGGGATACGCTGAAGAACATGCCTGTCATCCTTGACTTGGTAACCCAGATCTTGGAGAAGGACATTACCCGTATTTGTCAGCTTCAGTCTCTCCAGCTGGTTGATATTGTGCGCCTCCACGAGCTCTTCGCATGCGTTGTGCACTTCCATCTTGTGCAACTTGTCATTAGATGTTGAGGGTGGCAGGCCCGTGCCAACCTTGTGGGCTTTTCTGATGTGTGTGTTGATGTTATTCTGTTGACTACATGATTACGTATAGGGTACCGTATGTGATAATGCTCGTGAACAGCGCTTGTGTCATTTTCGTGCAGTCTTCCTTGAGTCTGTGACTTTTGCTCTTTTTGATCAGTCACCTTTCTGATCAGGTGGTTTACTTGTTGCACAGTTTTCGTAATCTTTTCCAGCTCTGCTTCCCGGCCTCGTCCTTTTGAATCAGGAGTCCAAGGACGCAAAGGTTCGACAGCTCAGGAATTATGACGCCTCCTGTGTTTACTTCCGTTCTTTGTGCCTGCTGCGGTAGTGAGCCTCTTGTGCGCTTTCTCAGCACCAAGCGTTCAGACTTTTCTGGTGCGCAAGTCAGTCCTCATGCTTGAAGGTACCTTTCTGTTCTGTCAACCACTTCCTGCAGAGCGTCTGGCTGTTGTTTGTGGATCATCCCGTAGTCCAGATGGCGAGGTCGTAAGCATATATAATAGAGACCTCAAAAAAACGCGGCATGAGGCATTTACAAGCTAGAAGCGACACTTCGATGGAAGAATATAAGTTTGAAAGCTGCACTGCTCTCAGGCACGAAGTCTGGCCTGGGTGGCCGTTTTATATTCCTTTCAGTTATTCCTAACCTAGGCTCAGTTCTCCAGACGTTGTCTTGTCTTTCGAGATCGCTGGTGTCTGATTTTGAACACCACCACAATATCCCGATAGACTATTGCACGACACACGCGCACTGAACTACTACTCCTCGAGTAATCACAGCCTAATTTTCAAAAAATTTGCTTCTTAAGAAATTATGTCAGCATTCTAATTATGTTTACTTAACCCAACACATTTAATTTTGAACGTATATTTCTCGTTACATGCTATCCAATTTTTGCAACATGTGGGAGCTACTTTTTTTTCGCTCGTAACTCAGGCAAAGCGATTGTGCAACCATTGTCTGGCGTCGAATCCTACACTAAACTTTACAAGTTTATCATAAGTGCAGTACCGTTCATATCAACGAAACATAAAGTCGCTACCTTTCTCTTTTTTCTGGTGACAATAAACCAACACCGCACTTGCTCACTGTTACACCTTAAAATAGGACGAAATAAAAAATTGGGCAATCATCTTCAAATCTATTATTTATTCCAGAAAGATAGAACGTTCCCGACAACTTACCATCCTCGTCACTAAGATAATAAAGAAATCAGTGTCAAATGCAGCCATACCAGGAGAGTGGGGGACATGGAGAGTGGCGGCTGAATAAGGTTTCATTTTACAGAAGACCACCACATACTTTCACAGTGCTGAGCTAGCAACTACGATCTTATCATCGCTCGCACGTGTCCTTAAGGCCGGCGATACAACTGATACGCATGGCAGGAGCGGTAATGTTGACCCAGCGTTTGAGATGGGAGTATATATCCGCCCTCAGAGCTTGCGGACGCAAGCTCTGAGCCGGTGGTGTGAGCCTGCGACGATCGCGGCAAACACTGACGCAAAAGAAACGCTTTCATCGTATCGTGTATCAGCTCGTCGACACGATAGCCTGTGGAGTGTGCAGCAAGTGCCTGCCATACCTATCAGGGGCGCATAGCACATACACATTTTGACGGGATGCAATATACCGAAAATTATGGAGAGCCACTTTGTGACTCCTCTGCGGACACCTAGGAAGTGTGCCAATGCCCTCAGAATACCTGCGGGGCTTATAGATCGGTGCTAAGCGCTGCAAATCACTAAGCGCCTGGATACGCATATCGCAAGCGCACATTGATGGGATTATCTCCACTAGAAATAATCAAGAGTGACTCCAAGTATCCTCCGGGGAACCTTTGAAACATAGGGAGAGTGGCAACGCGCTTGGAATATCTTCGGTCCTCTTAGCTCCGTTCTGAAGGCACATTCACAAGTGGCCTCGAAGGCGCCGAAAGCGGCAGAACTCACCAGAATTCCTCTCGTTTCGTCGCCTAAGCGGTCCGAAAACCACGCGGCGAGCCCGATACTAAATTATTGGTCCGAGTCCGATTTTTCCGCCACACGATAGTGGAATGCCCTTCCGCTACACGGGAAGCCGCACTTTGGCTGCACTAGAACATAAACCAGGTGATTTAAACATCCGGCCGCAAATTCAACATGGCGACAAAAGAGTCAGCGGCTTTCCTAATCGGCGCATTCACAAACTACCCGTGCTGCGCGACAAAACTGCCAGCCAGCACAAGGACGCGTTCCTCAAGAGCCTGGTTTGGATTAAAATTGCCGAGAAGAATGGAATTAGCAAAAGGTGCTGAAGCAGCGAGTCGGCACGCCCCAACCTATCTCGCTTTCGCGCAGTTTGGCGAATCAGTGGCCGCCACTGCTGGCGTGTCCGCTTATGTAGATTCTGCAGGTGCATCTCCTTAAACGACAGCTTGAAAATGTCGAAATGAATCTTTTTCGTGTTTTACATGCATAACCTCAATTCGGTACGAATTAAAAAGCTCAGTAAACGGGCGAAATTGAATGCATTCTTCTAATTTGTTAACGAAGAGTAGGCGGACACGGTGGCGGTGGCGTGCAGAAGCGGCAGAACAAATGTGAACGTGTTCAACTCGTGCGAACACGGTCCTCCGCCCGCTTTGGCGTTTTGGCTCGCTTTTCGCTTCTCGAGTGTGACGGCGCCTTTAGTGCTGCACCTAACTACGCAGACAAACAAAACTTCTATTTGCGTTTGCTTTTCTTTGTACAAGTTGAATTAAAACACTTGCAAGACCCACTTTCCAAAACGAGGCAAGGGGGGGGGATGACTCCCTTTGCCTCGAAGAGCGTTGCGCAGGTACCGCTCTTAAGCACATATTGCGTACTCAACAATAGGCATATGTACGCAGGCACCAATCTGGATGAGATTAACTTCAATAAACATTTATCCGTCGTCGAATTTCCACGTTTAAAAGTGTGAGGTACCAGTTAAATGCACTTACGTTATAAAGGTCTCGAAAGGAAGCATCTCCAGCTTCACTTTTGCTTGCGCAGAGCGCCATCGCAATTATCAACGTGACACGGTGCATGTTTGCACAACTTCTGCCAGTTTTGTGGGAGAAATACTGTGCGTAAATAGCTAAATATGCCTGGGAAAACTCAATCCTTGCAAAACTAAATACATTCTAATGTTGCTGTCTTCTGTTTCCTATTTTTAACGCTCCACATGCACTTGTGGCAAATACAGAAGTTTCACTGATGATCGAGTGCTCTGTACGAGTGTATAAAACTCTTGATTTGTTAACTGCAAACACCAAGCACAAAGATCTATTGTAAAATAGCACATAATATTTTTCATATTTTGAAGCTCTTTTGAAGCAGCTTACGGTATCGTCGGCACATTGTGCTACATGTACCGAAAGAAATAACGCGCATTGTAAAACATTTTCCTTGTGTATATTAGTTGCGCAGACGGCCCTCTAGCATAATGTGCCAACGATATTGCAAGCTGCTGTCCGTCGTCCATACTTCCCACTGAGCCTGCCAAGCGAGATCCAATTGTAAAGAAAATGCTTACTAGTAGCGTTGACATCACAGCGACAAGACTCGAGCGCTCGCGAGCCGCTGACATACATCTCGCATCTTGCCGCATCCGGTGACGAGGGTCAGCTGCAAGGGCGAGCAGGTGCTTTGCGGCGAAGTGGCGACAAAAGAGGAATGCGGGGTGAGTTCTGAGGGCCAACTTGAAAATTATTTTCTTTCTTAAAGCGAAAAATTATTTGATTAGACTTTTTTTTCCTTACTTAGCGATGAAGTGTTCTCTCAAACGCCGCATCACGAGGATTTTTACTTGGACCGCATCAGTACAAAAAATACGGTCACACATGCGACACATTGCATGTTTTCTTTGATTTCACAGTTTTTTCGGGGAAGATTTAAGGTATATTACAGTCCTAAACATTTTTTTACGACAATTCACTTTCCTGAAAACCACACTAACATTGAGATTGCTTGTGGAGAGTTGGGGTTAGCTGAAGAAAGAATGGGAAATTTTCAAGATTTTCGTTGTTTTTGAAATTACGTAGGTGGCAGTTAGACAGAAAAATTTCGGGATTGTTAAATAGCACAACTAAACAGAACCTCTGTAGTAGCGCAAGTGCTGTTTCGAAGCTCAACACGCAAAAATAGATTTTATATGCACTTTTATATTAGGCACAGTTTAACAAAAGCAAGCAAACGAACTTTGAGCGAGCACCACGGTCATGAAAAATTTTTAGAGCAAAATTATTTAGCCGCAATGCTCCATAGGGCATACGATAAAGGTATAAATTTCATCAGCAAAATCTGCGATGTGCGAACACCACGTCTGGGACACTTGGCATATATATATATATATACATATATATATATATATATATATATATATATATATATATATATATATATATATATATATATATATATAGAGAGAGAGAGAGAGAGAGAGAGAGAGAGAGAGAGAGAGAGAGCAAGAGAGAGTACGGCGTTCGTTGGCTGGGAAAAGTATACTTATGTTTTGTCTGGTGCACCAGACTTTGTCAAAGTTGCCACAGTAAGCCGGGTTTCCTCGGGCTGCTAGCCTTTAGACGAGCTAGATTTTCGAGCAAACCAGCAATTCTCTGCAAGAGGAAGCTGTCTCGTTCGGCGGATAATTAAGAGCGAGGAAGATGCGAACTACTTAATGACCTTCTCAGCGATGTGTCGTGATTATGCCCTATCAGGTTTCGAGACAAAAAAAAAGCCATTCTATGAATCCCTGCTGCCAACAAAAATCAGTTGTTTTTTCCCGTGACACCGACAATTGGTACACGAGGAGCGCCGGAAGGGTTGAGCAAACGAAACGTGTTGAAATGAAATCATTTGTTGCGACGAATGAGGCAGCCAATTCAAAAATGCGTGCTATTTTCCCTAGCTAGCTTATACCTTGCGGTCGCGGATAAGCGATCTTTTTCTAGCGTTCTGTGCACAAACAAAAGATTACACTGGCCACTGTCTATGCTGAGCGTCAATGCTTTTGGTGCGACGAGTTTCGTTTTGGTGCCTGAAAGAGCCACGTTTTCTGGGCCTGCAGGCTCTTAGACGCAGGACCTAATAAAGTTGTTTTCCATTCAAATTCAATGACCTTTTCTTGTTTTTAAAACCAATATTACGTCGTCTTCTCCGTGTCTTCAATACCGCCATTGGCAATACCTTCAAACTTCGCTAATTCGAATATGAATTAGTAAGTACTGTACTATTATTATTTAAACAGCTAACTAATTAGTACGTCCTCTGCACTTCCTGACTTCCGCCGCAGCTAGCAGTTTTCTTCTGCAGAGGTTTTCTGTTCTTTTCAAAGAGTATGTTCTTAAAATTTTTTTCGAAGTGGTCACTGAAACACCCGGTGTCTGTAGAAGAATCGACAACTATCCTAGCTGGTTCTTGAACATTTTAATAACAGAACAAAAAAAACGACACGGACAGTAGAAGATTGACGGACACACCAATTTTCTCTTGTCCATAACAGTTTTTTTTGCGCTGTTTTAAAATGTTCATAAACCCGATATGTGTTTCACAAGTGCAGCAAGGTTCAGTTGTGAGTGAAAGCTTGTGGGGTGTACATACCTTTCTTCAACCATTGTATTTCTATTTGCGCTCTAAATTTTTCTATGACCGCCATATGGCTCCTCCGTGGTTTTTTTCCTTTTTCGATTGTAGGGTATCTGCCACCATGCGCGGCAAGTGGGATATCATCTTTTGTAGGTCACTGTAGGGCATCCCTGAAGAGGAGCCCACTTCAGTAGTCCAGAAAAACACGCTTACGAGTATTCGCCTTTTTACCCATAAAAAGCAGATGACTAGGGAAGGAGCCGACGGTCTTCTTCCTGGCTTCCGCGTTTTGACCTCTAGAATATCACAGTGAAGCTTGACGAAAAATGTCTCAACCGCAGCGGATGTAGAAGTATATTTTACAGTGAAAGTATAACTTGGCCACTGGTAACTCAGTGAACAGTCAACAGAAAATTATCATAATGAACGGCCTTTACCCTTAGGTTTACACAAAAAAAAAACACTGCCGTGGCCACCTAGGCTGAGCCGAAACGGCCGCTGACGAACAAGTCAGGTGACGTGGCTCCGACCCTGAGAGTAATCAGAAATATGAACATACCGTAACTCCTCGAACTTTAGTCGGGAATTACCTTCTCAACACAATACCCCTAGGAGGGATGTACCACGAAAATAGCAAATATGTGCTACAGAAATTGGGCCAACCCCGGTACTTACCATTTGTCCACTAAAAATGAAGTTGTCCCACATGTGTTCGAGCGCATTATGGAGAAAAGTCAAGACCATCATAGAGGACGACGGCGAGACACAGGTTTTTTAATAGCGAAGCCGTTACAACCGGCTGTGAAATGTCGACCCTGCCGCCAAACTATCATCATCATGACCGGGTATGTGCCACAGAATTGGGGCAAATCCCACTACTCACCGTTACGGCATGGCCTGTAATAACCCTGATGGGTGAGAGAACGAGTACGCAGAGAGAGAGAGAGAAACAAACAGAGAGACAGAAAGAAAGACATAAAGAAAGAGAAAGGGAAAAATCTTGCCGAAAAAAATTGTTCACGAGGCGCCAATCGAAGCCGCGTACCCTCGATCCGAAGGCGAGCGTCCTAACCACTCGGCTATCCAGGCACGCTAGCAAAGCGTAGCGTAGCCTTGTATAGTATAGTGTAGCAAGGAGGAGGGAAAGGGACGTGAGAGTGATGAGGAGAGATGTGATGGTGAGGAGGGAAAGAAGGAAAAAATGAGGTGATCAAGTATGTTCGATTACGGTCGTCAGTTCACTTCTGCTTTTCGTTGTCTTTCTGTTTTTGTTTTTGTTTTGTTTTTGCGGTTTACACATGATGTTTGGTGTAGAGGCCACAGATGACCTTGCAGACGGAGGCCTCTGAGACAACTTCGGTGTGACCTATTCCGTAAGACGGCGAAGGCAGCAGTCATGGTCATAAAAATGCGGAGGTGTTCACAAGGAGCAATTTGCCTTAACATACCGCCAATTCCTGACAGCATCTGCAGTTATTTCCCAAAAGCCCTAAGAGGGCATGCATTGATCGTCCACATTCTTTTTATTTCCTAGTAAGCAGCAAACAACGCCGCAACTGTTGGGTTCCATTTCAATGCATCCCATACCTATATATCTTTTTCTTTTATTTCACTCTCTTTTTCGTGATAGCAACCAAGTATAGCCAGGCCGAGAACCACGCACGAGTACGGTCTTTGGCGTAAATGATTAGTTGCAGAGGCTGGTATAGATAATAACCGTTGGCTTGTCTTCCCCGCAGACTCTATGGTAACCAACAATACAAGACTTATTGACATAATAATATTTGTCTTCAGTAATTATAGCCTTTCGCCACGCATGAAGTTCACAGTGCTGTTTCCCTGGCGAAAGAAAAACGATATTTTAGACATTGTGCGAATTGTGTCACATTACTTCTAAAGAAAAGGAGACGACACTTGGGCACGTTTTTCTTTGTTAGACACAATATTAATTAGAACTAACAGACAATAACGCCAGGGAAGGTATAGGGGGTGTTATCTGTAGTATTTATAATATAAATGTGAAGAAAGTAAAGTGGACGAAAAGATAACTTGCCGCCGGCAGGGACCGAACCTGCAACTTTCGAATAACGCGTCCGATGCTCTACCACTGAGCTACGGCGGCGGTCATCCTCCGTCAGCGCCAATCACAGCCGTAAAAAGACCACGTGCTAGTGACGCCAACAGGCAGAAAAAAAAGTGTTCCACACTCGCTGCCATGGCTGCGACTACAGATAACACCCCCTATACTTTCCTTGGCGTTATTGTCTGCTAGTTCTAATTAATATTACCTCTAAAGAAACTTGTTAATGTGTTCGTACTATACTTCAATTCTCCGTTCTAGTCAAAAACGCATGTTAACTACCATACATTTTTGTTAAACGTACTCTATTCATACCTCTTCAGGGCAGGGTTCAAAATATTTTTTAACAACTACAGCATTTTTTGCAACGTACGCTGCGCACTGCTTGAAGATATATAAAGAGAGCTTGTTCTTTAGCTAGCGTAGATGCATGTAACCTGTGTATAACATGTTAATCTAAAACTGATGGAGAGGGGGGGAGAAATGCAAAATTAGCACTGTTCTTTGTAACAATCATGGGATTTGCGGTAACATGATTTACGAGGAAATCAATTATTGTTATGACCATGCACAATTCATAGTATTTCTGGAGCTACGCATGCTCTTCCTCTGATAGTGAACCAGCCAAAAAGGTCGCGAAGTTTAGCACTCAATGGATAAGGCGGGGCGTCAATACAAAGTTACGCCAGAGTGAGTGGTCGAACGAAGAACATGATGAAAGGTTATTTTTTGTTACTCCAGCAGAAGCATTCTAGGATTCCTCTGAAAGCGGCGTTATCTCCTTTCTAGTGCAGGAAAGCCATCTCTATGCGGGTCAAAAGGGCCATGAGGGGGAAAAAGCGGTACTCTTCTCTGTTTGCCTATCATCTCGACACATTCAAGAACAACGCTGTGCAGCTGTATGAGAAAACCATGGGAACACTTTTTGTTTCGGAGGTCGATTGCACTGGCCTACCTGAAAAGCTGCGGATGCAAGCTCTTCCGTCCCACCAGGCCACCATTCAGACAAAAATTCGTTTTGACAGCAGGGACCACACTGTTGCCCCTAATAGCAACTAGTCAAGGTGCTCTTACTGCCACGATAAAACACCTAAGTGCAGCATGGGTGTGCAAGTTAAATGCTGTAAGGTTTACCAAACCAGCCCATAGCAGCCTATACACCCAGTGTCCTACATTGGGACGGCTTGGAAAACTGTGTTGCACTTACATGACAGTAAATAGAAATTTTGTACTATTTGTTCAGAGTACTAAGCGCCTTATTTCTGGCGGAAAAAGATGGCCCGCGTTGCACTAAGTCGCGCAAGGCTTGAAACGGCGAAGCTGGATGATTCTGAAGTCTAATCTCATTGCTTCTACGCTGTTGCTGGGCTTTAGCTAGGTTATGCTAGCTTGTTTCTAGATTGCTTCTCAGCGCAGAAAGGTTCGAGTTAACCCACAGACACGACACAAGATGTCCGAACTCCAGAGACAGAAACTCGCGCTGAAACCGACAGTCCGCACCTTCCATAGATCTACGGGTACGTCGTCGTTCGCGCAGAGCTTCCATCGCTTCGGGGTCTTCTCGCAGCCGCCGTTGCCTTTCCCTTTCCCTAATACTCTCTCGTTGTACGTACTTGAGGTGTTCGGCTCACCGCCGTCGCTTCGCAGCCATTTATTTGGCTAAGCGCGCCGGATCCGCTCATCGTCGACGCTGATAATCTATGTTGACAGCACGCCGCGATTCTCTGTAAGCGGCTTCTTCCTCGGCAGTGTGAACCTTCATCAGCCTCCCCATGGCTAATTTTTGCACGCCATGACCCTTGCACAGGCTCTTGTACGGAATGGAGGAGGAGGAGCGCATGCGCAGTCACCAGTGACGCCACGACATTCGCCGAACAGCAGCTGCGTGCAGTGTCTCCTTCATTTTTATTGAACCAGCGGTGAGTGGTGCGATTTGCTCAAATTCTGTGCCACATACCCGTTGATGATGATGACAGTTTTTTGTACACACCAAAGTTTTACAGCTGGCCTAAACAGTTTGGCTGTTACAATATTTGTTTCTAAAATTTTCCGACTTTGGGCATACATGGGTCAACAGATCATGAAATGAATATCATGACATGCTGGTCGCGTACGCCATCAAACCTTTTTCTTCTGCCACTTGTGGTACATACGTGCCTACCACGGTTCAAGGTATCCGGGTATGCGCTACACATGATTTTCAGTCTATATCAACTCAGCAACGGCGAGAATAGACTTTGGAAATGTTCACGCGATAGCGTTAAGGAGCCTGTGTCGCAGAAAACCTCGAAAGACGCAAATAATAGAAATCGCGGTTCCAGCAGGAATCGAAACTCAGGCATTCTGCTTGGCAGTCAAGTATCCTACCACAAAGCCACACCTGTAGTTGAAACTGCTACAGAAAAAAGACTCTATACAGTAGTGATCTCGGTGCAACATCAACTGTAGTGCCGGCTAACCGCTGATAACAATGTAACAAATATTACATATCTACTCCTATGACGCAGCAAGCTATTGTCACGTGGTCGTGACGTTGACGAAGGCAGAAGTCAGCACGTCAGAGATGAAACTCTTTATTTGGCCGAACTTGTGGCCGGGAAACTGAAAAGCAATACACTGATAGCGGCGAACAGAGCATCGACCGTCGATCAACTGAGACGCGGTGAAGCGCGTCGGCATTTATACATGTTCCGTCGAATATTCCAGCGTTATCGCTGGTTGTCGCGCAAGTTCTAGAATAAGCTCAAGTGTTCGCGTCTTGCGCGCAATCTTAACAAAACGATCTACACTAATCGCGAAGCATCTCGAACAATGAGGCACGGTTTGCGCTTAGCGTTGCTGACAGTCTTTGTGGGCGAAAACCGAGTATACAGCAAAAGTGATAATAAGAAACGCACGTGGCGATGCCCCTCTCTGAAAAAGCATCGTCCCGATGCTTAAAACAGAACCCGGGGGTGGAGGAGGGGGGGCGTGGCCAATGTATGCAACAATGAATAACAAGAATAAAGCAACAAAGTTTAATAAACAATAAGCACAAGCAAGAAAGTACAATATTAAAGCAAAATTACAGTCCTCAGATTCGCTAACGCGCGTAATATGGCTTGAGGCGCACGACATGGACGACTTCAGGCCGCGCACGGCGTCGCTGAGAGTTCGTAATGCCGTCAGGGACAACCTCGTAGTCGAGTGCGCCGAGGCGTCGAAGTACCCTGTACGGTCCCAAGTATCGTCGGAGAAGCTTCTCACTAAGTCCCAGTCGGCGTATTGGCGTCCATACCCATACACGGTCACCGGGTTGGTATTCCATGTGGCGTCGTCGAAGGTTGTAGCGGCGGCTGTCAGTCGTCTGCTGGTTATTGATCCGTAGGCGGGCGAGCTGTCGTGCTTCTTCGGCGCGCTGTAGTTAGGTGGTCACGTCGATGTTTTCCTCGTTAGTCACGTTTGGTAACATGGCGTCGAGCGTCGTTGTCGGGCTCCGTCCGTAGACCAACTTGTATGGCGTCATCTGCGTGGTTTCTCGTACGGCCGTGTTGTACGCGAAGGTCACGTACGGAAGGATGGTGTCCCACGTCTTGTGTTCGACGTCGACGTACGTGGCCAGCATGTCGGCGGTGGTCTTATTTAGACGCTCGGTGAGGCCGTTGGTCTGTGGGTGGTGCGCGGTGGTGCGGCGGTGTCTTGCGTGGCTGTATTCCAAGATCGCCTGAGTTAGGTCAGCCGTGAACGCCGTACCTCTGTCGGTGATGAGAACCTCTGGGGCTCCGTTCCGAAGGACGATGTTCTCAACGAAGAGCTTGGCTACCTCAGCGGCAATGCCTTTGGGCAGGGCTTTTGTTTTGGCGTAGCGGGCGACGTAGTCGGTAGCCACGACGATCCATTTATTTCCGCAAGTCGACGTTGGGAACGGCCCCAGGAGGTCCATCCCGATCTGCTGGAATGGTCGCCGAGGAAGCTCGATCGGCTGAAGGAAGCCTGTTGGTCTTGTGGGCGGTGTCTTCTGTCGCTGAGACTCTCGGCACGTCCTTACGTAGCGAGTGACGTCGGCGGCAAAGCGCGGCCAGTAGTACTTTTCCTGTACTCGTGCGAGCGTTCGGGAAAGTCCGAGGTGTCCAGCCGTTGGGCCGTCGTGCAGGGCATGCAAAATTTCTGGTCGTAGTCCCGAAGGTACAACGATAAGGTAGCTGGCTCGGGCTGGAGAGAAGTTCTTCTTTACGAGGATGTTGTTTTTCAAGGAAAATGATGTCAACCCTCGCCTGAATACTTTTGGGACAACGATGGTCCTACCCTCAAAGTATTCCACTAGACTCTTCAGTTCCGGGTCGGCTCGCTGTCGTTCGGCGAAGTCGTCGGTACTTATGGCTCCCAAGAAGCTGTCATCATCCTAGTCGTCGGGCGGTGGTGGGTCGACGGGGGCACGAGACAAGCAGTCGGCGTCGGAGTGTTTCTTTCCGGACTTGTACAGGACGGTAATGTCAAATTCTTGAAGTCTTAGGCTCACCGTGCAAGGTTATCTGAAGGGTCCTTCAACTTAGCTAGCCAACACAAGGCGTGATGGTCGCTCACAACTTTGAAGGGCCTGTCATAGAGGTAGGGGCGAAACTTTGACGTAGCCCAGATGATGGCGAAGCACTCCTTTTCTGTTGTGGAATAGATGGCCTCTGCCTTAGACAGCGACCGGCTGGCATAACTGATAACCCTTTCCAGTCCTTCCGTCCGCTGCACAAGGACGGCGCCGAGTCCTACGCTGCTTGCATTGGTGTAAATCTCCGTATCGGCGTATTCGTCGAAGTGCGCAAGTATCGGAGGCGTCTGCAGGCGTCGTTTCAGTTCTTCAAATGCTTCGACTTGCGCTGTTTGCCACCTGAATTTGACGTCGGTCTTCGTGAGCTGCGTTAGTGGCTCGGCGATCCGTGAAAAGTCTTTGACAAAGCGTCTGTAATAGGCGCACAAACCGAGAAATCGGCGCACGGCCTTCTTGTCGGTTGGTGGCGGGAATGCGGCGATGGCAGCTGTTTTCTGCGGGTCTGGGAGCACTCCAGTCTTGCTGATCACGTGACCCAAAAACAAGAGCTCCTCGTACGCGAAGCGGCACTTTTCTGGCTTCAGGGTGAGCCCGATGTTCTTGATTGCTTGAAGTACGGATTGAATCCGCTGGAGGTGTTCGTCGAAGTTCGAGGAAAACACAACGACGTCGTCCAAGTAAACAAGGCAAGTCTGCCACTTCAAGCCACCTAATACAGTATTCATGACTCGTCGGAAAGTCGCAGGTGCCGAGCAAAGACCGAAGGGCATGACCTTGAAATCGAACAGGCCGTCCGGTGCTATGAAGGCAGTCTTTTCTCGGTCTCTCTCGTCGACTTCAATTTGCCAGTAGCCGGTCTTGAGGTCCATCGAAGAAAAGTACTTCGCGTTGTGAAGTCGGTCTAGGGCGTCGTCTATACCTGGGAGAGGGTACACGTCCTTTTTCGTGATTTTGTTCAGGCGACGATAGTCGACGCAGAAACGTAGGGTCCCATCCTTCTTCTCTAACACCATGGATGACGCCCACGGACTCTTTGAAGACTGGATGATGTCGTCGCGTAGCATTTCGACGACTTGTTTCGTTATGGCCTCACGTTCTCGCGTCGAAACTCTGTACGGGCTCTGACGAAGTGGCCTGCTACTTCGTTATCATGCGATGTCTTGCGACCGGTGTCTGCCGAAGTCTGGACGACGATGAAAAGCAGTCCTTGTATTGCAGGAGCAGGGCTTTTAGCTGGTCTTGCTTGACATTCGGAAGGATCGGGTTGACGTCGAAATCCAGTTCGGGACCTCGATTCGTCGAAGCAGGTTCCTCAGCATCGAAGAGGGCCAAAGCATTGCTGGCGGCCACACATTCGTCGATGTAGGCGACCGTCGTACCAATGTTGAGGTGCCTATATTCGTGGCTGAAGTTTGTCAGCACTACCTTTGCTTTACCGTCACTCAGCTCGGCTATACCTCTTGCGACACAAATTCGACGGTTCAGGAGTAGGTTCTGATCGCCCTCGATGACGCCTTCAAGGTTCGTAGCTTTTTCGGTGCCGACGGAAATAATGACACTGGAGCGCGGCGGAACGGTCACCTGCTCTTCTATCACATTCAGTGCATGGTTCCCTGGCGTCGCGTGGGGCGGGAGCGCTTTGTCTGAGGTTAGTGTTAGCGACTCAGACCTCAGGTCGATGACGGCGCCATGGTCACTTAGGAAGTCCATTCCAAGTATCACATCCCTGAAGCAGTTTTGAAGGATTACAAAGCTCGCAGGATAAGTCCGGTTATTGATGGTGACTCTCGCCGTGCAGACACCAATCGGAGTTATCAGGGGGGGGGGGAGCGGAGATCTCTGTTCGTTCCGCGTTCGTTCTGGCGGTGTTACGTCACAAAAGTGGGCGGTCCGCAGCTCTCTTCCGCCGAGAGGAAGAGGACAGCGAATCGTCAAGCGGTGAGCGGCGAGCTTTCCGGAAGTAGACGCGCATCGTTTGTCCTCGGTAAAGGGACCGAATATTTCAAAACGAAGTGTTTCTCGCCTTCTAATAAATACAGTTGTTATACGAAAAGATATTGTTTTTCTTTTCAAGCTCAAACAGTTTCTGAAACAGCAATAGCTTTGAGTGCTGATATTTATTGGTGTTAGTTTTTCTAACGTGCTTGCTATGTTAAATCGCGCACGCGAAAAAAAAAAGAAATGTAGCGGTTGGCGCAGTTTTTCAAAATGTCGTCCCACCGGAATGTCTGGCTTGGCTCGCGGGTGTCGGATCGTCAAAGGGAGTTTTTGCTGGCTTTTATAAAAGAACACCCACAGATAGCTACGCCGTCGCGCCCGCTGGGGCCGTCGTTCACGAGTGAGGACCGGGACGACACCTGGCAAGAGCTGGTAGCGCTTTCGAACTAAGAAGTCCCTGCGCGTAAGACCACAGCCCAGTGGCAGCCCCGTTCATTTCGTTCGCACTATTCGTTTCGAGAACTGAAAGCGATGCCGCACTCGCTCATGGCTTCAAACGCATCTCGCACCTCCACCCGCAAAAGAAGCACACGTCGCAAGCGCCATTTTCTGAAAATCAGCTGTTGCTGCAGCCGCAACCGCCGCATCATGCCCCGCGAAGCCGTTTGTTCGCTCGAGAGAACGCGTGCGAACGGCCTCGCGATCCGTTCGTTTATAGCAGACGACATGCTCGTTATGACGCGGTATGACGTCAACAAAAAATAAAAGATCAAGCAAAAAGAAAAATGGCTACGCCCCTCAGAGACGTGGTTTTTTCCGGCTTCGGCTAATCGCGTGCGCCGCCAGAATGGGTGCAGAACGAATGGCGCAGAACAGAGATCTCCGATCACCCTACTCGTTATGACGCGATATGACGTCACCAAAAAAAGAAAAGATCAAGCAAAAAAAAAAGAAATGGCGACACCCCCCGGCCTTGAGTGGCATCTCCCGCTTCAGCCAATCAGCGCGCTTGTTCTTCCCCAGGAGAACGAACAAGCGGAACGAACAGATCTCCGATCGCCCCCCAGGTGGCCTACAGCTGTCCGGATTTCGGGTCCACTCCAAGCGTTCTTTACTTTCTTCAGCTCGGTGGCGAATGGCCCACTGACGACGGAATAGTCGGCCCCAGTGTCGACGAGAGCGATGATGTTGTGGCTGTCGATGAGAACGTCGAGGTCGCTAGTTCGTCGTCTTGCGTTGCGGTTGGGTCGCGGCGTCGGGCCACAGCTGCGTCGGTTTGTTCCGCTGCTTCCATGTTGCGTCGTCGGGTCTTCTTCGGTCCGCGAGGTTTCGTCGGGAGGGCTTCGTCTGCTTCGCGTCGTGTTCTGCAGGTCTCGTCGCATCGTCATCTTCGGCGGCCGCGGAGGATCTTCGTCACTTCGTCGTACAGCAACCGCACCTCCATCGGTTGCTGCCCTTAGTTTCCCGGATACGGGCTAGGCGACCTGCCCCGGTTTGGGTCAGTGTACTGCCGGCGGTGCGGTGACATGTAGCGGCCGGGCGACGGCGAGCGGGAAGGTCGTCGTTCTTGCCACTGTGCTCCGGTGAGATAGTCGCCGATGTCGCGAGGACGTTCGCCTGGCTACGGGCGCGGCGCGTTGACGGCGAATCCGCGTAGCCCCATCTGTCGGTACTGGCAGCGGCGGTACGTGTGGCCGGCCTCCCCGCAGTGGTAGCAGAGCGGGCGGTTGTCAGGGGCGCGCCAAACGTCGGTCTTCCTTGGCGCGCAGCGCTGGCCGACTGGCGGACGGTAGGACGTCTGTGGCGGCCGGTGCGCATCTCGAGCGTCTTCTCGATTGTTGTTGCCTCCGCGAGGAATTCTTGGATGGTCTTTGGTGGTGAGGCAAAAACCAATCAAAAAGACGCCGGACAAGGGGAAGAAGTAACACACACAAGGACTGGACTAGCAACTGTGCTTTATTAGCTGACAGCAACTCCCAGAAGAACCACGGCGCATGCGCTAATCACGTAAAACCATGAAGTCAAAACCCAAAACAAGAAAAAGCAAAAGGAGAAATTGGCCTACATAACGGCCGAGAATCTACCGCCAGAGTGACAGGAACTCGCATTCCTTCTGCAGAAATGAAATAGACGTACTGCTTACACAATCATCGCGGTGCGTGTTTATATGATAAGCCTCAAGGATTTCGCGCTCCTCCGTGCCCCTACCTCTACCTAAAATCTTAACATTGGAAAACAGCGGCACACAACCACAGATCTGGCAGTGGCGGGGAAGATTAGCCCCGTCTGACGTGTTCAACGAATTGTGGTGCTCGCGCAGTCGTTCATTCAAGCATCGGCCAGTTTGGCCGATGTATACTTTTTCGCATGTTAGCGGAATCGCATACACAACATGTTTCGCGCAGGTAGTGTACTTAGTTTTATGCCGAATAGAACACACCGGAGTGCTAGTGTTTCCGCGAGCAACACGTGCACACAGCGCAGATAGTTTGCAGGGCGCCGAAAAGAGAACATCTACGCCCTGTCTCAGAGCGACTTTTTTCACATTGTGGGAAACCTTATGTATGTAAGGCATCACTACAACACTCTTCCGCTGGGAATCAATTGGTTCTGGACGTCTAATCGCCGACCTTTTCACCTTTTGCAGCAGCGTTTCTGCTACAGCTGTCAAGACCTGCCTGGGAAAACCCGCTGCTTCCAAGCGCTCAACCTGACAGTCAAAACTCGACTTAACGCAGTGGTGGCAACTCTTCTGCAGTGCATTACGGAAGCAGTTACTCGCGATCCCTCTCTTAACAATTTTTGAGTGCGCGGACGAGTAGGGTAACAAGGATTTCTTGCTTCTGGGAGAAAAGCACCAGCACAAATGTCCATCATCCCTAAAAGTAAGCAAAAGATCCAAAAACCTAATGGAATTGTCAACCGGAAGTTCATGAGTAAAAGATAGGGCGTTAGAGCAACCTCGGAAGTAACTCAGAACTTGTTTTGCCGCCAGTGTGACGGTGTCATTAGATGATAACTTTAAAATGATCAAGAAATCATCAACATATCTAAAGATATGACAAACACGTGAATCATGAAGAGAGCCCTGAAGCAGGTTGTCAAACTTGGCTAAAAATATCTGGCAAAGAATCGGTGCTACGCACGCCCCAATACAAATTCCTTTTTTCTGTAAGAACTGCGAGCCATTGAATTCCACGACCGTGGAAGAAAGATACATAGGTAACAGTTCAAGGAACGCGTCAACGGACAACCCACAGGCATTTTGAAAGGAAACAGGACCATTCTGATCAATCAGAATTAAGATTTTAGGTAGAGGTAGGGGCAAGGAGGAGCGCGAAATCCTTGAGGCTTATCATATAAACACGCACCGCGATGATTGTGTAAGCAGTACGTCTATTTCATTACTGCAGAAGGAATGCGAGTTCCTGTCACTCTGGCGGTAGATTCTCGGCCGTTATGTAGGCCAATTTCTCCTTTTGCTTTTTCTTGTTTTGGGTTTTGACATCATGGTTTTACGTGATTAGCGCATGCGCCGTGGTTCTTCTGGGAGTTGCTGTCAGCTAATAAAGCACAGTTGCTAGTGCAGTCCTTGTGTATGTCACTTCTTCCCCTTGTCCGGCGCCTTTTTGACTGGTTTTTGCCTCAGCGTCATGTACCAACTGACCCAGACTTCGACGTTATTGTCTTTGGTGGGTTTCTGATCAGTCCCGCGAACAGCTCCTGCTTGATTCCTCGCATGAGGAGGCGAACTTTCTTCTTCTCGGGCATCTCAGGGTCTGCGTGGCGGAACAGTCCCGTCATTTCTTCTGTGAAGAGTGCCACGTTTTCGTTTGGCAGCTGCACGCGGGTTTCGAGCAGAGCCTCGGCCCTCTCCTTGCGGACGACGCTGGTGAATGTTGCCAGGAACCCGGTGCGAAAAACGTCCCATGTTGTCAGGGTTCACTCTTGCTTCTCGAGCCATGTTCTAGCTGCGTCCTCCAAGGCGAAGGTCCAGGCATTGAAAAGGGCGACTCGATCGTAGGCTCCGAGCCAGCTTTCCGGGTCTTCGAGCAACGATTCGCGGAAGGTTGGCGGCTCCTTGGGCTGGCGAAGAAGGATCGGCGCAGGCTGCACGTGGTCGGTCATCGTCGCTGTGTTCGATGTTGGGATCTGCGGCTGCCTGGGTTTTTCGGGAAGGAGCCCATGCTCTGGCTGCAGTCCCTTCTGCCTGCGACTTGTTCGACGATCCAGGATTTCCTTGCCGTCGTCCTCGTCGCGGCTTGGGCTTGGGTCAGCGCCCCGCGGTGGCGTCCGGATCATGAAGCAGCACCTCCACCAGATGTCACGTGGTCGTGACGTTGACGAAGGCAGCAGTCAGCACGTCAGAGATAAAACTCTTTATTTGGCCGAACTTGTGGCGGGGAAACTGAAAAGCAATGCACTGATAGCGGCGAACAGAGCGTCGACCGTCGATCAACTGACAAGCGGTGAAGCGCGTCGGCATTTATACATGTGCCGTCGAATGTTCTAGCGTTATCGCTGGTTGTCGCGCAAGTTCTAGAATGAGCTCGAGTGTTCGCGTCTTGCGCGCAATCTTAACAAAACGATCTACAATAATCGCGAAGCATCTCGAACAATGAGGCGCGGTTTGCGATTAGCGTTACTGACAGTCTTTGTGGGCGAAAACCGAGTGCAGCAAAAGTGATAATAAGAAACGCACGTGGCACTATAATCAAGCGTTGGTCGACCCTGGAGGAATACGACGGCGACTGGTACTAATGATACGCACTCATCGCACCGTAGCTTGCACTTCGCTGCAATACAACTAACGCATGTGCTTTAACGTGTGTAACAATCTCATATAGGACCATGGGCGACCCTGTAGGCCCATGGTGTAAATCATGCTGATGCAAAACTGATGTAAATCATGCTGTTCATGACATGCATGTCATGATTTTCATGTTATGACTTGTCATTTATGTTCGTATACGTTCGTAATACGTAATGATGTTATCCCATCAGTCGACGTGCCCAGTAAGCCCTGATTATGCCCACTATTCATTTTACACAAAGACGTCGATCTAGCTCGTAATGCCTGGCTCAAAAAAAAAGATACGGCACAGGCAGCTACTCGCTGACTGCTCCTCATCAAATCGGTTCCCTCAGTGAGTGAGATCTGCCGGATTTCTTTTTTCCTTATTTCGACGTGATCGGGTTTCACCCACAAAAACTGTTCGCACCGCTCGGTGCAGGCTGCGCAGCACTGTTTTGGGGGCTTTGCGATTGTTTCAGATGGTTCCGTTCAGATTAAGAGCAGGACGCGACTAGTCAAGTTTATTCGAGAGCTTACGCGGGCACTAGCGATAACACTGAAAGGTTCGATCACTGAAGTATAAAAAACAACGCGTTCCGCCGATGATCAGATTACCGACAACTGACGTCTGTGCTTGCCACTTTCACTGCACTTGCACTGTTGCTTCTTTTACTGGACACAAATTCACCCAATAAAGTGCTCGAGCTTTACCGGCTACATTATGCATTCTTCATCGTCACAACTACGTGACTATCGTGATGTCATATTGAATGCGAAGGCCCCCCCCCCCCCAGAAAAAGGGGCAGCGGACGTGAATGACGGACTGAAACCGTCCGCTTCAATGGGCTTTTTAAGCGGGAATTCCCTGATTTTTACTGCCAAATTGTACAGTGCCCGGGAACAAAAACCGTTTTGTAAAATTGAAAACGGCTGGATTATCAGAATGGATAAAAAATCCGCCAGATCCCATGCACTGTGGAATCGATGTAATGCGAAGCACCCAGCAAAGAGCTGCATACATCACCTTGTTTGACTTTGAGCCAAATGAAATCACTCATGCCATGCCATCTACTTCACCATATATCGCATGTTTGCCATGCACGCATGCATCCACAATCTGGTATATGCCATGCTAATAAGACATATATTCTGGTATGTACAATGCATGACCTGTTGTTTATGTTCATCACGCACTCGTGTCATGCCATACCAGTTTTGGTATATATCCAGTTAACAAAACGGCCGGAAGCACACTATGACAGTGGCATGTAAATCATACCGTACATGACATGCATAACATGATTCGCATGTTAGGACCTGTCATTTATGTTCGTCATACAGTCACATCGCGCAATACCAATATCGGTGTATATCAAACGAGCGAAATGCGAAATGACAGCGAGTGCACCATGAGTATGGTATGTATATCACGCCATACATCACATGCACATCATGGTTTTCATATTACCACCTGTCACTTATATTCGTCATAAGTCGCGTCGCGTAATACAAATTTTGGTGTATATCAATCTAGCGAAACGGCCGCGATCGGACAATGAGTGTGGCATGCAAATCATTCCGTAAATGATATGCATATCATGATTTTAAAGATCCCACCTGGCATTTACGGTTATCATACAGTCGCGTCGCGCAATACCAATTTTGTTGTATATCAAGCTAGCGAAACGGCCGCGAATGCACCATGAGCAAATCATGTCGTACATGACTTGCATGTTATTATTTTCATGTTGCCACCTCTCGTTTACGTTCGTCATGCAGTCGCGTCACGCAATGCCAATTTTTGTGTATATCAATCTATCGAAACGGCCGCGAATGCACCATGAGCGTGGCATGTAAATCATGACACACACGACAGGCATGTCATGGTTTTCATGTTACCAACTGTTATTCATGTTCTTCATACAGTAACATCGCGCAATACAAATTTTGGCGCATATCAAGCTAGCCAAACGGCCGCGAGCGCACCATGAGCGCACCATGTCGTACATGACTTGCATGTCATGATTTTCATGTTACCACCTCTCTTTTACGTTCGTCATACAGTCGCGTCACCCAATACCAATTTTGGTGTATGTCAAGCTAGCGAAACGGCCGCGAATGCACCATGAGCGTGGCATGTAAAACATGACACATGAGATACATGTCATGGTTTTCATGGTACCAACAGTTATGTTCTTCACGCAGTAACAGCGTGAAATGCCAATTTTGGTGTATGAACCATGAGCAAATCATGTCGTACATGACTTCCATGTCATGATTTTCATGTTACCACCTCTCATTGATGTTCGTTATGCAGTCGGGTCGCGCAATACCAATTTTGGTGTATATCAAGCAAGCGAAAACGGCCGCGAATTCACCATGAGCGTGGCATGTAAAGCATGACATACATGACATGCATGTCATGGTTTTTATGTTACTACCTGTTATTCATATTCTTCATACAGTCACATCGCGCAATACCAATTTTGGTGTATATCAATCTAGCGAAACGGCCGCGAGTGCGCCATGAGCGTGGCATGTAAATGATCTCCTACATGACATGCATGTCATAATTTTCATGTTACCACGTGTCATTTATGTTTGTCATACACAAATGTCTCGTCATACCAGTTTTCGTGTATATCCATTCATTTAAACGGCCGCGAGCGGCCCGAGATCATGTCATGTAAATCATGCTGCACATGACATGCCTGTCATGATTTGCACGTTAGGGCCTGTCATTATGTTCGTCATAAACTCTTGTCATACCATACCAATTTTGGTATTTATTAAATTAACAGAACGACCGCAAGAGCCCCAGGGCCATGGAATGTAAATCATGCTGTTCATGACATGCATGTCATGATTTTCATGTTATGACTTGTCATTTAGTTTTAGTTGCGAGTCAGCGCCGTGGTCTGTTGTTTCTTCTGGTCGTCCTCGTTCTTTCGCGCGTTTTATTCATTCAAGAAGTGGTCATTTATGTTCGTAATATGATCATGTTATCCCATACCAATTTTGGAATACATCCGATTAACGAAACGGCCAGGAGAGCACAAAGTCGTAGGCGGCTAGATAGATAGATAGATAGATAGATAGATAGATAGATAGATAGATAGATAGATAGATAGATAGATAGATAGATAGATAGATAGATAGATAGATAGATAGATAGATAGATAGATAGATAGATAGATAGATAGGTAGATAGATAGATAGATAGATAGATAGATAGATAGATAGATAGATAGATAGATAGATAGATAGATAGATAGATAGATAGATAGATAGATAGATAGATAGATAGATAGATAGATAGATAGGTAGGTAGGTAGGTAGGTAGGTAGGTAGGTAGGTAGGTAGGTAGGTAGGTAGGTAGATAGATAGATAGATAGATAGATAGATAGATAGATAGATAGATAGATAGATAGATAGATAGATAGATAGATAGATAGATAGATAGATAGATAGATAGATAGATAGATAGATAGATAGATAGATAGATAGATAGATAGATAGATAGATACGCTCAAAGTCGCAGAAGTTCGCTAAGAAATGCTTCGCATTTAGAAGCTCAATCTGCCTAGTTAAATTTACCAAACTAGTAAACAATATGAAAAATTACCATTCATGTCCAGCACGAAAACTCCGCACTTGCTGTCACTGTCGTAATATTTTAAATACTTTGTTGCAGCTTCTGATTCTTCTGACAGAGAAAGAACAGCACAGTACAGATTTATGAACACAGTAAGCTACATCAGCATCATTCTAGACACTTTATAGCCACACATCAACTCAACATGCAAAGAAATTGGTGTCCGCTGTATTCACGTTGTATGAATGGGGTACCATAGCCAACAAAACTTACTTGAAGGAGGTAGTTTATCACGTCATTTCTTACCCGTATTGATAGTTTCATGGAATGAAGAACACCAGCATCAGAGATTGTGGTGGAAGCAAATTTTTCTCTAAGTATAAACTGACAAGCGTATGTTATCTGGTGCGAAAATTCATGAAAGCATGTTACAATAGGGAGTGATAGATGTTGCATGACACAGTATGTCCTGGTATTGATTTTGCAGGGCCGGCCTACCGAAATCACTGCAGCTCAAAATGCGCCAGAATGTCAATCGTCCTGTGCGCCTCCTATGAAAAGAACAGGCTTAAGGAGTAGGAAAACTTGCAAGAGCTACTCCCTGCGAGCATTTACTGTGCACATTCGTAAAGGTTTTTTCACTTGTCAAATGGTGTGTTGATATATTTTTAAAGGAAACGAATCAGTGCTGAAGCGTACAGTTATTCGACATTAGTGTCAATGCGTCTATGACAATAATGGTATCATGTTTTGTGATTGTCTCAAAAATGAAGTAGATCATACAAGACTTGGTTGAGTAGCCACAGCCATTGTCAGCACAATATAATGTAAGCGTTGTACTTAGAGTAAAGGGCTAGAGATGATACATTCTGATAATTGTTCTTACAACAAACAAACACGTAGCATTGCTCAAAAGTAGCTGCCACAATTGAAATTTCGATAACCTAACGAGAAACTAAAAATTCGGGTATGCTTATCCCTTATTAAGAATGTGAAGGCAAAATCTTTCTTGGGCCTTCTGTTGATTTGCTGTTGTACTCTCTGCTTACGTGCTGAACTTTAACAAGAACGCTCTGCTGATGGGCGTTGAAGCTTATATGCAGCTTAGTGCTGATGTCCGGCCGAACCTTGTGGCGGCATTTCTGCCAGGCGATGTATTGAAATTCGGTTTGGCTTTCGAAGAACTTTCTTTTGACGATCATAGGCATTCTTGGTTAGGAAAAGTAACCGCAAAATCACACGGGACACAAAGAGACAACACCAACTGGTACTGACATCTGTTAATTCAATGAGACAACGCCGAGCTTGTATAGATCAGAAACATTTGTGCATCAGAATACAGCAACAACATCAGACAAGAAACACAGAGCAACCTTTAAAAAGAGTGCACAGCGGGTGCTAGATAAAGCCTTGAAGAAAACAGAGTCGCCGGGCACGCACGTAACCATCACATGGGAAGAAACGGAAGTTCTAACTGCATAACCGAGATTGGCGACGAACTAACGCAGTCACTATTCTTGAATCATCGCATAGCCACTGCCTGTACAATCACTCACCCTGAGAGCAAGAGACACCGTAGGGCGGACGGGGCGTTTTCGGTTTCACTTAGAAGAGCAACCATCAAAATTAAACCGAAATAAAAATCTAAGCGCAGGGCCCCGGAAAGCACTCATTCATTCCTTTGTGGGACTTATTCGTAGACCGCACTATCGTCGTCTGCATTCTTTCCCTTCAATCACAACCTAGCGGGCAGGAACATGAAGAAAGCAAACTGCCATTTAATGAATATAATGGCTCAAACGGTCTTTTTATCAATTCTTCATAACTACTGAACTTCAGCATTACTAGTAGCCTGATGACGACTCACGTTGATCCTCACTTCTACTCGCAAATACTTCAACGCATTATCGTTCATACGCCAGAGCCGTGCCTCGATTACACCTCCCCCCGCCCGCCTCTACCGAAAAAAATTTCAAAGGAAGTTCTTGATAAAAGCATGTATCTCGTGAGTCATATCTTTCAATAAAAATGTCCTTACTGGATTGCAACCACTGATAACTCATACGTGCGGGTAGGAGATGTAAATGCGTATCGTAGAGCATCGATTATGCGACATATTGGCATTTAAGCACGTTTATATCGTGATCGAAAATGCTAATTATACGCTAACGGACTCATGGGTCCACTCACTCAGACTCAGATCGAGACATGTGTCTGAGTTTCAGTGAGTCCGAGTGAGTAATATTTAGGTGAGTCTGAGTCCGAGTGAGTCCGGTTGAACAAAAATTAAGTGACTCTGAGTCGGAGCGAGTCCGGTTGAGGAACATTTTGGTGAGGGTGAGCCCGAGTGAGCCCTAAGGGCAAAATATATTCCATGAGTGAGTCTGAGTGAGCTCCTCATTTTTTGCCGACCTATGGTTGTTCTTTAGGTGTACGAAGCAGAGATACTTTTACCATGTCATCTTTGCCCGGAAAAACGACTTCGAACTAGCATTCTCCAATGTGTTCTTTTATTTCTAATATTTCTCAAGCAGAGTCACTTTCTACATTTGTTGTCATGTCCTCATCATTATCATCATGATCATTCTCAGCCTATATTTAATCCACTGCCGGACGAAGGCATCTCCCAATGATCTTCATTTTACCCTATCCTGTGCGAGCTGATTCCATTTTATCCCGGCGAACTTTCTAATTTATTTGCTCCATCTCACTGGCTGCCGTCTTCTGCTTCTCCCTTCGCTTGGTAACCGCACATGCGCTCAAATTGAAGATTGGTTATCTGCTCTTCCATGACGTCCCCGGCCCACGTCCATTTTTATTGCGACAGCAATTATATGGACACTCTCGGCGGTTTTTTGTCGTCGAAATGAAAATAATTCACCAAAAATCTTTTCCGGAGCGCGCGACCGGAAATCCGAATCTGCGACCCCTCGCTCCTCAGCGCGCTGCGCTAAAAAATTTCGTGACGCGTCATACGCCCTCAATAGTAATAACAGCGAGCCATTTATATACGTAATTTACCGCTGGCGGTACGCAGAGCTCGGAGGGCTTCAGCGTGTTCGCTTTCATCCGCGAGCTGGCGCGAAGGGCGCGCTTTAAAGGCCGTCGCCCCGCTAGTAGCTGCGTAGGGAAAGCTGCTCTTGTGTTCCGGGGAGCAGCAGCGTTTGAGACCTGGATCAAACGCACGGCGTTGGGTCAAACGCACGGGACGCGTGTGGCGAAATTAAAATTATGCGAGACGCGGACCATGCTGCGTCGTATCGCTGGCGACCCACGCTATACTCTTTCTCACAAGCTGGTTGCAGCACTGTGGAAGCTACGGGGCCGCTTGGCCAATAGGAAGAGTGAGTACTCCTCGCGATGTATTCATCCGCACCGCGTCGTCTGGTCAGCACCGCATAGCATATGCGCTCGTGCGTTGGGCGAGTAGAGGGAGCCCACGGCAGCAACTAAAGCTCTTAGCATTGGGCAGCAACAGCAGAGCCGCAAAAAAAGAAAAAACATTACAGCATATCCACGGGTGAATGATGAAGAGCTTGGGCGAAGCTCCTGAAGCAATCATGGTTACACCGTGAAATGTTCAGTGGTTTCGCCCAGCAGTAATCAAAGCGATACGCCGCTTTGATTATTTTTACTTTTTTTCGTTTTTCCTTCTTTTTTATTTTTTTATTTTTGTATTTGTATTTTTTATTATTTTCATTATTTTTTATTTTTTTCAAATTTTTTTTCTATTTTTCAAATTTTTTATTTTTTATTTTTATTGTTTTTTATTTAATTTTTTTTATATCTCTATGGGACAGCGCAATCTAGTATATCGTCACCCAACTGCAGTTTGCATGCATCTCTATGGGACAGCGCCATCTATTATACTGTTCGGGAGATACTACCGGTTACGCCTGACATGGGACAAGGTTAGACTAAGAGGAGCTACGCCCCTAAAACAGCAACGCGTTCGGGCGAGCAAAGCGAGCACACGGTAGAAACCAACACGTTCGTTGGCAGCAACGGTAGCGCCGGAAAAAAAACATGGCAACACACGTCGACGCTGATTCCTTGCGACTCGAAATTATGAAGTCACCGTCGTGAGCTGTGTGGCCCGTAAGTTCTAAAACGGCGCTTGAGTTTGCGCTACATTGGCGTCCTGATGCTTCAACACCAATGTATTCGTGTCTATTTCGCACTGTTTCCAAGATTTATTTTCAAATTCTCATGTACAAGGCTTAGCAGCCGTGGCTGAACTAAGAGCTAATCTCAATAATAAGGACAAGACATACCTTACACTTGGTCTTCAGCGTGAGATGGCACAAAGCGATAGCCGATTCTCTCGTTTATTTATTGATGTTTGGACAGTGAGCAAGTAGCAATCGTGAGTCCCGATTGAAGCGGATTTATCATTGTCTGCATAGGCGCTGCCATGTTGGTTCATCATCACAACTATTGGCAGTTACCGATACAATAACTAAATGCTTATGAGCTACATGCGAATCGTGATTAGCCTATCACTTATACCTGTGACATATCACCTGTCAAACAAACACACTTTTCTTTACCTTCTCCAAATATAACGCGTGTACAAAAAAACTATATATTGCAACGCAAGCATGTGGTTTGTTTACACTTCTCACAAGCTGCAATTAGCTTGTGAGATGGAGTATAGATTTCAATTTTCGGGTCTTGAGACAACGCGAGCGCAAGAGCCCAGGAGTGGCTTCTGTGCATGCGCCCTGGCGCCTCGAAAATTTCTTGGGTGTCCTAGCTCCTTGCGTTCACAATTATAAAACTCTCTGGTGTTTCAACTGAGTTGGGATGTGTGCCTCCGACTTGTTCTTTGACATACAGGGCTTGGTCGCCCGCGCTCGCGCGCTTATCCCTTGAGGGAGGACGTTTGTACGCCATGTGCTGTCGCCGCAAATTTTGCTTTGAGGCTATATACCGCACAAAGGTCACTTTGCTCATTTCAGCGGCCGCGTTTGCGAAAGGAGTGAGCTGCTAGCTAGAAGAGCCAAAGTAGGGGCTAGTTGAAATAACAACTGTGATAGCTGTTAGTTCGCGCTCGTCCTCTGTATACCTGTGCGTTCTTTTCATGCGTCCTGTTTTGTGTTTGAGCAGCGCGCTGCAAGTGTCGAGCTGCTACAGTTGTTAGTTCGCGCTCGCCCTGTGTGTGTTCATTTCGTGCGTCCTTTTTGCTCGAGCAGCGCGCAGCAAGTTTCAAGCTGCTTGCTGTTCTTCGTGTCACATTCCAACTCGTTTCCATCGCATTCATTGCTTCGCCCTTGCCGTGAAACTTTGTCTTTTTTTCTCACATCAACTACGATCTCGGCTACCCAAATGTATTTGCTGGTCCACTATACTGTTTTCCTATTTCTAAGCGCTAGACCTATGATTTTTGCTATCATCCCACGCAGTGTGCTTTTTACCCTCTCGAGCTTCCTTGTTATTCTACAAGTTTCGACCTGATGTGTCAGAACTGGCAAAATACAATGGTTGTACATTTTCCGCCTTAGTTATACAAAGGTCATTAACCATGAATCGGTCATGAGATCAGAATGTCTACCGTATGCGCAGCAGCCCATCATTACTATTCAGTAGTAGTAGTAGTAGCAAACAACTTGATTAAGGTCCTGAGAAGCTAGGCAAAGAGGCCTACTAAGTAGGCCCCAACCCAGCCGTTGGCTACTCCCATGTCGGAACAGAGAGGTCGTGCCTTGTTTCGGGTATTCTAGACAGCAGGAGCTGGAAGTCTTGTGAATTTGTTTGACATGAGAGAGAGAGAGAGAGATGAAAAAAGGAAGGCCGGGAGGTTAACCAGATATTAGCATCTGGTTTGCTACCCAGCACTGGGGAGGGGAAATAGGGGCAAGAAAGAGGGTCTAGAGAGAGAGAGGGGAAAAAAGAGGAGAAAAAAAACGCACGTACACACACAAGATAAAAAAAAAACACACAGGGACGAAGTTCTTCTTACAATCGAGAAGGCTTCAATATCAGTATCTGACCTCGAAATCATACTCTTCTACAGATTCTAAGGTCCGCTTGTCTATCGCGGACTCTCGCTTTTTCGGCGGACCAGCTAGCATTATTTTTTCTTCTACATTTTCAGCTTGAACACTACTTTAACGCTTTCTTGATTTAAGTCTTCAATCTTGCAATTCGTCACCGTCATTGCTGGAGAGTACGACGCTACCTGCGAAACGTAACTGGCACTGATATTCTCCATCAATTCCATTTCTATACCTTCCCAATCTAGTCAAATAAATACTTCTACTAAACACGCAGTGAATGACGATGGAGAGATTTTATCCTTCTCGGACCCCTTTGTCAGTTGGAATTTTCCTGCTTTTTTTTTTCAAGGAGAAGCACAATAGCCGTGGAATCTCTGTTGGCGTTGGCTATAGTATTCACGCACGTTTCAATTATTTGTCGTTCACACAACCCCAAATAGCCTGGTATATCTGCCAATTTGTATTGTTTTTCGTAATAAGTCGCAGTCATATATTGTTTTTTTTTTAATGCGAAGCATTTCTTAGCGAACTTCTGCGAGTTTGAGCGTATCTATCTATCTATCTATCTAGCCGCCTACGACTTTGTGCTCTCCTGGCTGTTTCGTTAATCGGATGTATACCAAAATTGGTATGGAATAACATGACCGTATTACGAACATATATGACAGGTCATAGCATGAAAATCATCACATGCATGTCATGCACAGCATGATTTACATTCCACAGCCTTGGGGCTCTTGCGGCCGTTCCGTTAATTTCATAGATACCAAAACTGGTATGACGTGACAAGAATTCATGGCGAACATAATGACAGGTCCTAACGCGCAAATCCTGACACGCGTGTCATGTGCGGCATGATTTACATGACATGGTCTCGGGGCGCTCGCGGCCGTTTAAATGAATGGATATATACGAAAACTCGTATGACGAGACATTTCGACATGACGAACATAACTGACACGTGGTAACATGAAAATCATGACATGCGTGTCATGCACGTCATGATTTACAAGCCACGTTTCGCTAGGTTGATAACTTGATATACACCAAAATTGGTATTACGCGATGTGACTGTATGAAGAACATGAATAACAGGTGGTAACATGAAAACTATGACGACAACGTATGTCATGATTTACATGCCACGCTCATGGTGTATTCGCGGCCGTTTCGCGGTCTTGATATACACCAAAATTGGTATTGCACGACGCGACTGTATGACAAACGTTGATTAGAGGTGGTAACATGAAAACCATAACATGCATGTCATGTATGTCATGATTTACATGCCACGCTCATGGTGCATTCGCGGCCGTTTCGCAGGCTTAATATACACCAATATTGGTACTGCACGACGCGACTGTATGACGAACGTTAATTAGAGGTGGTAACATGAAAACCATAACATGCATGTCATGTATGTCATAATTTACATGCCACGCTCATGGTGCATTCGCGGCCGTCTCGCAGGCTTAATATAAACCAATGTTGGTACTGCACGACGCGACTGTATGACGAACGTTAATTAGAGGTGGTAACATGAAAACCATAACATGCATGTCATGTATGTCATGATTTACATGCCACGCCCATGGTGCATTCGCGGCCGTTTCGCAGGCTTAATATACACCAAAATTGGTATTGCACGACGCGGCTGTATGACAAACGTTAATTAGAAGTGGTAACATGAAAACCATAACATGCATGTCATGTATGTCATGATTTACATGCCACGCTCATGGTGCATTCGCGGCCGTTTCGCAGGCTTAATATACACCAATATTGGTACTGCACGACGCGACTGTATGACGAACGTTAATTAGAGGTGGTAACATGAAAACCATAACATGCATGTCATGTATGTCATGATTTACATGCCACGCTCATGGTGCATTCGGGGCCGTTTCGCAGGCTTAATATACACCAAAATTGGTATTGCGTGACGCGACTGTATGACAAACGTAAATTAGAGGTGGTAACATGAAAATCATGACACGCGTGTCATGCACAACATAATTTACATGCCACGCTCATGACGCACTCGCGGCCGTTTCGCTAGGTTGATATACACCAAAATTTGTATTGCGCGATGTGACTGTATCAAGAACATGAATAACAGGTGGTAACATGAAAACCATGATATGCATGTCATGATTTACATGCCACGCTCATGGTGCATTCGCGGATGTTTCACTAGCTTCATATACGCCAAAATTGGTATTGCACGACGCGCCTGTATGACGAACGTAAATGAGAGGTGGTAACATGAAAATCGTGACGGGCAAGTCATGTGCGACATGATTTACATGCCACGCTCGTGATGAGCTCGCGGCCGTTTCTCTCGCTTGATATACACCAAAATTGATATTGCGCAACGTGACTGTATGACAAATATATATGACAGTATGACAGGTGGTAACATGAAAATTATGATATGCGTATCATTTACGGCATGAATTACATGCCACGCTCATTGTCCGATCGCGGCCGTTTCGCTAGCTTGATATACACCAAAATTGACATTGCGTGACGCGAATGTACGACGAACGTAAATGACAGGTGGTAACATGAAAACCATGACATGCATGTCATGTATGGCATGATTTACTTGCCACGCTCATGGTGGACTCACGGCCATATCGCTTGTTTGATATACGCCAAATTGGTATTGTGCGATGTGACTGTATGACGAACATAAATGACAGGTCCTAACATGCGAATTATGTTACTCATGTCATGTGCGGCATGATTTACATCACACTGTTATGGTGCGCTTCCGGCCGCTTAGATAACTGGATATATACCAAAATTGGTATGGCATGACAGGAGTGCGTGATGAACATAAATGACCGGTCATGCAGCGTATACACCAGAATATACGTTTCATTGGCGTGGTTTATATCACATTGTGTATGCACGCGTGCATGGCAAACATGCGATATATGGTGAACTAGATGCCATGGCATGAATGATTTTATTTGGCTCAAAAATAAACAAAGCGATGTATGCAGCTCTTTGCTGGCTGCTTCGCATTACATCCATTCCCACAGTGCGTGGGATCTGCCGGATTTTTGCATTTGGCAGGTTTCGCAATTACTTGATCGCACTAAGGTGTACATGGTAGTGTAGCCCAAGGAGGTTTAAAAAAAACTTCTGGAGTGGAGGTCCCCTATACGCGCACACGCGAGCGGGTGAAGCCTGGGAAACCGGTTGACAGCCATTTTGCTCCGGGCAAGAGGCAGCGCAGCTTGAGCGCGGACAGCGTAATTGTGAGCTTCCGCGGGGGCGTTTCAGCGTGAGAACTGGATAGTTAGTGTCACTTATTTGGCCGACTTTTTTTGTTGTCCTGCAGGATTGAAGAAGGCAGTTTTTTACACCATTATACATGGGCTGAAGCGTGCCTGATAACACGTAGAATTCGCTTCCAGCATTCCCGAAATGAAGCACATGGAGGAGTTAATAAGTGGTACATAAAATTTTATTCACTCCCGGCTTTTACACAATTTCAAAAGAAAAAAAAACCCGCATTTCCCCGAAGGGGAGTATGAGGAAGTGCGAAGCACGGGGTGATGCTATGAGGGGGCGCGCGCGACTAAACTGCAGAGCCGAGCGAAGGAGACGGCAGCGAGAGAGTACGCGCCAGCCGACCCACGGAGGTCTGGCGGTTTTTAAGTGCAAAGCACTTTTACTGATGATGATGATCTGTCTTCCGAACTCGTTCCAAAGAACCCGCAACGCGTTCAACTTGTTGGCGGCGTTGCGCACGCCCGAGATGGGGCTCAGGTTGTTGTCGAACCACAGTCGATCGCACACCGCGCAGCTATATCCGAAGCTGCGGTCCAGGAAGTCTCGCTTGAAGCGCGCGTCCGGCCGATCGAATTCGAGGGCCCGCGCTCGCTCACGCATCGCGCGTCCCCGCGCCAGATCGGCTTCGGGGTGCTCGGCTCGCTTCGCACGCTTTCGTTCGGCGTCTCGCCGCCGGCCTTCATCACCACAGGCAATGCGCGGGGCGAGCGCAGCCACGGAGCGGAGGGCGGAGCGCGCGCAGTCACGTGGGGCGTGACGTCGCTGCGCCGTTGCTACAGACGCTCCTCTCCGCTCCTCGCGCCGTTGCTATGGGACGGCGGATTCAGGGTCGCTTATAAAGTGCATTCGCACTTAAAAGAAGAATATACAATGTGGTTTATACGTGAATCGATAAAGCAACAAATCCAAAATAACTTCAAAATGCATCATAATGCACACAATCACGAAACTAACCGTATGAAACACGCGTCCTTAAAAACTAAACACAGCAAAAGAAAAGATACAAAAGCAAACTAGTTGACCAGTTTGCTGCTGCTCTGGTTTACGCATAATGCAGACAATCACGAAACTAACCATATGAAATACGCACCCTTAAAAAGTAAACACAGCAAAAAAAGAGATACGAAAGCAGATTAATTGACTAGCTTGCTGCAGTTCTTGTTTACACTCGTCTATAATTTTTTTCAAAATAACAGTGCTTAATTGTCAGCCGTGTTCTTACTCCGCTCTGGGAGTTTTAAATGCGAGGCATTTCTTAGCGAACCTTTGGCACATTCAGCGTTTCTATCTACGAATCTATCTGCCTAGCCACCTACGCCGAGGTGCTCTCATGATCGCCTCCTTTACTTGGTGCAGACCAAAATCGGCATGGGAGGGTAAGAGGATTGGACGGATATGCCTGTCGTATCATGACATGAATAACGGGAAAATTCTGTCGCGTAGGTTGTCAAACCCTTTCCTCCAGGCACGTGTGGCACATAGCCGTTTACCACTAGCCGTGGTGTACGGGTATGCGCCACATGTGATTGACAGTTTATATCTACCCAGGAACCGCGAGAACAGACATTGGTACTTTAAATGCGAGAGCGTTAAGAAAAACCGACATCGGCAGCGTTGACCCGACGAATGGAAAGAATCAATATTAAGATCACAGCAGGAATCTAACCCAAGCATTCTTGCGTAGCAATCAAGTATTCTACCACAAAGGTACGTCGGGTATATAGACTGGTTCGGAAAAACAGCCTATGCAGGCGTAATGTCTCTGTAACGTCAAGTGTGGTTGTGGTGCTGGCTATCTAATTTTGCAAGAAAGCAATGCACAGTACGTATGTACTCCTACGATACAGGCGTCATATCAGATTAACGGCTGCGGTTCCAGTGTCGGCTCCGCTTTTATAGTAGTGTAATAAACATTACATTTATATTCCTATGTTTCAGCACGCTATATTGAAGCATTGCTCGACCCAGAGGAATACATTAACGAAAGTTACGTATGATATCCATATGGTTGCACCATAATGTGCACTTAGTTTCGATAATACTGACGTGTGTGTTCTAACGTGAGGGCTGACGTTACGTTGCACCTCAAAGTTGCCGTTTAAACGCCAGTGTTGGCGTGCCTGGTAAGCCCACGATGTGCACACAGCTACTACACTTACAAAAACACGTTGATCCGCCTCGTAACGCTTGGCTCAAAGCCATAAAATACAGCATAGAAGTACTCGCTGACTGCTTCGCATGAAACAGATTCCCACAACGCGTGGGATCTGCCTAATTTTCTTCCGGTTGATTTCTTTTGAAATGTGGTGAAGCCTGATTTTACAGCGAAAGCTTTTATCAAATCACAACAGCTGTGGGAAGGTTGTCCGCTGCCGCCGCCGGTGTCCGTAACTACTATCGTGCGAAATAAGAAAAATGAAATAAATAAAAATAAACAGGCTCATATGGGATTTAAACCCGGGTCCTCTCCATGGCAGTCGAGTATTCTACCACAGAGCCACGCAAGTGACTGGAACTCCTTTGCAAAAACATCCTTACAGGCTCATGTCGGGCAAGGAATTGCGTTAAATGTGTAATATAGCGTGTCAGAAGAGTAAAATAACGACCAGGCGTCACATAATGCTAATTGCGCAACGAGTGACCGGATCGTTAATTGCTTCAAATCCATTACAAAAGGCTCAGCCATAATTCTTCATCCAGGAACCACAGGCAGCATCAACAAAGTTCACATAATGCCTTACAGATGTGTAGCGGCACCTCGCTTATCCGCAGAAAGACGAATAATGGCATAGTGATTGCTTCCGTACTTCACAAAAATTATGATTTGCGACGTAGTGGGTAACTTGAAAGTGTACTTGTATTAGTTTCCCCAAGAGGGTTTAGAACGGGCTCTAGAAAGGCCGCTCTTCCAGCTTTCGCTGTGACTGTGCTGCGCGCAGGCCCGGCGTTTTTTATATAGAGCTTGGTAATCTTCGACAAATTGTAAATGTGGTTATCGAGTAGATCGCAGTCCAACAAGTGAGACATTCACAACGCTCGCGTGTAACCAAAGGAGCGGAGAAATTCGCCATCTGTGGAACTTCCGCACGGGCTCAAGCGACGACCGACACGTTTTCTGCCCGGAGCAATATGGCGGTCGTCGGCTTCAGCGGCGGCTCGCCGCCTCCACTCCAGAAGTTTTTTTTCAACCTCCTTGGTGTAGCCTTTCCTGAAGCCAGCTTGCCAGCTTTCAACTCGGTAGAGCAGTTGAGGAGGAGGAGGAGAAGAAAAACGAAAAGACAGAGAGGTTAGCCAGTTCTCAGACCGGCTAGCTACCCTGTGCTGGGGAAAAAGGAAGGGTAGAGCAGTTGAAGTTCAAGACATACTGACTAGAGCGCCACATGCATCCTAAATATAAGATAACTTCCATTATTGATCGACTGATCATTTAAGGTCGTTATGCCGTCTTCTCCGGCCGCTTGTCCGCGGAATATTCTGTGTTAGGCTTTTCTAAATTCTCCATAGTTACAATTGGTACTTTGTTGTCATGTTTGACTTTTATTTCACTCGCGGCATTGTTATTATCGCCACAGCAATTATATGGACACTCTCGGCTGATTTTTGCATTGCCGCCGCCGTCATGTCCCGCATATATATATATATATATATATATATATATATATATATATATATATATATATATATATATATATATATATATATAATATATGTGTACAGTTGAAGCCCGCAATAAAGAAATCGGCGGGGAAAGTACAAAATTTCGCTCTTGCGGGAATTTTGTTGGCGCGAGAATGCGGCAGAAAAGACATGGACTTTACAAAAAACACATTTTATTTTATAAGTCAGTAAGTTTGCTTTGGCGGGCCTTACCATGCAGCAATTTCATGCCTCTCGATCGGGAATCTCGTTTACCGCGCCGCAAAGCTCACCCCATGCACTGGTCAGTGACGGCGGCACTGCGCTGTCACCAGTACCGTCATCAGGTGCGCCTACAGCCGAACCTTCTTCACGCTCCGCAGGATCAGCGCGGATCAGCGCAGAATCGTGGACAGCGAGCTGCACGCAACACCTAATTCTTCGGCGATGTCCATTTTTTTCTGCCTTTTTCCACCTCACTGATGATTGTAGCCTTATTTCCAGCGTGATGAACTTCGTTTTTTCGTTGGAGCCGGCATCTTCGCAGGCAGCGAAATCAGACGAAGCAATCGCAACACACAGTTCACGTTGCACCAAGCGACCAAGCAAACGCTCCACAAATGGCTCCACACACGCGACCGTGTGCGCGCAAAGCCGAGAAAGCCAAGCACAGAGCCAAGCCAACGAACGAAACACCATGAGGAATGATGAGGAATGTGGATTTGGCTACGTAGTCCGCGATAACGAGGAGGTGTTGCGGCAAGCCATCATCGTCATCATTGTCGCCAGCTTTATGTTTTTTTTGTAAACAATGATGGCGGCTGCTTCTCAAGTGCGCTGTAGCGATAGTTTTGCACAATTTAAGTGTAGCATGCATGCATTTGAGCAGTTTTCGAATGTAGTTAATGTTGTGAGAGTAGATTATTTGCGCACTCGAGTTTCAAAAATTTCGTTAATGAGGGACTGCGGTATGAATATCTTTCGTATATATATATATATATATATATATATATATATATATATATATATATATATATATATATATATATATATATATATATATATAAAAGGCACCAACAAAAATAAAGCAGAAGAAAAATTCGGCAGATCCCACGCACTGTGGGAATCGATTTAATGCGAAGCAGCCAGCAAAGAGCTACATACATCGCCTTGTTTGTCTTTGAGCCAAATGAAATCATTCATGCCATGGCATCTAGTCCACCATATATCGCACGTTTGCCATGCACGCATGCATGCACAATCTAGTATACACCATGCCAATGAAACGCATATCCTGGTATATACAATGCATGACCTGTCGCTTATGTTCATCACGCAATCGTGTCGTGCCATACCAATTTTGGTATATATCCAGTCAACAAAACGGCCGGAAGCACACCATGACACTGGCATAAAAATCATACCGTACATGACATGCATAACATGATTCGCATGTTAAGACCTCTCATTTATGTTCGTCATACAGTCACATCGAGCAATATCAATTTTGGTGTATATCAAACGAGCGAAATGGCGGCGAGTGCACTACGAATATAACATGTAAATCATGCCATACATGACATGCATGTCATGATTTTCATGTTAACACCTTTCATTTACGTTCGTCATACAGTCGCTTCGCGCAATAGCAGTTTTGGTGTATATCAAGCTAGCGAAACGGCCGTGAATGCACCATGAGCGCGGCATGTAAATCATGACATACATGACATCCTGTCACGGTTTTCCTGTTACCACCTGTTATTCATGTTCTTCATACAGTCGCGTCGCGCAATACCAATTTCGGTATATATCAAGCCAGGAAAACGGCCGCGAATGTATCATGAGTGTGGCTTCCAAATCATGTCGTACATGACCTGCATGTCATGTTTCCATGTTACCACCTCTCATTTACGTTCGTCATGCAGTCGCGTCGCGCAATACCAATTTTGGAGTATATCATACAAGCGAAACGGCCACGAATGTGCCATGACCATGACATGTAAATCATGTCGTACATGTCATGCATGTCATGATTTTCATGTTACCTTGTCTCATTTACGTTCGTCATAGAGTCGCTGCGCGCAATACCAATTTTGGTGTACATCAAGCTAGCGAAGCGGCCGCGAATGCATCATGAGCGTGGCTTGTAAATCATGACATACATGACATGCATGTCATGGTTTTCATCTTACCAACTGTTATTCATGCTCTTCATACAGTCACTTCGCGCAATACCAATTTTGGTGTATATCAATACACTGAAACGGCCGCTAGCGCACCATGAGCGTGGCATGTAAATCAGGTTGTACATGACTTGCACGTCATGATTTTCATGTTACCACCTCTCACTTACGTTCGTCATACGGTCGTGTCGCGCAATACCAATTTTGGTGTATAGCATGCAAGCGAAACGGCCGCAAGTGCACCATGAGCGAGGCATGTAAATCATGACATACATGTCATAGATGTCATGGCTTTCATGCCAGCACCTCTTATTTATGTTATTCATACAGTCACATAGCACAATACCAGTTTTGCTGGATATCAAGCAAGCGAAACGGCCACGAGCGCGCCATGACCATGACATGTAGATCATGTCGTACATGTCATCCATGTCATGATTTTCATGTTACCACGTCTCATTTACGTTCGTCACACAGTCGCTGCGCGCAATACCAATTTTGGAGTATATCATGCAAGCGAAACGGCCACGAATGTGCCATGACCATGACATGTAAATCATGTCGTACATGTCATGCATGTCATGATTTTCATGTTACCTTGTCTCATTTACGTTCGTCATACAGTCGCTGCGCGCAATACCAACTTTGGTGTACATCAAGCTAGCGAAGCGGCCGCGAATGCATCATGAGCGTGGCATGTAAATCATGACATATATGACATGCATGTCATGGTTTTCATCTTACTAACTGTTATTCATGCTCTTCATACAGTCACTTCGCGCAATACCAATTTTGGTGTATATCAATACACTGAAACGGCCGCTAGCGCACCGTGAGCGTGGCATGTAAATCAGGTTGTACATGACTTACACGTCATGATTTTCATGTTACCACCTCTCACTTACGTTCGTCATACGGTCGTGTCGCGCAATATCAATTTTGGTGTATATCACGCAAGCGAAACGGCCGCAAATGCAGCATGAGCGTGGCATGTAAATCATGACATACATGTCATGGATGTCATGGTTTTCATGCTACGACCTGTTATTCATGTTCTTCATACAGTCACATAGCACAATACCAATTGTGGTGTATATCAATCTAGCGAAACGACCGCGAGTGCGCCATGAGCGTGGCATGCAAGTCATGTCATACATGACATACATGTCATGATTTTCATGTTACCACGTGTCAGTTATGTTCGTCATACAGAAATGTCTCGTCATACCAGTTTTCGTATATATCCCTTCATTTAAACGGCCGCGAGTTCCCAGAGACCGTGTCATGTAAATCATGCTGCACATGACATGCGCGTCATGATGTGCATGTTAGGACCGGTCATTATGTTCGCCATGAATCCTTGTCACGCCGTACCAATTTTGGTGCATATGAAATTGACGGAACGGCCGCAAGAGCCTAAGGTCGTGGAATGTAAATCATGCTGTTCATGACATGCGTGTCATGATTTTCATGATATGACCTGTCATTTATGTTCGTATTAAGGCCATGTTATGACACACCAATTTTGGTATACATCCGATTAACGAAACGGCCAGGAGAGCACAAAGTCGTAGGCGGCTAGATAGATAGATAGATAGATAGATAGATAGATAGATAGATAGATAGATAGATAGATAGATAGATAGATAGATAGATAGATAGATAGATAGATAGATAGATAGATAGATAGATAGATAGATAGATAGATAGATAGATAGATAGATACGCTCAAAGTCGCAGAAGTTCGCTAAGAAATGCTTCGCATTTAAAAATTCAGAAGCACCCGAACGGGGATTTGAACCAGCGACTCTTGGCTCCCCAGCGCGCTCCGTTAGACAACTCAACCACGCGCCATGGATGCGCCGGAAAATAACGGCGAGCACTTTATGTACACCATTTACCGCTGGTGTTACGCAGATCTCGGAGGAGGTCGAGCGTGTTTTCTATCAAGCAACGCTCCTACATTTTCTTTCAATTTGAAAACTGCGCTTGAGACGCGCACGACAAAGTGGCCCCTTTCTCTACCCACTCATGATGTGGACCGAAAAAAAAAAATTTGCAGTGGCTTAGCTCGGCTATATGCCAGGATATAAGTAGCGTTAGCAAAGGTTCAGCTGATTATTCTTAGCTTTCCAGATTGTCTAGGATTATTAGTCTTCTTCTGTTCATTCTTCCTACGCTGAAGCGCTAATTGCCAGGCAGCTACTTCGGGATCCGATGAGATAAGCTTCTCGGCTCTTCTGCGCCGTCGAGCAGCATTTGCGCTCTTCTTCTCCATGGCGTTACCCATCTGCAAGCACCAGACAGAGGCGCTATCATGCGGCTCTAGCGGAGTGTCAGACGGCGACTGCACAGCGAAGGCGAATAGCTGCGCGCGCGCCGGCGCCAGTGTGTCTGCCATGGCTACGATGTCACTCCTCTCGAATGCGCAGACAAGCAGCGGAGAGTCGCGCGCGGCGGTGGCGGAGTCTACGCGCGCGCCGGCGCCAGTGTCTGCCGCGGCTACGACGCCACTCCTCCCGAACGCGCAGACCAGCAGCGGCGAGTCGCGCACGGCGGTGGCGGAAAACGCGTGATAGCCAGCTGTGTGACATCACTGATCCTCGCGCATGCGCAGCACGGCTCATGAGGATCCACGCGAAATAGGCTCCGGCTAGGCAAGTGTATATAACGATACAAAAAGAACACCCGACATACCTTGCCTCAGACGCCCCGCATGGCAGGAGACGCAGGGGGTCACTCCACGCGCCGCAGTTTAAAAGAAAAAGAAATATCTAAGAGTGCCTGATTCTCCATTGCAGACACTTGCAGCGCATTGCTCAAACACAAACACGTAATAACTGTGACAGTTGTTAGTTTACGTTTGTCCTGTGTATACCTGTGCGTACTCCCTAAACCTGGTAACCAATAAATGTGGTTTTGTGCACCGATAGTAAGGGTTACCAAGTTCAGAATTTATGCACTCTAGCTAATGTAACTCTTATTTTATAGGTGCACAAAATCACATTTATCGGTTACCACGTTTAGAGTGTAGTTTTCAGGCGTACTTCTTTGTGCTTCGGTGGCGCGCTGCATGTATTGAGCTGCTTGTCGTCCATCGTGTAACATTCCAATTTCTCGCTATCGCATTCATTGCTTCGCCCTTGCGACGAAACTGTGACTGTTTTTTTTTATTTGAACTATAACATTCACTGTAGAAGTCCTCTATCATTTTTCTATGCCACCGAAATTGTTAATAATAATAATCCGCTTATCTTTTACGACATCCATTGTGGTGATTTCCATAGAGTTCTCTTTCGGCTTCCTTGATTCTGACCTGATGAAATGTGGATAGTTTTGCATGTTACATATTTTACTGTTATTGACCAGATTTCACTGCTTTCAACCAATTGTATTTATTTCTTGACTTTCTTTAATTCTGCATAATATTGGCCCTCAGGCTGTTACAGGGGTGGGTTACGGTTATTATCACCAGTATGATACAGTACCATACAATCCATTTTAAGTACAACAAATACACATTTCAGAATACGAAATTCAAGCAATAAGAGGCAATACAATACAGCACTGTATCTATTAACAAATCCTAATTAACGTTAACATAGCAAGAGTTACAACATAGCAAAATCAACATAGCAAAATCAACATAACGAAGTCAAACATATGTCAATCTTTTAACTCAGGCTGAGCGAAGTATTGTTTCAGCCCTTACTCGAAGTTTTCCACTGAGATACACCGGAGCAGTGATGAAGGTACGGAAGTTCCTCGTACTATGTACGGAGTAGCGAACCAAGCGTGAAAAGGCTTAAGCTGCCTACAGTCTTCATATTTCTGACAAGCCATATTTCTTACAAGACAACCGTGACAAGGCTTAAACGTCCTACAATCTTCTGCACGCGCCATTAGCATTGTAGAGGAGTCGAATTGGGCAAACGCGATAAACTTGCCTTCCGCAATTGCAGCGTGCACCTAATAATAGTATCTGGGGTTTAACGTCCCAAAACCACGATATGATTATGAGGGAAGCCGTAGTGGAGGGCTCCGGAAATTTCGACCACCTGGGGCTTTTTAACGTGCACCTAAATCTAAGTACACGGGCCTCAAACGTTTTCGCCTCCATCGAAAATGCAGCCGCCGCGGCCGGGATTCGATCCCGCGACCTTCGGGTCAGCAGTCGAGCGCCATAACCACTAGACCACCGAGGCGGGGCGCAGCGTGCACCTAAACGTCAGATGTCAAAAAAAAACAAACAAATTGCCTCCTACCCACATTGCTTCAGTTGCAAAATCCTCACAGATATATTCTCATTTTGTCATTCGAACAAATAAACACACCTAGTTATAATTATAGCCCCGCCACGGTGGTCTAGTGGTTATGGCGCTCGACTGCTGACCCGAAGGTCGCGGGAGTGAATCAAGGTCGCGGTGGCTGCATTTTCGATGTGGTTATCAGGGGCGAGGACTTCGCGACAGAGCTTATAGTTACGCGTCGGCTATTACTGGTTGTTAAACGTCGTCGCGCTATTCTGTCTCGGAAGGCTGGACGAAGCGCTGGCTCAATCTAAAAACAGCCGGTGTGCGATTCAAACCGGCTGATTGCAAAAAAGGGGTTAAAGTGGATGCAGCTGCACACGCGGCATCGAAAAGTGGATATCGGTGAGCACTACTGACGCGGCGTATTGTCCTTTTGGGACAATACACCGCGTATGCGTGTATATATATATATATATATATATATATATATATATATATATATATATATATATATATATGTATATATATATATATACGCTGCGTTCATCAGTCCTTAGCGTTGTGTCGGAAATGTTGACATTGCTTAGTTCATGGTTTATAGGCTCCGCAAGAGAAGGCGGCTTCGAGGTGCCGTAGTGCAATACTGCGAGATTTTTAACCAAAGGGACTAGACGGGCGGATTGGCCAGCCTTTTCAACGAAGTGATGAGGGCGCTCGAGCTATTTCGGTGAATCGGGAAGGGCGTAAAATCTAGAAAGACACTATTCGGTCCTTAAATATCTAAGATTGTAGCGCAGCGACCCCCAAAATCTACCATTGCATTGTTTTGCCGGCAACCCACGTCTGTGCATGTGTAGAGCCCGTGAGGGATGGCGGCCCGGATATGAACACTCCCATGTCGCCCGAGTATTGGGGACTCCATGTCCGGACGATGCAGGCCGGGTAGACGATTATGTGAAGCCATGACAGGCTACAGACATGCAATTATGCGGTTAACCAAAGTAGCCATTGCGCGAGCAGGCTGAGCAAGATAGTTGCGAGGAGACGACCAGTTCTACCGGTCCCATAAACCATGAAATAACGAAAGCAACCACCGCCACCCTAAGCGCCACTTGGTACGTAAGAGAGCTACCGACTGGCCGAGTGCGTTGTTCGGTGCATGGGCCCGGCATGCAGCCTCGTCGAAATACAGCTAGGGACGTAACTAGGGCGACTAGATGTTTTAATGCGATATCGTTGGAGCGCAAGCTCGAAGAAGAAAGTGTGTGTCAAAGTTAAAAGGAAATCGCCGCTTTTTTTACTCTTTTACTTGAGGGACAACTTCGTTAAATCGGGTTTGGTGACCTCTTCAGTTCCTTAATTGGGGCGGAAGACAACATTGAACCCTATTAGTACCTGCCGGAGAATTAAAATTTCTTCGTTAGATCTAGAAATTCATAAAATCGTGTGTAGCTCGATCGAGTGTGAAGTGTATGGCTCATCCCTCAAAAAATCCGGAGTCCGGCATCGTCCTACAGCGGCGCCTCGAACAAAAATGGCAGCAAGTCTTGTGACGTTAAATAACGTTGTAATCACGCCAAATGAATAAGAGTACAACCAAACTGAACTAAAAGTGAACGTCGCGTGAATGAATGTAAATTACAGTGAATCAACAGTGTATCAACCGTGCATTAGACTAAATCAAGTGAATTAAGCGGGAATAAAGAATGAATCATGAGACTTAAGTGTCACTCAAGAGTGAATCAGGAGGCTTAGGAGTGAATAAATAGGCAATGAAGCGACTTTAGTGTGAATCTGGAATCACCGAAGTGACTTAGGTGTGAATCAACGCGCATTAGGGCTTTCAGTTACATCAAAAGTGATTCAAGTGAAGTAAGTGTGTCTCGCAGAGCATGGGCTCTAACCTGTAATCTCCTTGGCGTTACCTAAAGTGGCACGTTCATGTTTTGACAAGTGACAACAACCTGCCCTATAAGCTTGCATCGGAAGCCAAGGACATAACACAAACAGCCCTGTTTTCCACGGCTTTCTGCAAAAACCAGCGAGTGCCTGAGGGACGTCAGTGACCACGCAATGACCTTCAAGGTGAATGTTCACTTCTGTGCGCAGTGCTCCTATCTTTCATAAACGGTCCCAACAAGCTGAAATCAAACCACGTAGAAATAGATAAGCTCTCGCGGGGGTTTTGGAACACATTCATGCAGATCTACAATAATGCGTAGTTCTGTGTGACCATGTGATTCTCTCCAAATTCTTGCTATTTAGAATATGCATGCTTAAAGGTAGTATTCGAAAACAATATGCGCCCTAATTTACATATTTAAACCCGCAAGAACTTCAAAACAGTGCCCGTTGATCCCACAGTATAGAACCAGCTACATGGTGGCAATACCAGGTCGCGGGATCGAATCCCGGCCTCGGCGGCCGCATTTTCGATCATAATAATGATAATAATATTTGGGGTTTAACGTCCCAAAACCACGATATGATTATGAGCGACGCCGTAGTGGAGGGCTCCGGAAATTTCGACCATCTCCAGGGGTTCTTTAACGTGCACCTAAATCTAAGTACACGGGCCTCAAGCATTTTCGCCTCCATCGATGGAGGCTAAAATGTTTGAGGCCCGTGTACTTAGATTTAGGTGCACGTTAAAGAACCCCTGGAGGTGGTCGAAATTTCCGGAGCCCTCCACATCGATGGAGGCGAAAATGCTTGAGGCCCGTGTACTTATAATTTAGGTGCACGTTAAAGAACTCCATGTTGTCGAGATTTCCGGATTCCTCCACTACGGCGTCCCCCATATTCACATCATGGTTTTAGGATATTAAACCCCAACAATGATTATTATTATTATATTATATGGCAGCCAAACCATAGTGCAACATCATCATTGCACATATTCGATGTATACTTTATTAGTGGATATGTCTTAAATGTCTCTTCTAGAGGTACAGAACTTTTATTAAAACAACGTTCATTCGAACTTATCAAACGAAACAAACATTTCGACACAGCATCTTTAAGAAAAAATATTTCCTTAAAAATCCGGAAAAGTTTTCGCCCCTTTCACTGGTTTGAAAGTTACTTCCTGAAACGTTAACGCGTTCTTGAATTAATAGTGAACTACTTTCTTTTTAATTACCACTGATAAATCAGCCCATTTGGAATGCCGTGCATGTAGGCCTATGTATTTTCTAACTAGAATTTGTATATTTTATCTACGCGCTAACGTATATGTCTAGAGACTTAAAATTGCTCCGTTACCTGGCCAGAAAGTAGGCTGCATGTATGGATCTGTATGATTCTCCCCCAGTTGAGCCTGAACAGTTCGCGCATTCCTGCAATAAAATGTTACATGCATCAAAACCAGCAGATATCACTTAGTGACTACGAAATATTTTGTTTGCTGATGACCATTACGTAAAAAACATTTCGGTGTAGAACCAGTTCACGCCCCGAAGGACCTAAGTAAACAAGTGTAGCGATGTATGCATGTTGGTGTATCTTGAAAGGCCGTTTAGATAGGACAGCCATTTAGATAGGACGCGACTTGGCTTTGCCACGTGCCTCTCTCAGAAATGGTGACCCTGAAAAGAATACCTTCCTTGTGCGTTTTGGCACTTGGCATTTAGTGTTTGGCATTTAGCGTTTTTGCATTTAGTGGATTGCTGCCACATCTTACAATACTCTTCCGCAAAGTTTCAAGACCGAGGTTATTACATAGTTTTACCGCACGGGCCTTCACCTTAGGCAAGGAGACAGCCTTATGCTCATTAAAAAAAGCTGATTCAGACTTCTCAGCCTTTTCCAAAAATATTTCGCGAGAAAACAGAGCAAAGCCGCCCTCCTTGTCTGCGGGAAGGACGCAAAGAGAATGATGATTGAGATAAGACAAAACGCGCTTCACTGGAAGACCGCCGGAGCAAGGCTTACATTCAAGCGGGACATCCACTCCCTCAGAGTTCACAGTTGGCGCCTCATCTTCGGGAACCCGCTTAGAAACCCAGCGTACAACGCTCAGAAGCTCCGCACTCGTCCTTATGGAGCCCACTGCAAATTTCGGGCCGAGTTCAAGTACGGCCTCGCGCTTAGCAGGGTACAGGAATCTGGTGACCACCGTAAAGCATGCCTTCTGCCCCTGACAGGTCTAGCATTCTATAAACATAAGGTTAAAGATGAGCGTCGCACGGCAAAAGGCGTTTAGGCCACCCATCGACTAGAAAGTGCTGGACGATACTGAGTTCTTTGCCTGCGCTCGTTAGCGCCCGCAAAGCATCAGCCCGCACGTTATATATGTATACGAGCTGTCATGGTGTTCTTACGTGAGTGGGTATTCTGGTAAGGTGTCCGAGCGACCGGCATCTGGAGATGGCGCGGGCAAGTGGCTGAGCACGTCTACGTTGGAGGTCTACTTCCCCGCCCTATACTCAATGCGATGCCAATATTGGCCTAGAAATAGAGCCCACTTCTGTATTGGTAGGGGGACCAACGTCATTGTGGGCACAGGTCGATTTTCTCGTACATGTCCTACTATAGTTATGACCCGTGACCAACACAAACACCCGGCCCTGAGGGTAGTCTCGAAAATTTGTTGCTCCAAATAAACGCGCCAGGGCTTCCTCTCGGCGTTCTCTAACGTGCGTGAGCGAAAAGCAATGGACTTATGCATTTTGCCCAAGCTTCGCGAGGAGGAGGAGGAATTACAATGAAGGAAAGGCAGGGAGGTCAACAAGACACGCGTCCCGCTTGTTACCCTGGGAGGACGGGATGAAAAGAAAGAAAAAAGAGTGAAGAAGGTACTCTCATGGTACATGTGCGCCTGTGTACATGTGACGCATCACTTTCCAACCGCACTGGTTGGCCGCGGTCGAATTATGTCAGCACTGGCGAGCTCTGAAGTGTTTTTTTTAGCCATGCATTAAGATTTTTTTAGCTGGTTTCCTTACTGTTATTGCTGCTGTTTTTCAAGCAGTCGATACAACGGAGCAAGAAGCATCGACATTTCTGGCAGGAACCGGCGATAGACAGCACACCCAAAAGCAAGCTCAGTTGGCTTACATTCGCAGGCCGTGGTGAATCTCGTACTCAGCGAGGTTCTCCTTAAGCGGGTGCAGTCCGTCTTTGTCGAAGCGATGGCCCAGGTCGACCATTCAGTTTTTACGAAATTGACTATCTGCCTTTAGCACGGCACTATAATCTTGCAAACTGCGCAAAAATGTCATAATCACGGTTTCGTTGCCACCTTTTCTTTGCACCATCAATACGTCGTCCAAGTACACCTGCACGGGTGGAAGGCCAGCAAGGACAGTTTCAATACGTCTCTAAAAAATCACGGGAGTGAAGGCAGCTCCAAATGGAAGATGGCTCTCATAGAACAAGCATTTATGATTGCTTATCACGGTCAGTTTCTTTGCCTCCTCATCCAAAGATAGTTGTTGATATGCGCACTTGAGGTCCATTGTTGTGAAACGGTATCTTCCACGAAGAGACGCGAAAATGTCCTTAATATTTGGCAGTGGGTACTGCTCGGTTATACAAGCATCACTTATGGTATAGTTGAAATCGCCGCAGATGCGAAGGGATCGTACGATTGGCGCTGCCCACTTAGAATGTGCCATTGTCGAAAGTTGTCAAAAACCCGGCGGCAGTAGCGACAACGCTTGGGTGAAATCCTTTTTGCAAAGATTAGGATGTAGTCAACAACAATTAAGGCGGCAGGAACAGCCTTCTTCGCAGGATGTGCTCGGAGGTGCAGTTGACCGAAGATGGGCAGCTTGCCCAGAGTCAGCTTAGCTTCTTTGTTATGTGAGCCTAAACTCTGGTGTCTACTACGGTGTCTCGTTTCCAGCGCAGTTCAAGCACACATAATGTCTCACCAACTATCCCCCCAACACACACTCCTTGGGCTTAGCTACTGTTCGCACTTCGATAAACGGGGGCAACTAAGGCGATACTTCCGGCACACCTCCGGCGAAATGACACAATACGTCAGTGACCCTTTTCAGGGGCACAGCACCCCAGCGGATGTCTTTGTGGAATGACTGGGGCCCATCTGGCTTTTCATGTGCTTTCCCTAGTGCGAAGACGGTCCGTGGAAATCCCTGAGAAGACTGCGTGGCTCCGGCAGCAAATGCGTGCATTGAGCGGCCGGGCACCTGTCGCGCTCCCTATCTCGAAAGGGATCAGCAGACAGCTCACACCTTTGTACGCGCTGTGTTCTCACCGCTTTGTTTGCAATGAAGTGACAGACAGCACTAAAGTTGATCCCCTCGCTTCAGCGGCTGCGTTTCCTTACGCCAGCGTTTTGTTGAGGTGCGCCGGGTCCGATGCTGAAGGAGCTACCTGCTAGCCTTACCTAATATTGTTTAATTTGGCATGTATACTAAGACATCGTTACATGCCACTGAGATGAGGCGAAAGAAAACAGACATATCTGTTTCCTGACTAGGCCTACATCTCGGCTCGTGAAAAAATAAGGACAGCAGGGAGGTCAGCACTAAACATTCAGAAACAGCGCAATTCAAATACACTATATGTAACACTATGTACAACATTCCAATTTGTTGCTGTTGCGTCGCCGTTACGGCGAAACGGTGACTCTTTTTTCCCCATGAGTCAAGCATAAATGCACAAGCTGTATTTTATTTCTTCTTGTAACGCACAGCGATGATCCTTCTATGTCATCGATAGTCGGAGTACTAGGGAATAAATGTACTGACGACCTACTACGTCATCGGGCTTGCACCAGAATGTCCCACTGGCTGCGCAAATCGTGCCCAGCACTTGCCTTAATTTCTCGATTACTAAAGCGCGACTTTAGGAGTGCGTTTATTTCGCTTGCCCACACAATTTTATTGAATTTATGGTACGAAATTCTTCAGAACCACGCACTTCCACTTTGCGAGGTTCACATGAGCTAAGTAGAGTGCTTTCGTGGTATCCATTTCGTATATATTTTAGTGACTCTTTTCATATGCTTCCCTATAGTGCTCAGGGACAGTAGATATAATTACAGCACGTTTTCTGCTCACAACTGCCCGCTTGTCTATGAACGTAGTGAACTCGAAAAGCTAATTACAATTGTAACTGGCTGGTGAATTTGTATGCCCTCTAGTGTATTTTATTCAGTGCCTTGCAATAGGACTGAAAGCAGCTAAAAGAATAGTTATAAGGCATTCTTGAGTTATTTCTTTTTTTAGCATCGGCCGTCGTCGTGCCTCCTCGGCTTAATATGTGGCCTCGTGAATTCAGTACTGCTCGGGCTTGTTTCCCAGCCGCAGTAGACACACTGTGGCGGGGGCAGAATGCAAAAGCAAAAACGTGGTGTTCTCTGTCCGTTAAGGAATGGCAGGTCGTTATTATTTCGGTCTACTCAACCACGCGGTCTCGCACAACTATAGTGCACTGCTCGGGGCATTAAATTATAGAATGTGATTTTACGTTCAGTTTGACTCTAAATATTGATAAAACACATTCAGTTGTAGCGTCAAACTTGAAACATTGAGCCCAGAGTTTAGGATGCGTAATTCACATGTTCAATCATTAAATATATATACGAAAAACAAGATGTAGGTTTTCCACTCACCATTGGCTGTTCGCCCTGTAAAACAGTTCGAACTTCGCGTAAGTTGCGCTGATTTGTCTATTCTTATAATAAATACACGTTACGGAACTGTCACCAATGTCCGTTACATAACTGCTTGCGTAGACATATACCGCTGAGGAAGTATTAAGTAACTGAAAATAATGTGTGAAGCACGAAATCTTGAGAATGTATTGATAAATCAAAAAATCATTAATGTTCGCCTCTGCATATAAAGTTAAGCTTAACAGAAATATAAACTTCCGTTGTCAATGAAATTAGATGGTGTAGATTACCAGAGTGTACCTCAAGCAGGGATCATTTAGTACTTGTTTTCCTCATTCATGCAACTACTGACTAATAATAATTGACTATGTTCCTAATTCCTCATTATGCAGTCTTCCTAGTGAAGCGGCCCATGTTCCACTCCAATAATTCCATATTTCTAATAAACACCTCAACAAATTGGTGGAGAGTGCTGTGCTCCCCTTCGATGCCCCTGGAGCTACGATCCCGTACCCTACCAACTACCATGCCTCAAGACGCTGCTCAGCAAACGCCTCCTCCAACAACGACCTCCTGCCCCGGTGTCCCCCGCATCCGCGACCCCCCTATCTTCACCGGCGCGGATGGGACCGACGTTGAGGACTGGCTTGCGATGTACGAGCGTGTGAGCGTACCCAATAAATGGGACGAGGCAGGCAAACTCAGCAACTTGGTTTTCTACCTCGCGGGTGTGGCGGGCCTGTGGTACAACAACCACGCCACCGATTTCCCCACGTGGTCTGCTTTCAAGACCGCCATCATCGACGTGTTTGGCCGCCCTGCCCTTCGTAAACTGCAAGCCGAACAACGTTTACGTGAACGAGCTCAGCAGACCGGTGAGTCCTTTACGAGCTACATAGAAGACGTCCTGGACTTGTGCAAGAAAGCGGAGATCCGCAACGTTATGAAAGGCATCGACGACGACGCCTTCACTATGCTGCTCGCCAAGAACCCTCGTACTGTGGCCGAGGTGATCACGCGTCTCCTGGGCGTCTCCTGTCGTTCTTGTTGCGAAGAAAGGCGGTTCTGTGCGGTTCTGTGTGGACTACCGACGGCTCAACAAGATCACTCGTAAGGACGTGTATCCACTACCGCGCATAGACGACGCGATTGACAGCCTACAAGGAGCAGAATTCTTTTCATCCATCGATTTGCGCTCAGGGTACTGGCAAGTACCTATGGCTGATGACGCTCGACCGAAGACCGCCTTTGTCACGCCCGACGGCTTGTACGAATTCAACGTCATGCCGTTTGGGCTGTGTAATGCGCCCGCCACCTTCGAGCGCATGATGGATACTATTCTGCGCAACCTGAAATGGCGCAGGTGCTTGTGCTACCTCGACGACGTCGTTGTGTTTGCTCCAGACTTCTCCACGCATCTTCAACGCCTCCGGCATGTGTTGACGCGTTTGAGCAACGCTGGTCTGCAACTGAATCTAAAGAAGTGCCGATTTGCAGCACGGCAGCTCACAATACTCGGCTACGTCGTGTCCAAGGACGGAATTCTCCCCGATCCAGCCAAGCTTCGGGCCGTGACCGAGTTCCCGAAACCGACGTCCGTCAAAGAACTGCGCAGTTTCGTAGTACTGTGTTCCTACTTTCGGCGCTTCATTCGAAACTTCGCGACTATCATATCGCCGCTGACGAAGCTCCTCGGAAGTAACGGGCCCCTCCATTCGTGGTCGTCAGAGTGCGACGAGGCTTTCGCAACGCTCCGTCGTTTGTTGACGTCGCCTCCCTTACTACGCCACTACGACCCTACGGCCCCTACAGAGGTACACACAGACGCCAGCGGTTTTGGCCTTGGCGCTGTCCTTGCGCAGCGCAAACCGGGGTTCCCTGAATATGTCGTGGCATATGCAAGTCGTACGCTTACTAAAGCCGAGACCAATTACACCGTCACCGAAAAGGAATGCCTGGCGATCATCTGGGCCCTTACGAAGTTCCGACCCTATTTGTATGGTCGCCCATTTGATGTCATCACCGACCATCATGCACTATGCTGGCTGTCGTCATTGAAGGATCCCTCAGGCCGCCTCGCCCGCTGGGCACTTCGCCTGCAGGACTACGATATCCGCGTGCTGTACCGCAACGGACGCCAGCATGCTGACGCCGACGCCCTCTCGCGCTCGCCCTTGCCTGACGACAATACCCCATGCTCGTCACGTAACATTATTGTTTCTTCCATCGACGTTCACACCATCGCTACCGAACAGCGCAAGGATAAATGGATCGCCTCGCTGATAGACTTGCTCACTGATCCGTCGGCAACACCAACCACTAACGCGTTGCGTCGTCAAGCCCACCATTTCGCCATTCGTGACGATCTACTGCACCGACGCAATTACAACGCCGATGGCCGCCAGTGGCTACTTGTGATACCCCGCAGTCTACGTTCTGAAATATGCGAGTCCTTCCACTCTGATCCACAATGCGCGCACTCTGGGGTATCCAAAACTTACCACCGCATTCGACAACGATACTTCTGGCGAGGCATGTACCGCTACGTGCAGAAGTTCGTTCGATCCTGCCTCGATTGCCAACGCCGAAAACCTTCAACGCACGTGTCACCCGCTGGTCTACAACCATTACCTTGCCCTAACCGTCCGTTCGGGCGCGTGGGCATCGACTTGTACGGACCACTTCCTCTGACATCGGCTGGTAACCGCTGGGCAATCGTCGCTGTTGACCATCTAACGCGATACGCCGAAACCGCCGCCCTCCCAGCGGCTACAGCGCGCGACGTTGCCTCCTTCCTGCTACACCGATCCATGCTGCGTCACGGTCCACCCTAGGAGCTTCTCAGCGATCGAGGCCGTGTCTTCTTGTCGGAAGTCGTCGACGCCATTCTCAAAGAGTGCCATGTTGTTCACCGCAAAACTACTGCTTACCACCCGCAGACGAATGGCCTAACCGAACGCTTTAACCGCACGCTCGGCGACATGCTCTCAATGTACGTCGCCGCCGATCACACAAATTGGGATGTCATTCTGCCCTTCGTCACCTACGCCTATAATACCGCCCCTCAAAGCACAACTGGGTTTTCACCCTTCTTATTGTACGGAAGGCACCCGTCGCACACCATCGACACGATACTCCCATACAAGCCGGATTCAACCGAGTGTGCGCCGATTTCTGACACAGCCAGGCTTGCGGAAGAGTGTCGCGAGCTTGCCAAGACTTTTACAACGCAGGAACAAGAGCGGCAGAAGAGCATTCGCGGTGGCACCACCACTTCTGAGTCCACGTTCCTCCCTGGAGCACTCGTATGGCTCTCGGTCCCTACCACTGCAACTGGCCTCTCTTCAAAACTACTGCCGAAATACGAAGGCCCCTATCGGGTCGTCGAGCGCACATCCCCGGTCAACTACGTGATCGAACCCATCGAACCATCTTCGGACATGCGCCGTCGAGGGCGCGACATAGTCAACGTGGAGCGCCTCAAGGCCTACTATGACCCACACATAGTGACGAGCTGTTAGGTCGCCGGACGGCTCCCTTTTCGTACCCGGGGAAATTGTAGCGAAGCCTTTGAGTTGAGTAAGGGGTTGCGCTCTCTATAGCCTTGTAGTGGGTCGTCCTCTTGGGCTCTTCCCGCTCGAGCTCTGAGCTCGTGTTCTTGCTTGACTGTCGCCATTGAGCATCGTCGCCGACTGCCGTCTAATAAACACCTCAACAATATATATATATATATATATATATATATATATATATATATATATATATATATATATATATATATATATATATATGTCACAAATTAGCGGGTTATAAAGCGCGCGCGAGGCCGCTTTCAAACTGCTACGAGACAGAACGGCGCGAACCGCTCGCCAAGAAGCGCGAAAAGACGAAAAAACAAGCATCAAAAGACGCCGGCGCGCCGCATCCTCCTCACCCAATCGAGCCAGGCGCAGACGACGCGTTCAAACGCCCGGCAAATCCTGGATGTTTCTAGAAGGAAGGGGGGACGCATCCGCGAGCGATGCCGCCGCGATTCGAACCTACGAGAAAGCTCTCGCCCTTTCCCCAGGCTTAGCTGTACTGCAGGCAGAAGAAACATCCCGACGCTTCTAGAAACCGGGGAAGAAGGGATAAAAGCGTGCAATCGACGAGAGTCGAGTAGTGCAGTCAGTGAGGAGAGAGACAGTAGTCGAGTGCAGTGAGCGAGTCAGTCGGCCCGGTGATGGTGAAGTTATGCGACGTGTGGCTCCGTTAGCCAAAGAAGTCGTGGTTATGATGGTGTGCGGTCGGCCGATCGTCAATTTGGAAGAATTGGATGACGACGCCGTGTGAGCCGTGACAAGTCACGACGACGGTTGAGCTACGACGATCAACGCTGGAGCTGGCGTGAGTGTTTCCTTGAAGAGAAGCATTCGATTACCGTCCAAGTATTGTGGACTGGATACGCCATTATCTATTCAGGACTTTAACTGTCGTTGAATAGTTGTAATGCATGCGGTTGCATTTGTAGCGTGTGATCTGTTTGTTTAGCTCCCGTTGTGTAAACACCATCTGAGTTATATTGTGAAGTTGTAACTGGTACCAGCCGAGTGCGCACGTGTTTGTGTTATTTGTATTGCCTTAACTGAGAATATATTTCGTTTTCGTTTGTGTTATCGACTCTCGGCTCTGACTCGGTCTTTGGACCACAACCGGCGTCCGCTGGCGCACCAAAGGACCAACCCTAAATTGTCCGCGCTTTCGTGGTGCGTTTTCCGAGGGCCGTGACGCCAGCCCTTAGAATCCGCCCGGCGATTGCCGTCCCCATTAACGGGATTAGTGACAATTATTCTGGCGTCCGCGACACAGGACCTTTTTGGTGCACAGTGTGTCCAAAGTAGGGAGAAAGAGCCTTGAGACGTTGATAGTGCTTGCGAACGATTTTTGGTGGTTGCACCGCGTTCTCGTTAACCTGTGTGCAGAAAGTGTTTTGGAATTCGAAGTTAGGCAGATATTTTGTGCACGCGGCTAGGTTTTGTTTGACGGGCATGATGGATCTTGAGAAGTTAGTTGCCCTTGGTGAGAAGATGGGTTTGTCTGGGGCCGAACTACGGAAGTGGGTCAGCCAAAAGGAAAAAGAAGAAAAAGAAAGAATTGAGGAAGAAAAAGCAGCAGAGCTTGAAAGAGAGAAGTTGGCGGTTGAGAGGGCCAACAAGGAGAGAGAAGCAGAACTTGAAAAAGAGAGGTTGGCAGCTGAGAGGGAGAAAGAAGAGCGAGAGGCGAAGGAGCGACAGTTGAAGGAAGAAAGAGAGGCGCAAGAGAGACAGATGCAAGCTGAGATGGCTGAGAGAGAAAGGCAACGGCAGCACGAATTGGAACTCGAACGGCTCCGTTTGCAGCAGCGCATAGAGACCCCCGTGCAAGCTAGAGTGGAGAGCAGCGAAAGGGAAGATCATAGCTTTCGATTGAACCCAAGCAAACTGCTTGTGGCGTTTGATGAGAGGAAAGATGACCTTGATGCATACCTGCACAGATTTGAGACAATAGCTAGAAGCCAAAATTGGCCGGAGCAGCAATGGGCAACAGCTTTGAGCACTTGCTTGAGTGGCGAAGCGCTCAGTGTGTACGGTAGGCTGACACCTACCGATGCAGCTAATTACACGAAAGTGAAAGCTGCTTTGCTGAAGCGATTTCGATTCACCGTGGAAGGCTTCCGAGATCGGTTCCGTACGGGAAAGCCAGCTGATGGCGAGACGGCAACGCAGTATGCCGCGCGGCTTAGCCATTATTTTGACAGGTGGATCGAACTTTCAGAGACGGCACAGGAGTACGGTGAGCTTAGAGAGCTTTTAATCAGAGAGCAATTTCTCACCAGTTGCCACCCGAGCCTGTCGCTGTATCTGAAAGAGAGGAGGGCTAAATCGCTCGAGGATATGCTTGAATTGGCCGATCAATTCTTAGAAGCGCAAGGTGGCACGAATCTGGCCAAAGTAAAAAAGGAAGTTCACGAGGAGTCGAAGAAATCGGCACCTGAAGAAAACAAGCGTACACCGGAGAGTGTTCCGCGATGTTTTCTGTGTAACCGGGTGGGCCATCGCGCTAACAGTTGTCGGACTAACTTCTCACGCCCCAGTGTGATGAAGTGTTTTAAATGTGGTCAGACTGGGCACAAAGCAGACGCATGTCGAATCGATGCGAGTAAAGCCCATCAAGCAGCTTGTGCGTATGCCCCGCCAAAAGAGGAAGCAGAGGCGATCAATGATGAATTGGCCGAACTGAAAAGCGGGAAGAAGATGCATTTCATTGGTGCTGCGGTAACAACAGACACAAAGAAAGAAATGCCGACAGTTAAGGGGAAAGTTGGTGGAAAGGAAGCCACGGTATTAAGAGATAGTGGATGCACTACTGTGATCGTACGAAAGAAATTGGTCCGAGAGAGCGAATTCACAGGCAATACCCAACCGGTTCGCTTGCTTGATAGTTCCATTCGAATGCTTCCCGAAGCCAAGATTGAAGTTGAGACCCCTTACTTCAGCGGGAGAGTTACTGCCCTGTGCATGAATAACTCCCTGTTCGACCTAATCGTGGGAAACATCGACGGAACTCGAGGGCCATACGATCCTGAACGTTTGGGAGAAGTCCCGAAGATGGAACCCTCGTCAGTTCGGGAACCGCGACAAAAAGGAAGCGCGGAAGGGAATCTCATGAAGGATGCCGCCCGAGCTCAAATTGAGGCCGAGGTATCACGGAATATCAGTGAGGAGGTTCCAACGGCCACTGTACCGCGAGTGAAGACGCGCCGAGTAGGTGACATTGCAACTGAGCGGCCACCATCATCTGCGGCTCAAAAGATGACGAAGGTGGTCCTCCAAGCAAAACACCACGACGCGCAGAAGTTGGCGAAGCACCGCGAACGTTCTAACGAACGCGACCACGCCTTGCCGATGTCGAATGTGTCGACGGCAGCAGAGACGCCCCCTCCGGCACCGTCAAATGGAACGGCTCGCAAGAAAAGGAAGAGGAACAAAAAGAGAGCGAGCGAGCACCGAAAGAAGGGGCGAAAGCGCGAGTCTATTTGAACAGGACAGGGTGTTGGAATTGAATTTGTTTGAAGTGTTTTGAGTGTGTTGTATTATTATACCCAGTGTCGAGTGTGTATGGCTAGTGAGCCCAAGTGTTACTTGCGTTATTTTATGTGTACAATACTATTGATATAATTGTATATGCATTATAATTGCAGAGCTTTGTGCGTTCGCATTGTTTATATGAAAGCTATGTTGGTGTTTTGTACTTATGTACTTGTGTTTATCTTTCATATGTCGTGACATTGAAATGCCCTGTGAATGGTATTGAGAGTTCTATTATGAATGTGACGCGCATTTTGTGTGGACTGAGTTATGGACTCTGTCTGTGGGACATTTTTGGATGTGTATGTGCGCGCTAATTTGTGTTGTTTGAATATTATGTGATAATATTCTTGAAGTGGGGGGCAGTGTCACAAATTAGCGGGTTATAAAGCGCGCGCGAGGCCGCTTTCAAACTGCTACGAGACAGAACGGCGCGAACCGCTCGCCAAGAAGCGCGAAAAGACGAAAAAACAAGCATCAAAAGACGCCGGCGCGCCGCATCCTCCTCACCCAATCGAGCCAGGCGCAGACGACGCGATCAAACGCCCGGCAAATCCTGGATGTTTCTAGAAGGAAGGGGGGACGCATCCGCGAGCGATGCCGCCGCGATTCGAACCTACGAGAAAGCTCTCGCCCTTTCCCCAGGCTTAGCTGTACTGCACGCAGAAGAAACATCCCGACGCTTCTAGAAACCGGGGAAGAAGGGATAAAACCGTGCAATCGACGAGAGTCGAGTAGTGCAGTCAGTGAGGAGAGAGACAGTAGTCGAGTGCAGTGAGCGAGTCAGTCGGCCCGGTGATGGTGAAGTTATGCGACGTGTGGCTCCGTTAGCCAAAGAAGTCGTGGTTATGATGGTGTGCGGTCGGCCGATCGTCAATTTGGAAGAATTGGATGACGACGCCGTGTGAGCCGTGACAAGTCACGACGACGGTTGAGCTACGACGATCAACGCTGGAGCTGGCGTGAGTGTTTCCTTGAAGAGAAGCATTCGATTACCGTCCAAGTATTGTGGACTGGATACGCCATTATCTATTCAGGACTTTAACTGTCGTTGAATAGTTGTAATGCATGCGGTTGTATTTGTAGCGTGTGATCTGTTTGTTTAGCTCCCGTTGTGTAAACACCATCTGAGTTATATTGTGAAGTTGTAACTGGTACCAGCCGAGTGCGCACGTGTTTGTGTTATTTGTATTGCCTTAACTGAGAATATATTTCGTTTTCGTTTGTGTTATCGACTCTCGGCTCTGACTCGGTCTTTGGACCACAACCGGCGTCCGCTGGCGCACCAAAGGACCAACCCTAAATTGTCCGCGCTTTCGTGGTGCGTTTTCCGAGGGCCGTGACGCCAGCCCTTAGAATCCGCACGGCGATTGCCGTCCCCATTAACGGGATTAGTGACAATATATATATATATATATATATATATATATATATATATATATATGTCACGTGTGTGTGTACGTCGTAACATAAACGGAATCTATAGATTTCGCATATTTTTAATGTATTTGTCACACGTTTTCATAACAATTTCAAAAGAATCAGCCCCTTCAAGCCGCTTCGCCGCCTGCCCATGATTTTTTCCGCCGAAGAAGCCACCGAATTCCCGCTGTTTCCATTGTGGAACGAGCCACTCATCGGGCAACCTGGTGCTGCAGTCAACGCGGGATTTTCGTCATGCATATTTAAGCCACGACCGCACCCGCGTCATTTGGGGCACGTCACCGCATCAAACACGGTCATGCCAATACCGTTCTCTGTGCATGTTAGTTATTTACCGCGCGCTTGATGTACACGTACAAGCGACCCATTCTTACTTGTGGGGTCGTGCCCACTTGAGTTTGATCCTTGCCGCAGACTTGCTTATACTGTATCAATGCTTATGTTGTTCGCCTTCTGCTTGTCCTCTCTGGCGACGTTGAACTGAACCCTGGTCCCGGTTCTAAACATACAACAGCAACCATTTGCAATCAATTGCTATAGGGATAACTCGTCTTGAACCCTCACAAGGTACTGTACATGCTGAGCTTTCAAAGAGTGCAAATACCAGCATTGAAAATCATGTTAGCACTCTTTCCCTGCGAGTTGATGTCTTAGAAAAAGTAGTACATGCACATCAAGCCAACGAGCAAACTGTATCGCTAAACTCGAAAGACGAAATTACTAGGCTTTCCTCCGACATAAAAAAGCTAACCGAGAAGTGCGACGACGCAGAAAATCGCTTGCGCAGGTCTAAATCAATCTTTTTTGGTGCAACGGATACAATCGGCGAAACCTGGGAGCAATCTGAGGCGCATGTTATCCCCTTCTGTTCCCAGTTTCTTGGGCTCGTGATACATACCGACGATAAAGAACATGCCCATCGAATGGGCCGCTTCCAGTAATCTAAAATCCGTCCAGTCATTATTAAACTGGCATATTTTAAAGCCAAGCCCAAGATCCTTGCAGCAGGTCCCAAACTGAAGAAATCAAAATTTTCGGCTCTAGAAGAGTATTCTGCGCATGCCCGAATAGCCCGAAAAAAAAAACTATACTCTTTTGCTAAAGAAAGGGACGCCATGTTCAAAATGCGTTACAAGTTCTTGATCGACAAGAAGCAATACATATACAACGCTGCTACAGATTCCGTAATCGAACTGTCTTCATTCACAGCGATCAACACCCGCTTCCAAGCTTCACCATATACCGGCTCAGCCTCCACAAATTTCACCTGTCACACCATCTTATCATAATATGGCTGTCATGCTAACGAACATTCGCAGCTACTTACCAAAAAAGAGTGCTATAGAAACCATCCTTGAAGATAGCTGCTCGGACATTTCGATCTTTACCGAATCATGGCTTACAGCAGATATTCACGACAACGAACTCATCAAGGACAGTAAATTGTTTAGCGTCTACAGTTTTAACAGATATGGCCGAAGAGGCCGTGGTGTCCTAGTTCTCGTTAAAGCAACGGTAGTCTCACATTTAGTACCCGTCAGCTCTAACATTGAACTATAGTGTGCATTAATCTGTCTCTTCCTTTTGGCAGAGCCCTACTTGTCGCCTGCTACCGCCCGCCAGATTTTTATTGTTCTTTTGTAGATGAGTTGTATTCTGTCCTTTTACACCTACAGTCCCGCTATCGTCGAGCCAAATTTGTGCTTTATGGGGATTCTAATTTCCCCGATATCGATTGTGATGAAAACTAAAGAGGACGATGCGCGGCAGAGCGCGTGGGCACGGACGGGGACAGCGCCGCGAGAAGAAAAAAAAGAAGTTGAGTTCGATCAATAAATCGTAACCGAAGGGGACGTCAGTCTCTCTGTCTTCTATATAGTTTGGTGCCGTGAAACCCGGGAGAAGACTGACGTCCAGTTCCGAAGATGGACCGCCTGCGACGCACCAGAGGAGTAATTCGAGCCGCTGGTACAAAGCTCATCACGTCCGCTACCGAAGCTTTGCAAGCGGAGAATCCTTCTCCGACCGATCTGCAAGTCATCTTGGATGACCTCCAGGACAAGGACACGACGCTTGCAGATCTCAACCAAAAGATTGCTGATATCACGACCGACGGCGCCGAGTATGAGGAGGAAGTGACAATGGCTCTCGACTATCACGACAAGATCCGCAACACTATGAGCCGTGTCCGCTACCTTCTCAAGTCAGCTGCAAGGCCCGCGGACGGTGCTGCACCTGGCGTCGCTACCGAAACGAGGCCCCAAGAAGTCTCCGCTCAAGCAAGTAACCGATCGCAGCTACGAGTTGCCTTGCCGAAATTACAGGTACCCGTTTTCTCCGGGGAACTTCGTGAGTGGCAGGGCTTCTGGGAACATTTTGAGGCCACGATCCACAACAACTGCGATCCCCCCCCCCCCCTGTCGGACATTGAGAAGTTTTCCTATTTGCGATCCTGAATAACCGGAGCTGCGAAACGTGCAATCGAGGGTGTGCGTCTGGAGCAAGCGAATTACGCGGTGGCAGTCAAGGTGCTCAAAGAAAGGTTCGGCCGTCATACCGCTCTTGTAGACGAACACATTGATAACTTGCTTGCAATCGCTACTGTGGATCATTCGTCCAATCTATCGCAGCTGCGGGAACTATACGAAGAAGTACGATTTCACACCAGCTGCCTGGATAGCCTCGGAGTTCAAGCATCGGAGTACACTGTTATTCTTCGCCGAGTGCTTATGCGAGCTCTCCCCGAAGACATCGCCATTCTCTACCGGCAACGCATGAAGGAGACCGAAGCGGACGACGGGGCTACCCCAAGGTCACGGCAAGAAGAGGTGCGTGACGTGATGAAGTTTCTGCAGATACAGATTGAGAGCAGAGAAGAGAGCTCTCGTTCGAGGTGCCTACGAAAATCTAGCCCCGTGGCAAAGGAGCGAAGACATCCTCGCTTACAACCGCCGGTACCGTCAGCATTAGCGCTGGCCGCAGGATCTGCAAACAGCAGCCATGCCTGCTGCGTACTGTGTGGCCACCGTGACCACACTGTGAGGGACTGTCAGACTATCATGTCAGCCGACGAAATTCGGCGGCGACTAATCGAGAAGAACTGCTGCTTCAGATGTGCCAGAGAGGGACACGTCGCACGAAAGTGCCGCAACGCAGCGTGGCTCAAGCGCAAGCATTGCGCAAACCATCATCTTACCGCACTTTGCGCAATATGGAAACCGTACAACCACCCGAATGCCGACAGAAGTGACACAACGAAAACCGACAGCGTGCCAGTGATTACCAGTGCTCCCGCAAGCAGTTCTACGTGGCCATCGCCAGCTGTCCTCATGCAAACGGCCACAGTATGGGCATCGGGAAGGCACAGTTCCGTGCTGGCTCGTATACTGCTTGACACCGGCAGCCAAAGAACATTTATAAGACGCGACTTGTCCACCAGACTCGACCTACCTTCCGTCGGCACAGAAGACCTGCCTCTGCTAACATTTAGCAGCTCCAAACGTTCCCGAACACACAGATACCGAACCATGCAACTCAAGCTGCAGAGTCGTTTCGATACGCATGGCATCACGGTGGATGCTCTTGAAGTGCCAGAAGTCTGCATAGTGAGGACGCCAGCTATCGAACAAGATATCCTGGTGCAGCAGCGCGAGCGCAACATGCTTGTCGCCGATGAACAGCAGCTAGGAGACCGACCGACCCAAACCATTAATGTCATCATTGGATCGGACAACTATTGGCGCATAGTAACGGGAAGAATCGAACGCCTGAGTAGTGACCTATGCGCCGTTGAGACGATCTTTGGTTGGCTGGTGCAAGGCATTTATCAAGTCGAAACCGCTAAAGAATTGCATCACGGGAACCACAGCACATCGGCTCTATTCCTTGCATGTGAGCGCCATAGCCAAGCTACACCTTGTATGGTTGACCCGACCGAGATGTGGCGACTCGATGCGATAGGAATCACTGACCCTTCGGAAGATGTCTGCACTTGGGATAAAGCATCATTGAATCTGTTCACACAGTGCGTGCACAAAGAAGCCGGTCGGTATGTGGTTCCTCTCATGATAAAGCACCAGGGACGATTGACTAGCACAAACCGAAGTGTCGCGGAAACCCGACTTAAACGCCAACTTCAGCGCTTCGAAGGACAGCGGGAGCTGTTGGAGAAGTATGACCGCACCATCCGGGAGTACTTCCCAGAAGGTCACGCCGAACGTGTCGACACCTCTTCAGAGCCAGGAGCGACCGTTTACTACCTTCCTCACCTTGCCGTCGTCCGTCGAGATGCTATCACTACAAAGATCCGGGTAGTGTTCGACGCATCTTCACACGAACGCGGCGAGTCATCGCTCAACGATATATTAGACAAGGGAGTCAAACTTGGTGCCGAGCTCTTGCAACTCCTGGTACAGTTCAGAATGAACCCAATTATTTTGACTGCGGACATCCGGAAGGCTTTCCTACAAATTTCCATCCGACAAGAGACCGCGACGCTCTCCGCTTTTACAGCGAAAGCTGTTACGAGATCATTTCACCGGCCGTTTTTGGTGCCGTAGTTGTCCGCCGCCGCCGCCGCCGCCGCCGCTGCCGCTGCCGCCGCCGCCGCTGCCGCCGCCGCCGCCGCCGCCGGTGTCCGTAACCAGTATCGCTCGAAATAAGAAAAAAAAACTAAATAAGAAAAAAATTCCAGGATGCAACGAGGTTCGAACCTGGGCCCTCTGCGTGGGAGCCCAGTATTCAACCTCTGAGCCATGCCGGTGCTTGAAACTGCTTTGCAAAAAGGTCATATACAGGCTTCATGTCGGGAAGGAACCACATTAGCATATGCAATATAGCGTGGTAAAAGAGTAGAATAAGCACCAAGCGTCGCACAACGCGAATTCTGTAACCAGGCGTCACACAATGCGAATTGCGCAACGAGTAGGTTGTTGAATGCTTCGAACCCATTACAAAGAGCTCTGCCATAATTCTTCATCGTCATCACGCACAACATCAACAAAGTGCGCATAATGCCTTACATGCCTTTAGCAGGTACCACGGCTGCCTGTAGAATGAAGAAAAATGGCACAGTGCCTACTGCCCTACTTCTCAAAAATTACAATGATTTATAGCGTAGTGGGTTCCTCGCAAGTGCACTTCTGTTGGTGGCCAAGGAAGCCCATAAGGCTCCCATGATCCATTTCCTCAGTGTCTCAATAAAGTCAATTCTCTCTCTCTCTCGCTCTACGTTTCTCCGGTTAACGTATGTTATACAGCGTGGTGGGACAGTTAAATAACGACCGGGCGTCACACAATATCCATTACGTAACTAACGGGTCGTTTAAAGCTTCCAACCGATTACAAAGGGCGCAACCATGATTATTCATCGTCATCAACCGCCGCATCAACAAACTGCACATTATCGCTTACATATGGTACCTCGCTTCTCCGCAGAACAACGAATAATGTCGTGCTGGGTGCTTCCCAACTTCCCAAAAATTACGCTTTGTGGCGTAGTGGGTACGTTGCTAATGTACCTGTATTAGTAGCCACAGGAGAGTTTATAACGTGCTCTAGAAATGCCGCTCTTCCAGCTTTCGCTGTGACTGTGCTGCGCTTTCCGCGCCGGCCTGGCGTTTTTTATGGGTCAGCCGAATCACTGACGAAGAAGGAAAACCACCTTCCATCGTCGAATGGCGAATGACTAGAGTGCCCTTTGGAGCGTCATCAAGCCCTTTCCTTCTGGTTGCTACTTTGCAGCATCACTTCGGCACGTGGAAAAAGACTTAGCCAGTACTAGCTACACGCCTACAGAAAGCATTCTACGTAGACGACCTCGTCATAGGAGCTTCCACCGACGAAGAAGCTCTCGAAATCTACCGTGCTCTATTGAATATTTTAGCAGACGCAAGTATGGAGCTGAGAAAGTGGTGCTCCAATTCACGCGTTCGTGGTCGTCGATTCCTCCAGGACAACACTTCTGTCGACAACATTGGAGAAACCAGAGAAACAACAAAGTTGCTCGGCTTAGTATGGGACCGCAATAATGACGACATCGTGATCAGTCCCAAAGCCGTTGCCGCGTACGTCTCTGCACACTCAGCCACGAAACGCACCATTCTGCAGTCATTCGCTAGAATTTACGATCCGTTAGGCCTCATTGCTCCGTTCGTCATCAGAGCGAAATTGTTGTTCCAACAACTGTGGCGAATGAACTCACCGTGGGACGATCCTTTACCGAAAGACATTGACAGGCAGTGGGAGAGTTGGACCTCTGAATTACCAACGCTCGACTCGCTGCGCATTCCACGCTGCACTGTTTGTTCAACTCCTCGGCAGGTTCCACCATTCGAACATCACCTGTTCTGTGATGCAAGTCCACTGGCATACGGTGTAGCTGTCTACACGCGTCACAAGACCAAAGGAGGAACGTTCAAGGTTCAACTGCTCATGAGCAAGAGCAGGGTCGCGCCTCTCAAGACTACCTCGCTGCCACGTCTAGAGCTGCTTGCGTGCTTGCTGGCTGCCAGGCTGTGGAACTACTTACTAGGAATTGCGGAAACAGCCAACTGTCAAGGTTGCTTTTGGAGCGACTCGTCGATAGCCATACAATGGATTACGGCTGACGCTAAACGATGGGAGACTTTCGTCAGAAACCGCGTTCTCGAAATACAACGTCTTACCTCAGGATATTCTTTGAGGCACTGTGCCAGCAACAATAATCCGGCTGATTTGCTCACCCGTGGAGTCGCAGCCGAGGCATTGACGCGCAAGGCACTGTGGTGGACCGGTTCTTCGTGGTTGTCGCAGCATCATTTGCAATGGCCGTCGAAGATTTCGTCGACTCTTTCACCAGATGCTATTCATAGCGAGACCATTGAAGTGACATCAGTTTGCCCCACCACAGTAGTCGTACCCTCTGCACCACCCTGTGAGCCTCTGCTTGAAGTTGCTAACTACGAACGCCTATCTCAATTACTCCGAGTTACTGCTTGGATCATGAGGTTCCGTCGGAACGCTTCGTCGAAGAAGCCATCTTCAGCAGGACCACTGACGGCTTCAGAGTTGAACGAGGCAGGGATGTATTGGTTGAGATTGGTCCAACGTACCGCATTCGCAAGCGAAATTATGGCCCTGGAAGCAGGACAACAAGTTCCCAAGATATCCAGTGTGCTGACCTTACAACCGTTTCTCGACAGTGACAAAGTACTTCGCCTAGGAGGCAGGCTACAGCAGCTTGATGACCAAGAGAAGCTGAAGCATCCGATCTTGCTTCCTGCTGATCACCGATTCACCCATCTCTTGGTTGACGCAACGCACAAACGGCTCCTGCATGGTGGAATTCAGCTCACCCTCCTAGACCTTCGGGAGCGCTTTTGGATCATCAAGGGGCGCCGTACAGTGAAGCGCGTTCTAAAAGCGTGCTTACCATGCCGACGACGCTGCCTACTTCCCGAAGCTGCCCCGGTAGCACCCCCGGCAAAGGAAAGAATTCATGAGGCAACTCCGTTTGAGGTGGTGGGAATTGATTTCTGTGGGCCACTCTATTGCCGTGATGAATTAGCCTCGACGGAAAAGGTGTACATCGTTGTCTTTTCTTGCGCTGTGACAAGAGCAGTACATCTGGAGCTGACAACAAATTTGACAGCGCGAGCATTTTTACTCGCTTTCAAGCGCTTTGCTGCACGACGTGGAATACCTGCGATCGTGCACTCTGACAATGCGAAAGCATTTCGCTGCAGTGCCAAGCAGTTGTGCTCGCTCTTCGAAGACGACGTTCAGGACTATGCCAGCTCTAACAGAATCAAGTGGCGCTTCATAGTTGAATGCGCACCGTGGTGGGGCGGCTTTTGGGAACGCGTCATTCGCACTATTAAGGAAGCACTCAAGCGTTGCCTCGGACGAAGCAGCTTGCGGTACAACGAGCTGCTCACTGTGCTAGCGGAAGTCGAAGCGGCAGTTAACTGTCGTCCGCTCACGTACCTAGAGGATGACGTCACGTCCACAGACGTACTGACACCATCGCACTTCTTAGTTGGCAAGCGTCTAGTCACTCTGCCAACAGAACGAGAAAACCTTGCCCTCAATACCACTGCGCCCGACCTTCGACGAAGAGCGCGGCATCAGGAACATCTACTCCGGAACCTGTGGAAGCGGTAGAAGAGGGAACATCTTCTGTTCCTACGTGCTGCTCACCACATCAAGCCTACGACTTCGCCTAACGTAAAACCTGACGATCTTGTCCTGGTAGAGGATATAAATACACCGCCTCTCACATGGAAGACGGGACGTGTCATTAAGGCATTTCCGGGAAAAGACGGTATTGCGCGCTCCTTCCTGATACTGCTGTCGAACGGTCAGCAAGACCGACGTCCCGTGCAGCGGCTCTACCTCCTGGAGGCGCACTCACGCGACGCGGCCGCAGGAGTGTGATGAAAACTGAAGAGGACGATGCGCGGCAGAGCGCGTGGGCACGGACGGGGACAGCGCCGCGAGAAGAAAAAAAAGAAGAAGTTGAGTTCGATCAATAAACCGTAACCGAAGGGGACGTCAGTCTCTCTGTCTTCTATAGATTGGGAGCAGTTGTCAGCATGTTGTCACCAGACAACAAATTTTCTTGAATTAATTCTTACTTTTAATTTTATTCAGTGTGTTAAAACTCCAACGCATGGTAGCAACATTCTCGATCTTGTATTTGTCTCGGAACCAGAGTTGTGTCAGTCTCTGTCGTGCATTAGTGGTCTCAGTGATCATAACCTGCTATTTGTTTAATCTGGCAATTCCAATTCCTACCCGTAGGCCATCATTAAATTATATTCGCGACTACAACAAAGCCGACTATAAGAAAATTAACCAGGATCTGGGAGAGTTTCTTCATCAGTTCAGAGTAAGTGCCCATACTAGAACAGTTTATACGAACTGGCTGCTTTACAAGAATCAAATACTGTCGCTTATGGAATCACATGTACCTCTAATCTGCATTCGCGGTGATGCTAATAAGCACTGGTTTTCGAACGCTCTTCGACGGCTGCTAAATAAGAAAAAGCGTCTTTTTCGGGCCGCTAAAAATTCAGACTGTTTATACGAATGGGACAAGTACTCTGAATGTCTTCGGGCCTATACGAACCTCTTAAGGCGCTCAAACAAGAAATCCTTCCATGCAGACTTGCAAAATATCATTCGAAATAACCCGAAAAAATTCTGGAAGATTCTGTTACCGAACTATAACTCATTACAGAATGTTAGTTCGCATCACCAAGGTGGCACAAACATCGCTCCTGATCGTTGTGCTGATGTAATGTATGACTTATTTACGTCTGTCTTTACTCGCGAACCGGTACGTAATATACCCGACTCCCAGCCCTAATTTCAGCCAGATGCCTCCAATTTTTCTATCTGGTGAAGGCATAGCTAAACTTATCAACACCTTGAACCATCCAGTGCTCCCGGACCTGGCGAGGTAACTACAAAGATTCTAAAAGGCACTAGGGACATTTCATGCCACATATTTCAAATAAATTTTAGTCAATCAATATCCACTTCTTCAATTCCAGATGATTGGAAATTAAGCAAGGTCGTTCCGGTTTTCAAAGCAGGCGATCGTTGTGTGTGTTCGATCCGTCGAACTACCGATGAATCTCATTAACGTGTATTGTTTGTAAAATGCTAGAACGTATCATTTACTCACAAGTCGCTTCTCACCTTGACAAAAATTATTTGTTTCTTTTCCAAGCAACATGGATTCCGCTCTGGATTTTCTTGCGATACCCAGCTTTACGAGTTTACCACCGACCTTAACTTAAAATTAGATTCTTCATTCCAGACTGATATTATCTGCTTAGATTTTTCTAAAGCCGTTAACCGGGTCCCACATCAACGACTGATGGCTAAGTTTTCGTCCCTATATCCTCAGATCCCTTAATACTGCCCTTGATTCATTCGTTTCTTTCAGACCGCACTCAGTTTACTGTTACTGGTAACCACCGCTCCAATTTCTCCAAAGTTATTTCTGGCGTACCTCAAGGCTCTGTCCTCGGACCACGTTTATATTTAGTCTTCATTACAGACCTTCCTAGTGGTATATTGTCCACAATTTGCCTATTTGCGGACGATTGCGTTCTTTATCGTCGCGTAACTTCTACCACTAACCAGACACTTCTTCAGAGAGACCTTGATGTGATCTAAACTTGGTGCACCTTCTGGCTGATGAAACTAAATATATCCAAATGTAAGAGTATGCAAGTGTCACGAAAACATTTCACCATACATTATTCCTGCACTTTAAACTCCACGATCCTTTCATGCGTTGATTCGTACCGTTATCTAGGTGTCCTTATCACTGACAAGCTCAACTGGCCCGAACACATCACGAAATTAGTAGCAGACACTTCAAAAACACTCGGATTCACTAAACGTTCTCTCTCTTTATCCCCGAGTTACATCCGAAAACTCTCCTATTAGGTATATGTCAGACCTAAACTCGAATTTGCCTGCGCGATGTGGAGCCCACATCAAAATTACATGAATTGAATTACTGGAAATCATTTAGAATCATGCGTCTCGCTTCATCAGCTCTGAATATAGTAGTTGGTTCAGCGTTTGTGCCATTAAATCATCCATCGGCCTCGACTCCTTAACTCAACGAAGAAAGACACTGCGGCTGGCACTGTTTCACAACCTGTATCAGAATCGCCCTGGCCTTCGAACCTCCATTTTAATACCGCCTGTGCGAACATCACGTCGGCTTTTCAATTTCATGAGTGTGCAGCTTATAACTGGCTCTACAAACTCTTTCAATAAATCTTTTTTACCCTTGGCCATAGAAGAATGGAACTTCCTTCCCGAATCAATCATCTATGAACGTGACAGTTCGACACTCAGGCAGTCGTTATCAGCTCACTTGGCAAAATTAAACCTAACAGCAGAGACCTTTACTTCACTGACTCAAAAATGAAACTGGAATTTCACTTTGCAGCTGCTCCTTTTTCCGGATTTATATTAAATATCTTGTCCTGTACCTTTTTTCATTCTTTCCTGAAAATTGCGCCTCCAAAGTGACATCATTTCATAGTCCTGGCTTCCATAACAATGTATAACATAACCACTCCTTGTTGTAGATTTCGCTTCCTAAACCAGTGTGTGAAACACATTCCTATGATGTTTCCTTTTTCTTTTTTCCCCTGTTTTTTGTGCTTGTGGAACCACAATGCACATATTTTGTAAACACATACCATGTGTCTTTTTCCCCCTTGGTTTCATAGCAGTGCTAACATGCCTTTTTCTCTATGATAATCCTTTGTAAATGTGGCCTCGTATATACATTTCGCTACCCCCCATTATGTAATGCCCAAACCAGGGCCCTTAAAGGATAATAAGTGATGATGAGAGATGATGAAACATATAGAATTACTAAAATGACATACGCAACGTTTCAGTAGGATTATAGCTGTCAGGTCCATGCAAAAGGTTTGTGGAGAGCATGAAGGCTTGTGAGCTCACAAATGCCTTATGCATTCGCCCAAGACGACTCGAAGGCGAAAGTCATCCAGTGTGACTATTTTATCATCGTCATTATGATCACTGGAGCTTGAGAAGTCAAGTAAGTAGCTGCACACTTTATTGTTACGGCGGCTGATGATGATGAGGAAGAGGAGGATGACGAATTACAGCTCAGCCCTTTGTAGTGGGTCGGCAGCTTTCAACCAACCGCTCAGGGAATCCACATGGTGTGATGTAAAGTCGCGTTCAATGTGACTTGCAACACGGGAGCGTGAGGCCTCGTGAGTACATACAAAGATTGCGCATGGATTCAACTTGTTTTCATTTCAGCAACTAAATGACATTTTCTTATTTGGAATCATCCCTAAGTGTGAGAACAGCATTTAGTTATGAAAATAAGGGCTACTGGAAGCCATGAGCAGTCTTTCAACTCGTGAGGCCACGCGCTCCCGTGTTGCAAGTCATATTTATCGCGACTGTACGTACGTGTGGTGCGACTGTACGCTTCTGGGACGCCAGAATACAGAGGTCTCAAACACGCGGCCACCGACATTTTGTTATCCGCGCGGCCCGCTCTTGAGTGCTTTCGTCCCATAATTTTCGTGAGGCCCCCGTTGCGGTCACCATGTGTTAAAACTTAAAACATATCCTCGCCGCAAAAACTTTATATTTCATGATCAGGTCCAGGTTTTTATTCTTTCTGAAGACTGGTAACGACATGTTCTCTCGAGTCCTGACCCCAAGTCCCCTTCATAAATGACCCATATTTTAGATATGGGGAAGCCGTTCTTTCAAATGACAACGTTGGCTGACATTGTATTCATACCACCGCCTCCCCACTTCCCTCCCCCCTCCCGCTCCAACGTCCTTCACTGTCCCCGCCCTTGCGTGAATAAATTTCGTGACTGTGGACCGCTATCTCAGGTGAGTTTGAGACCCCTGCAATAAAACATTTCTGCCTGATGTAACTGGGGAGTGGGAACTTAGTCAAGCGGCTAGTCGCTTTTTTTCTCACCCCCTCTGTCAACACTGTATTGGTGGGAATAATATCTCTTATCGCTTATCGCTTAACGTGACTCCTTGCGCGAAATGGAGACCGTATAGCGTCTTTTTTTCCCAAGTGGTTTCAAACACTGGCGTAACTCTGTGGTAGAATATTTTGGTGTCAAGCGAGATACCTGGGTTTGATTCTGGCTCGAACCACAATATTTATCAAATTTTTATTAAGCTCGCTTATTTCACGTGGATTTGTGCACCGCACGCCGCGTTTTTTAAGGCCAGCGCCTGGTGAGGCACTTAATCCTTTCACCTTAAAACTAAATGCGCGTTCGTTGGCGGCAGGCTACCTCCTGAATATGTGTCAAACGTGTTGCTAGTAAACAAAACTACTTCAGTGCATGAAGCGGCTGCATTACCCAATTAATGCGAAGTTTTCTATGGGCCATCACACCAAGGACACGGTAAAATGTCAGCGCGACATCCTGAACGATGATAAACGCATGCCCGCGTCAATGTTCTATTTAGGCAGAGCCAGCCCGCCGAGACCTCTCCACGGCTATGCGCATTAATAAGTGCGCATACGCTTTCATGTTTTATTGCGCAGCTTCACTGTCGGCTTAGAAGGTGGACACGTCTACTACGGAATGATAGCGCAGTTCGGTGGTTCGAAACCGCTGCCTCTTCCAAAGTGTTTCCTCCACTCGCAAGGGTGGGTGATGCAGCTCTGCTGTTGGAACACGATGTTTTAATACTGGTTGCTGTTGTTGTTAGCGTTTGGTAGTAACGAGGCTCACGTTTTGCCTGATTAAGCTGCATAAGGGGATTGTTGAGAGTGGTAAGCAGTCCATGAAGGCCAAATAGCTACAATATTGGCGTTATACGCAACACCCGGAAGGCGAGTGCAAGTTCAGGTTCAAAGAACATGAGCACTTCCAGCGGTTGCCAGGCATCATAAGGTCTGGTGCAACGAAGGTTCTTGACGGTTTTTTAATAAGGTCATCATCACCGTCATCAGTGAGCAACTGCAGCTGGACAGGACATGTTATCGCATCCGGTCGTGATCACGGCGGCGACGGTCCAGTGTGCAAGGATGTATGAGGTATAGTACAGCTGTTGAAAATCGTGGATGCCTCTTACGAACAAATGATCTAAGATGCCTCCTGTCCTGGATGTGTGCGGGCTCTTTGATGCCCTATCCACATCGAAGAAGTCTTTCATGTAGTGCAAGAACCAGATGTTGTTGGGTTTTGATAAATCAGTGCTAAAGTCACTGGAAATGATGTGGAGCATGGTTCATTCCGCAGAGTTATTGTAGGACGCATTTAACACGGCTCTTGAGTAATCAATTAGGTACGTTCATAAAAACCGTTGGACGGACTACTTTTACTCTCCCGGGCTCAGGTAGATGGTGGCGAACGCAATGTATTTGTTATTGTGATTGACGTGCACAACGCAGACGACGCCAATTCGGCTGCTTGTCTGTGTGTGTTCGGTGTCTGGCGGCCGGCGCAGTGTTATGAGGCCTACGTTGAAGTTGCGCATCGCCGTGTTTTTATATATGGCCACGCCGCTGCACCTGCAATGAAGCCGCTTCCTGTGGTCGACTCATTAGAATCCCGCGATTGCATTGGGCTCATTGCTCCAGGTTTCAGAAAGTGCTCACATGCCAGATTCTGTGAGCACAGCGCCTTTTTTGAGGTCGTGCACGGGCGCGTGCACAGACTGTACATTGAGAGCAGCGAGCGTGAGGTGATTTTTGTGGTTGTGGCAACAAATGAAGGCAGTAGCCCGGTCCAAGATAGTGTCTGCTTGCTAGCCCGATGATTTCGACGACAAACTGTCTGTCAATAGAGTAAGCAACATGTCGGGACCTCAAGTCACCCTCTGCGTTGGCGAGGTATACGCCATCGAAGCTGGTAGGCCTGGAAAGTGCCACGTAGGCCAACTTCAGGGGATGACGCTTATTTCATTCGTACACTACCTGGGTGTATGTGGCCCTTTGTGAATTATGTATAGTTACTGTGTCTGCCTGCGCGAGGGGAAGCTATGTCCTCTTACACGAGATATTTTGTCTGGCGTAAATCATGGTTGTGGTGGTTCGATGTTCCACGGGCACCTACTCCAACTATATTGAACGGTGTGCGGTAGTGATGTGCTCCGTCCTGGATGGGACGATAATGCGTTCATCAAACGTTCTCCCTTCTGACGATAATGCGTACCCTGGACGTCGGAAATTCAAACCACAGTCGCAAGAGGGTGCCGTGTTCGTCACGCTCGATCTACCCCAAGGTGATCATGCCGTCGCTTACATCGATGATGTCCGTGATCATGCAGGGCATGCCGACGCTGAGGTAAATTGAGGCCGTCAGACCACCCATGTCGTTTACGTTCATTTTGGCCACTTTGCCCAGCGCATCCATGTGTAGCAGCTCGTTCTTGTAGGCAGTTATGTTATCGTCGTCTGCAGCGTTGCGACAATGTGCGTTGTAGCTTACGATGTCCGCATTGTTATAGTATAGCCGTATGCCATCGGGGTACTTAGCGGCGCCTTCTTCGCGTGTCACTAAGCGGCTGTCAATCAATCTGACGTCATGCTCGGTCAGCATGAGGCCGTCGCCCAGCCTCGTACGAAGTGAAGAGAACACTGCGTCATTCTGGCAGACCACGTGGACGAGTGGATAGTAGTCGAGCGTCTTCCTGGGGTGTTCTGTCTTCAGCTCCCTCACTTGCCTTGCGTTTCAATGTGTATGTTCGCTGTTGCTGTGTTGACTGAGGCTGTGGATCACCTGTGGCGTATACCCATATAAAATGAACTATTCTGTGCTGTTATGGGCCAAACGTGACTGATGGAAAAGGTTTCATGACGTACGCGACAGGCATTTTGCGTTATAAATGTGATGAGCAGTGAATCGTTTGTCATACATATGCATACACCGATCTCCCGCTGCGCTAATTTTGCATCTCCCACTACGACAATTTATGGAGACGACCAGAGAGCGCCAGGACGTGGGTGGCTAGACAGACAGACAGACAGACAGACAGACAGATAGATAGATAGATAGATAGATAGATAGATAGATAGATAGATAGATAGATAGATAGATAGATAGATAGATAGATAGATAGATAGATAGATAGATAGATAGATAGATAGATAGATAGATAGATAGATAGATAGATAGATAGATAGATAGATAGATAGATAGATAGATAGATAGATAGATAGATAGATAGATAGATAGATAGATAGATAGATAGAAACGGCTAAAGTGCCTTTGGTTCGCTGAGGGCTGACTAACGTAATCAGTTGCCGCCTTTGATACACCGAAAGCTTCAAGTACCGAACGCGCGTTCGTATTGGCTCATTCCAAGCCAAACGTCCCAGCCATTTTGGCGACCATCTCAGGTGTATTCGAAAAAAATGGGCTCATTTAGTGCATTGAAAACAGCGAATCACTAGAATATTACTGTGAAAAAAAATTTGGTCATATAGGAGCCTTCCGAATTTCGCAGCATGTTGTCTGAGTGTGGTTTGTCAGAAAAATTATTCTAAGAGCATCGTTTCTTGTTCCAATGCCAAATTTGGTTTAGGCAGTAAAAAGAGGCGTTTGTGTAAGGTGTGTGAAGCTGATTAATATTACTGCAATTCTTCTGCCATAGACGCCTCCAGAAATTTCGCCAGAATGTTCTATGTTTGCATTTTTTCCCTTATATATTCTGTTAGCAATTTTAAAACAATTTTTAGACTTCCCCGTTTATGACCATCTTTCCATTTGGTCATACAGCACCTTACTCATTGCCGCCATTGCGGGACTTTAAAAATTGTTTTCTTCCTTAAAACAAAAATTGTCATGTTAAAAACTTGTCATATAAGAACTATTTATTTGCTTTCGATTGAGGTATAAAGCGGATTTTAATTGGAGCACCATATGGTGTAAATTGCGCCTCAAGTGGACCAAAATGATGATTTTCTCAAATTTGTGATTTCTTCTCGTAAAATTTAGGAACATCAGTGGTCCGAAAATATTTTTAACGCGAAATATATCTTCTGTGCACTAAGTATTCATTACTCAGATATTCGTACATATCGAAATCTTATACGTAAAAAATGCAAATTTATTGAACATTTTGACGAAATTTCTCGAGAAGAATATGGTAGAAAAAATGCATTAATATTATTGACTTCGAACAGCTTACACAAATGCCTTTCCTTACTACTTAAATTAAATTTAGTATTGAAACAAGAAACGATACTGTCAGAATAATGTTTCTGGCAAACCACACTCAAACGACATTCTGCGAAATTCGGAAGGTTCCCATGGGACCAAGAATTTTTTTATCTTCGAAATATTCTAGCGATTCATTGCTTTTAACGCACTGAATGAGCAAAATTTTATTCGAGTACATTTGAGGTGGCCGCCGAAATGGCTGGGACCTATTGCCACTTCGACCGATAATCTTAATCTCGTCAAGTCGCAGATCACAAGTGCATGCAATTACAGTGCTATAATAAATTTGCATTTTCCTTTTTCTTTACATTTATGTAGATGCTCCCTCGCTCTGTCATTTATGCAGCGTCCCATTTGGCCTATACGGAGCTTTCTGCAGCTACGTGGAATTTCGTATACCACTCCAACGGCGCATTTCCCGAAAAGTCTGGCATATGCCTTTTGTCGCAAGGAGCTGTTTTATTGCAATAGTAATTATATGGACACTCTCGGCTGCTTTTTGCCGTCGCCATCGCCGTCATGTCCCGGATATGTATATTTATGTATATATAAAATAGGCACAAAGAAAAATAAATGAGAAGAAAAAAATTCCGAAGCACTCGACTGGGGATTCGAACCCGTGCTCCACAGGTTAGACAACTCAACCACGCGCCATGCATGCGCCGGTGTAATAACGGTGACCTATTTATATACACCTATTACCTCTGGCCATAGAGTTTCTTACAATAATACCTAGAGGGGAATCTGGCGCTAGTGTCTACGCGGGCTCCTTGAGCAGCGCTTCAACCACCATGAGAATGATGGGAAGTACAGGCTTCGGATTTTCTTCAGATGGATTAAGTTCTTGAGATTCGCAACGCTTGTTTGCCGAATGTAAAACAAAGTGATATGAAGTTAATTCTAATTAAAATTTGCTTCATTTTTTTCTACGTAAAACTTCCTGCAAGAAGTTTGCGTGACCGTGAGATGGAACTGAAACCTGGACAAATTCAACCACCAGGGTATGCATTGCTCTACAATTGCGTTCCAGATTTGGCATCACCAAATAATGAATTATTTTTGTACAACACTTGAAAAGAAACACGCTTGTTTTTCTCTCAAAAGTACGAATTATCTATTTATGGAAATAACAGTGCTGTATTGAGTGAGAAACACTTAACGTATCGTCTGCTGCGGTGCCAGGTGCGTCTGTTCAAGTGGTCTTCCTCCAACGCATCTCTTGTTTTGTTGTGAAGTCAAGTCAGAGGAGCGCGACGGTGCGCCTACTTAGCTTCGCCGTCTTTTTGCAGCTGATTTGAACGAGTTTTGGTCAGACGCGCTTAACAAACAAACGTGAACTCGATGCAGCTTGCTGCACTGACATGGGACGCTACATCTGTGCGCAGCGGTGAGTGCACGACGCTTTGCTAAAACTGTCAAATACAACCTGTAAAGCTGCAGCATCGCAGCAAACCAAGAGATCTAGCGGTCTTCAGCTTCTTTGAACAATAAAGGCGCTGCTTGAGTGCTTTGAAACGCACCTCACTACCCACGCCTCGCGAAGAACGAAACTGAAACTGTAGAAAAAAAATCACAGCATATCCACGGGGTGAATGATGATGAGTGGGCCGAAGCTACGGAGGGAATCATCTGTAAACCGTGAAACTCTTCCGTGAAATGCGCCCAGTACATAATATAAAGAGTGTGAAACATCGTGTATATATTAAACATCAAACTTTTATTGTACTGTTGGTTTACGTGGTCCCTTCATTATCACTTGTGATCGGTGAAATGCAAGGAAGAAGTCCGCTCCCGAGCGAAAGAGCGCCAAGAGCGATCGCATTCCCCGCTCGCCCTGTGCGAATTAAAGGCAAGGCTAGAGGGAAGACAGGACGCGCGTTCCACGACGCGAGGTCGGTAGCATGCCCAACGAAAGCCAACGGAACGCGATCGTGCAAGTGCTCCGGCTTCGCATCGCCTCATGGTTCCATTTAGCGTCCCAAAACCAAATATATTGCTCAAGGTGTGCCTTGCGTTTTTCGTAGAAATAATTTCTTTATCATGTACATTAAGACGAAAAGTTGAAAGCTCACTAGAGTGTATCGCCCGCAAAGTATGTCTTTTATTTATTTATTTATTTTTTATTTACAGGATTTCTGCTGGCTTCAAAGTGAAGCCATAAGCAGGAGTGGGAACATATAAATATAGCACACTGAACATTCTCACAATATATTACGCACAGAAAATGCCGCGGACACACAGTTTCGAACGCGGTAAAAAAAAGAAAAATATGCAGTGCATGGCATGCAATTGCACATAGCATAATACCTATATAAATGCGTACTAACATCACTTGTGTACTAACAACGCATGTAAGCAAGCAAAGAAAAAAAAATATCGTGCCAACGTCACAAAACAAAGAGTACAAATATGGCAGGAAGACATGCTATAAGTTCTTTAGCTCCGATAAGAATGACGCCACTGTCGCCGCCTCCACAATCCCACCAGGGAGGCGATTCCACTCGCGTACAGTTCGTGGGAAAAAAGAGCCCATGTACGAGTTCGTTCTACAAGAAAATTCCTGTAATTTTTTTGAGTGATCCGCCCGCGTGGGTCGTCGCACGACTTTTTCTATATACGCACTTGAATCAATGCCAAGCTTATCGTGATAGAGCAGGTACATATATTTTAATCTTTCGCGATATCGCCGCAAATGTAAAGCTTCCAAGTTCGCTGTCTGAAGCAAAGCAGTGACTGACGTAAGGCGATTGTATGAGCGAAAGATAAATCGAGCAGATTTTCTTTGTAGGTTTTCTAGTTTATCAATATTTTTCTTTGTGTATGGGTCCCAGACCACGCAGGCATATTCCAAAAGGGGACGAATGTAGGTTTTATATGCTAATAGTTTTATTTCTTGCGTTGACTGTCGTAACGATCTCCTAAGATATCCAAGCTTTTTCATGGCTTTCTTTTCTATAAAAGTGATATGTTCATTCCACCGGAGGTCTGAAGTGATTATTAAGCCTAAGTATTTATAACAATTTACAGCACTAAGACAGCGACCATTTATTGAATACTGGAAAGTAAGTGGTGCCTTCTTTCTTGAAATTGTCATTGAAACGGTTTTTGTAGTATTGATGCTCATCTGCCATCTTTCACACCAAATATGTAGTTTGTCCAGGGCACTACTTAATAATGCCTGGTCATCAGGTGTGTTTACTTCCTGATAAAGGATGCAATCGTCCGCGAACAGTTTGATTTTGACAGGTATATCGTTTACGATATCATTTATAAAAACTAAAAAGAATAAATGATATCGTAGTGTGATTTAACTCTCGTACGGCAGGGTCCTCGCGCCGTTGCCGGTCCACCTCGCCCGTTGACGATCGGGCGAGGTGGCTGCATACAACTACTACTACTACACTTTAAGAAAAACATCTGGCGTTCTTTCGTTCTGCTTTTACAAAACATCTGGCGTCTTTCGTTGGTTTATTTCATCAATCAACGGCGTTTTGAACAAAATTTTTATTGTTTAATCACGCATAGGAGAAATCTCACCAGGCACTACCTTGGAGGTAAACAATGGCTGCTAATGGGAATGAGAGACAGAAGAAGTCGGCTTTTAGCTAACACTTACACTTCTACTTCTACTAACGTTTCCTACTGGAACATGCCAATGGCTGCTAATGGGGAATGAGAGACAGAAGAATTCGGCTTTTAGTTAACGCGCACGCTGCGAATTTTTTATTGATCAACAACGCACAGGAGAAATCTCCCACCGGCACCACCTTGGAGGTCAAAGCGTAAGACTTGTTACGCACTACTACGATGACGACGACTACGAGGGACGAACGGGTGCCGCCTTAAGGAGCTTCGCCCCTAAAATATCCGTAGACAGTTCGCTAGCTAACGCTATCCAATCCGAAGCCTGTACTTCCCATCATTCCCATGGTGGTTGAACGATCACAGCGCCAGTTTCCTCTCTAGGGTATTGTATGAAACTCTATGCCTCTGGCAGTACGTAGATCTCGGAGGATCTTGAGGGTGTTTTCTATCACGCAACGCTCCTACATTTTCTTTTAAATTGAAAACTACCCTTGAGACGCGCACGAAAAAGTGGCCCCTTTCTGTACCCGCTCGTTATGCGGAACGAAAAAAAAAGGACACCGGGCACCATAGGTCGGCAAACTCACACATGAGTCAACTCACTCAGACTCACTCAAACTCAGACCGAGACGTGAGTCTGAGTCTGAGTGAGTCCGGGTGAGCAATGTTTTTGTGAGTCTGAGTCCGAGTGGGTCCGGTTGAGAAAAATTATAGTGATTCCGAGTGAGTCCGGTTGAGGAAAATATTGGTGAGCCTGAGTCCGAGTGAGCCTAAGGGCAAAATATATTTCATGAGTGAGTCTGAGTGAGCTCCTAATTTTTTGCCGGCCTATGGTCCTATCACCTCAACTTCGGCATTACTATCAGCCTTATGTCGGCTGACGTTTGTACTGAACTGTTGCTTTGAGCTTTGTTGCTAGTGCGGCTGAAGTAGCGGCTGTTCAGAGGAAAATAATTTGCAGCTGTCGCTTCAGACCCCGCTTACACGCCCACTTCTGATAGTAACTCTGATAGCCATACTCTTTATATAGTGTGATGCACTGAAATAGCACTCAGGTGCTAAGCTCTGCCGCTACAGTTGCATTTTGTCCTTCACAGATAACACTTTTCTACTTTCTAAGCTCTAAAACAGTATCCTCACCAAGCGATGGAATCGCTTTCGTGCCGCCCAAGGACCTATTAGAAAAGCTCAATTAATAGCCGCTAAAATCTCAGCATAATGTGCAAAGTGCTTATGTTCGGACCCACTGCTAATAATTTTAATATTTAAGTTGTAAGTTGCTCTTATTCTATTGCCATGGTTGGTAAATGTCATGCATTTCCGGTCTTTAATTGTTCTTGCACAGCTCGATTGGACGTAACGTGCGATCACACATCTTTTACCATTGAAACCGTTTAAGGCTTTCGCGTATCACTAAATGTGCACTTTTAATTATGTTTTCAGTTCCTATAACAATTATATCTTGCACATATAGCAAACCATTGTTAGATTATCTACAGCTTGCTCTACGTACATTGTTGCCACTAACATTAAGTAATCTATAACTTAGGGATCATTAATTATTTTAATAACTCCTTGATCTATATTTAGTAGCGGCCTCAACTAGACGCTCAGCTCAATACAAAACACATACAAGTTTGATTTAACGTATGTTTGATGCGAGAATACTTCAACAAATGTTGACTCGCATTGGAAGGTATGATACCTAAGTAATACGCTTACCTGATACAGATCACTGAAAGGAACATTGTCAGCTTCAACATAACCTACGCAGAGGGTCGTCACAAGTACCAGTGTAATCCAGCACATATCCGCGGAATTTCCAAGACTCGGTTGTTATGGAGGATAGTCTGATTTACCGTGAAGCAGTGAGCTACTGCCGAGAGTACATGCAGAAATCGCAGTTCTGCCCTTTTATTCTTTTTTAGAGTCATGGTGCCTATATGCTAAATAAAGAGATTCAAGCTCATGTGTTTTGTAGACAATGCGTAAGTCTTATTGTTTGCTAAGTACAACGTCAGAACCTAGCTTTCTTTATAGAAAGGCGTAAGAGTTTTACTTATGTCTTTAGGTAAGGAGCGTACTAGCAACGAACATTTGCTGCAACTTGTTCGTTATTACCCAAGCTTTCCTAAAGTTTGCTTTGCTAGCCTACGGGCTTTCTTCTTCGTAAAGTGGCTAACATATTGAAAAGCGCATTTATAAAATTCTAAAGCATTGTGTATAGCTTTTTAAATCGTCAAACAACTCCAAGATAATCGTTGACGATACGCACATATTTGTGCGTTTTTTTTTTAGGATTAGTGTATGCAAAATTGTGTCGTACACGGCGAGTTGCATATGCACTTCTCTACCTGCATATCCAACAGGAGGGAAAGTCCAAGGAGACGCAATTCTTGGAAACTTTTTTATTTTCGCGTGCCGTTCATTTGCACCACCTCAGACTCGGTTAAAAGTTGTAGAGTAGTTGGGTGAAATTGTTAAAATGGCCGGTGAATATGTTTAGTACGCTTACAACCCCTCTCGCCTTTTTCTTTAAAAACATAGACCTGACCCCTTCTGACCCTATTGTCCCTCTACATATGCAGAAATGTCGCAATCACGATCTGGCTCGAGTGGATCGGCGGCGAAGGGGAAGAACAGGTCAACTGGTCGCGCAGGCGGTCGAAATGCACAGCCTATGAATTTGGCTGAAATAAATGTCGAAAAATTAATTCTTAGTGAAATAAGTGATTACTACTACTACTACTACTACTACTACTACTACTACTACTACTACTACTACTACTACTACTACTACTACTACTACTACTACTACACTTATTCCAAGGTTCCCATACAATAAAGATTTCGTCTATGTAGCGGTGATATGTGCAAAGTTTTAGCGGATACGAAGTCAAAAGTTCTCATTCTTTGTGCCGTGCAAAACAAGTTCCCACACTATTTCAAGGAAAATGTAAGCAGAAGGCCGAATCGAATTCAAAATAATTGAGTGTACAGGGCTTAACTTCAGTAATGAAAGGTAAACATTGCATCAACTGTGTGCTTCTCTGGTGTCCATGAGTGAATTTCAAACAGCCACGGTGGTCTAGTGGTTAGGGCCCTCGATTGCTGATCCGCACGTCGCGGGATCGAATCCCGGCCGCGGCTGCCGCATTTTCGATGGGGGCGCGAAATGGATCGAATCCCGGCCGCGGCTGCCGCATTTTCGATGAGGGCGCGAAATGGTTGGGGCCCGTGTGTATAAATTCAGGTGCACGTTAAAGAACCCCAGGAGTCGAAATTACCGGAGCCCTCCACTACGGCGTCTCTCATAACCATATCGCGGTTTTGGGACGTTAAACCTCAACAATTATTATTATTATTATGAGTGACTTTCCGACTACTTTAATCCAGTATATACCTATTATTGAAGCTACTGAGGCGGCCTCGCAGTCATTCATGGAGAGCAAGTACCCTTAGAAACATGACATAATTTTATGCTATGAAGTTAAAATACTTTCCCTAAAAGCAAGGAGACAGCCTCCACCGCTCATGAACTAAAATAACGGTCACTAATCCCGTTAATGGGGATAGCAATCGCTGGGCAGATTCCAAGGCGGCCGTATCGGCCCCCCGAAACGCACCACGAAATCGCGGACAATTTACAGTTGATCCTTTTAGTGCGCCTGTGCACGCCCGTTGTGGTCCAAAGACCGAGTCAGAGCCAAGAGTTGATAACACAAACAAAATATATTCTCGGTTAAGGCAGTACCGGCATCGCACAAATATGCACACTCGGCTGGTACTAGTTACAACTTCACAATATAACTCGGGTGGTGTTAACACAACGGGAACTAAACGAACAGATCACGCGCTACAAATGCATTCTCGTGCATTACAACCTATTCAAGAACAATTAAAGTCTTGAATATTCAACACCGTGTACAGTCCACAATTCTTGGACGTAACTTGAATGCTTCACTTCCAGGAAACACTCACGCAGACTCCAGCGCTTATCGCCGTGGTTCCTTCCGTCGACGGTCCCCAATGTTTCTCTTCCAGGAAACACTCACGTAACTTGTCACTGCTCACACGGCGTCGTCATCTGATTCTTCCAGATCGACGATCGACTGACCGCACGACATCATAAACACGTCTTCTTTGGATGGCGAAGCCACACTCAACATAACGTCACCATCTCCGGACCGACTGACTGACTCCTCGCTGGTCGTCGGTGCACGTTTTTATCTCCTCTCCCCCGGGTTCCAGAAGCGTCGGGAGCGTTCTCCGGCGTGCAGCACAGCCAAAGCTAGGGAAAGGGCGAGATTTTTCTCGTCGATTTCGCTCGCGGTGGCGTCACTCGGCGTTGGATCATTTGTTCCTTCCAGATATTAGGGACTTTTAGCTTGTAACGTATACTTCTTTACGTTACCGTTACCGGATTACGTTTACCGTTTTACCGGAACTCGAGTTTTAGTAAAGTTTTTTAGCTGCCCAAACGTAAACTTTTACGTACGTACGTAAACCTTTGCGTTTGCGCAAACCACTAAATGATGCTGATAACAGCATTTAAACTACAGATAATATTGATAGATAGATAATATTGAGTTACGCTGCGGCAAAATCATTAAAGAGGTTTTTAGCGTGTGCAGTATCCCGGTATAAGCGAAGGGGTGTAGCAATACCAGGTTACCAGGCGATGGTGTCGACATCTTGTGACGCTTCTCGCAACCACAATCATGGACACGTTTGTTTTCGCTTAGTTTTCTTGAGGGAAAAAATGATTAAAAAGGCAACTCATTCGTAATAATGCCGCTGCAAGGCATTTACATTGGGAGTAGAATGCCCGATGTTTCTGCAATAACAATTTTGTGCTCGCCTGGTACACCTTGGCCCCGCTAGATGGCGCCACCGAATCAGCCTGTCAGTCTTTAGGCCTCTCACGTTTGTGGATTCGGTATTCTACGTCGCTCTAGCCCCAGTAATCCGGCTGAAATAAGGTGATCGTAAGTGGCACTCGCACTTCGGCTTATTTTTACTCGGCGGCTGGAGTCTCCGCGAAGCGGATATCGCGAGTAGCCACGAACGAAGGTGGATTTGCGAGATAGGGCCGTAAACGTAAAGCCTATCCGGCGAGGAGTTTACGTTCCGTAAACCTTTACGTTCCGTAAAGGTTCGCGCATGCGCAGATTCCATCCGGTATCCGGTAACACGGTAACGTAAAGAAGTATACGTTACAAGCTAAAACTCCCTATTTCCACACTTTGCCGGGAGTTTGATCCGAGGCGGCTGATTGTCTACGGCTGTTTCAAGTGGGCGAGGAGAACGGTCGGCGCGCCGGCTTCTTTCAATACTTTTTTTTTGTTGCGCACGCTTGCTGAGCGAGCGGCTGGCGCCGTGGGTTCCCTGTACCGTGTGAAAACGGCCGCGCGCGCGTCTTTATTAACGCGCTCGTTTGTAACAATAATATTTCACTGCAGATGTGAAAGTTGAGCCTGGCGGCCCTGTACGTATCCCCAATAGCCATAATCTTAAAGTAAAGTACGTAACATTTGCCCTACATGGACGTAACTTTTACCGTTGAAATGATTTTCCACGGTGACGTTCCACTTTCTCGACGAAATGCGGTCAAACAAAACGACGATCTGCAGACGCACATATATATATATATATATATATATATATATATATATATATATATATATATATATATATATATATATATATATATTACAAGCTGCCACCAGCGTCGCCAGCGCGAAGTCGGCGACGGGAATGACAGCAGGTTAGTTCGTTCCGTACGTAAGCAGAGACAGTGGAGAGATCAGAGACGTGTGAAAACAAAACAAACAACTTTACTTTAGCGATATTGCGGCACAAGGAATCTAGCACAACACTTAATGCCAACTAACAAAATACATATAAAATCAATAAATCGGCGTACAGGAGAGAAGTATTACAAACTATACAAAACTAACAAACCATAGAACTACAGATGGGAAAGTTCGAGGATATAAACAGGTGAAAGCATACGCGTGATGACCGGCAGAGTTGAGTCCACGACGATCGGATGCGAGAATTCACAGAGAGTTCTGGCACGACTGCGATGTCGGTGGTGTTGCAACGCTGGTGTTTCCGGGAGGCTAGTGCTTGAAGGCGACCTCGGGCAGGTTGAGCTAACCGGAGAGGAAGTCCCGGTGTCTAATATGCAGACGTTAATTTCTCGTCACAACTAGACGAACGGCTAAGTTTACGTCGCCAGCCGATACAGAGCCACACTAAAAACTTCCAGAAGGGAAACTTGTTGATCTGCTTCTACACCATTTTGGTAAGCGACTAGACTGCTTAGCAGGGCAAAATCCTGCGCTTAAATCATCCTCCGTGTCCCCTCATTCTTTTCCTGGGGGGAAAAGGGACCTCGACATGGGTCCAATCATGCGCGTTTCGTTGTTAGAAACTCTGCCACAAAAATATATTGACCACACCCCTTTTTAATTAGGAGAGGGTCCTCCACTGAGCGGGAGTATCAACCTGTTGCGGTGCTGCCATACGGCTTTTCCACCAGAAGTTTTTCCCGTGGGAACGGTCAGTTTTCTTGGCTCTCAGCCGGTGCGTCTTGTAGTCAAAAGCTTGTTCGGAGCCTTCCAAGATCCTGCCGCCGCCGCCGTAGGTACAAAGGATCAATCGTCCGCGGCGACGTTCGAAGGACACCCCATTCAGCACTTCCCGGCTCTTTTCAAGAGTACGCGGTTCCCGCCGGTCAGCGGGGAAGTGCGGCGCCCGTTAATTAGCCGGGTCGTGACAATATATATATATATATATATATATATATATATATATATATATATATATATATATATATATATATATATATATATATATATATATATATATATATATATGTGTGTGTGTAGCGTTCCTTTATGGTAATTTACTCATACATTGAGCTGGATAGAGACGGATGTCTTCCGCCATTTATTATCCCTGTTCTAAAAACAAGCATCTTCTTCTTCTTCCCCTCGATGCCTCCGCGATGATGCTTCAGGCACAGACCGCTTCACTCTCCCGGACTTCGTTGTTCACACCTCCTGGTGTAATATTTAAAAATATTGCTGATGGAGGCGCATTCTGTGTGCCCAGAGACTCCCAGGTACCAGATGGTCTTCAAGATACCCCGTTGCGAAGCCGTCTTGATGACTTGAAAGGGCCCACAAAACTTCTCATTGGAACTCCTTATTCCTTTCCGCACCAGGACGAAGTCTCCAGGTTGTATGTCTGGTATGTCACTGCTCCGTCTGCTGTCGAAGTTTTTCTTCATTTTCTTTTTGTACGCCTGTTGCTGTTTCTCCGTTTTCTTTTTCTCAAAAAGCACCAGGTTTTCAAGAAGGCCCAGTTCGCGGTCAGCTGGAAGCACCGGTACAGTCCCTGAAGCAGCAAAAAGAGGACTGCATCCAAGACCACTAGTGCAAGAACGGTTGTGATGTCTCACAGCGGCTTCGAGGCAGCATTTCCAACCACCAGGAAAATTCGGATACATCTTCATATACTGCTTGACGTCTCGTATTGCACGCTCAGCGAGGCCATTAGCAGCTGGGTGGTATGGTGCGCAAAACTTGATTGTCACTCCGTGGTCGTTCGCCCATTTTGAAAGCTTTGTGCTACGGAAAGCCGGACCATTGTCGCAAACTAATGTCTTCGTATTCCGAAAACATTCTGCCTTCAGTAGAGCCATGATGCTGTTGGCGTCTTCCTTTCCTGCCCTGGCCGTAACCATTCTCGTGCACTCATCGATAGCGAGCAGGAAAGCTTGTGTCTTCCTGACCCCTTCCCCTTTCTTTTTGAGCTCCGCGAAGTCCAAGTGAACAACGTCGAATGGGACACTGGAGTAATCTGTTGTTATCATAACGTCCGTGGGCTGCTTGTATTTGACTTTGTTCGTTTGGCACTCGTGGCATGTACGGATATAGGTCCTGATGTCATTTTTCATACCTGGCCACTTAAATCTTTTCAGTAGTTTGCCGTACGTGCGCCAAAAACCGTCATGTCCGCCTGATTCGGGGGTGTCGTGGTAAAGATGCAAAATCTTGGTAATCATTGTTGGTGGCACATGATATTTTCCATTAATGAATTTCATTTCTTCGGTACCTTCCCAGAGCTTTGTGTGATTAATTTGTAGAGGATTGTCAAGTGCGGTTGGTATCAGAAGCCTGGACAGTGCATCCGCATCAGTGAGTAGAGGACCTGGACGATGTGACACGACGAAGTCAAACTGTTGCAGATAATTTACCCACCTAGCGATGCGGCCTTTTGGTTGTGTCATACCGAGTAGGTGAGTCAATGCTTGGTGGTCTGTAAAGAGGGTAAATTTTGCACCCTCTAGGTACGTTCGAAAATACTGTACAGCTTTCAGTACGGCCAGCGCTTCCTTTTCTGTGGTCGAGTAGTTCACTTCAGCCGGCTTCATTGTATAGCTGTAATATCCTACTACATAATGTTTTTGGTTCTTCAAGTTTGGTAGCTTCTGGTAGAGGACTGCTCCAGTCGCATAATGTGATGCATCTGTATTCAGCACAAACGGTAAGGAGAAGTCTGGTATCCGTAGGATAGGGTCCGACGATATTATCTTCACAAGGTCAGAGTAAGCCCTTTCACAGTCGCCATCCCATTGGAACGGTATACCTTTCTGGGTCAAGCGTGTGAGACATCTCGTTTTAATAGCATAGTCTTTAATGAAGGACCGAAAGTGTCCGGCCAGACCCAGAAAAACACGCAATGAATGTATGTCATAGGGCTTTACCAATTTTGAGATTCTCTCAACAGATTCCTGCTTTGTGCTTTTCGTAGACCCGTCGAAGACTCTTCCGAGGAACACTACCTTTTCTTGGAAGAAGGCACTTTTCTTAAAGTTCACTTTAAGACTTGCAACACTCAGAGCTTGCAAAATTAAGGACAGGTGTTCCCGATGCTCTTCTTTGGTCTTCGAATAAACAATTATGTCGTCGATGTAAACATTGCAGAACATGCCCAAATACGGCTTCAGGATTTCGTTCATGATCTTTTGAAACCAGGCTGGGGAATTCTTCCACCCGAACGGCAGCCGGTTGTATTCATATAAGTCAAACGGTGTAATAAACGCGGTGTACTTCTTTGTGTCTTCCTTCAATGGAATCTGCCAGAAGCCTTTGCAAAGGTCTAATCGTGAAAAGCAACGGCAACCACCGGTCTCGTCAATGATATCATCAATCCTAGGCATTGGGTATGGTATCAACTCAGTTTGCTGGTTGAGAGCCCTGTAATCTGTGCACAGACGAAAACTACCGTCTTCTTTCGGAGCAATAGTTATTGGCGATGCAAATGGCGACACCGAAGGTCTTATAATGCCAGCATCAAGCATCGCTTGTAACTCTGATTTCAGCCATACCTTTTTTTCTCGGGACATATTATAAGGACTTCGTCGAACAATTGCTTTGTCCGCGAGGTCGAAAGGAACCTCATGAAATCGTATTGCTGGAGGGTAGTTTCCTATGCAGGAGAGCTCTGGGTACTTTGTTTGTATGTCTTCCTCGCAGTAAATTTGTCTTAAGCGTCGAGGCGTCTCTATCTCATCCTTTGTTCCTAGGTGGTCTTCAATTAGAACCTTGTCGTCCCAATAAATGTTCATCTTTAACTTCTTTATGTCAGGGCGAGATAGTAGGAACTCGTAAGTGACATCTGCCAGCACCAACGCATCGGTTGTAATTCTGTGGCCTTGAAATTCGAGAACTACAGATGCCCACTCATTACGAGAACTCACAGCCCCATCATATCCCTGAACGCGCAGAGTCCTTCCAGCATGCAGGCTGCTGACGTCCACGAGCCTCTTGTTTATTATCGACACGGATGCTCCACTGTCGACGAGGGCTTTCATTTCCACGTCATTGACTTTAACAGGAACGTGGAGCAAGCAAGTGGACACGACGTAGACTGTATCGTACAAGCCTGTCATTTGGGGCTCTTCATAGGCCTCTGGTTCTCTCGGCGGCGACGGTTGAGGTACTGACAGTGTGCCACTATGACCCTTGCTATGGTGGTATGAGCTTTCCTTTAGACAAGGTGACAAGCTAGACACATGAACTGACTGCTCATGTGCGTTCAGTTCATGTGGTGCGTTCAATTCAGCTGAATTAGAAACCTGTTCTGTTTTACAGGGCGGTAGTTCTTGCGGCAATTCAGCTGTTGGCGACACGAATTCCAGGCACTGTAGGAGATCTTCAAATGTCCTCGGGTCTCTTATTTGAACTTGGCTGCGGACATCGACGCATAGCCCTTGCATAATTAAAGCTACAGCTACCGGTGGTGCGAGCTTAGGCTCCGCTTCGTACAACAAGCGCCGTTTCTCAAGAACATATCCTAGCAACGAACCACACCGGTAGGTGAAGCGCAGAGCCGCGTCCCAACATTCCACAGCGTTGCGATGGAAAATTGACAAAAATATCATTTTCCAGTTTGCCCAGCATGCTGGTGGTTCAAGCAGAAGTTGCGTGTCATACCACTTTTTAGCTATACCACCAAGATAGCGGCGCATATTCTCAATCTTCTGGTCGTCAGAGACCCAGCCATTTTTTTCGCATGCATATTCGTAAAACGAAAGCCAGTAGTTGGGGCCTGCGGAGCTTTCCTCGAAAACATCTGGTTCCACTATGTTTCGTCGGTGGTCATTCAATCTCATTACGTTTGCGAGAAATTCAGTCTGCTGCGTCATCTGTCGTTGTTGTTGCTCGATGAGGTTCATAAAAAAGCTCACCTCCGCCGATGCTTCCTTCTGAACGGTGTGTCGGCGCGAAGGCTTCAAGACCCAGTCCTCGAGCTCGTCCAGCTGCAGGGCCAGCCTGGCGGATCCCGTCTGTAGAAGTTCTTCGCGGCTAATTGAAGCTCTTTGCAACACCGACTGAACGAGGGTATCGGTTGTCGCATCTCGGCCAATGTTCTTCACTGGCTCACCTTCCACTTGGTAGCTGGAGAAGGTTATCCCACTTGGTGACGTTCGATCGACGAAGAATGTCACCCACATGTTCGATTGACGGCTGCGCCAAAATGTAGCGTTCCTTTAAGGTAATTTACTCATACATTGAGCTGGATAGAGACGGATGTCTTCCGCCATTTATTATCCCTGTTCTAAAAACAAGCATCTTCTTCTTCTTCCCCTCGATGCCTCCGCGATGATGCTTCAGGCACAGACCGCTTCAATATATATATATATATATATATATATATATATATATATATATATATATATATATATATATATATATATATATATATATCAACAGCGGTAGCGGGGCTAAATCGACGTATTATCGTACAGCCTCTGTATCAATCGTTGCTGCAAAACGATGCCGGTTCTCTATGGAATCTCCTTCGTTTTAGCCAAGCAGCGGATCTCGCGTAACGCATCAATCTCTCTTAAAACATGATGACTGAAGGATTCATTAAGAAAAAAACGAGGAGCCCTTGCCCTATCGGGCGAATGGGGGCAAACTGAGCTTGTCTTCTGCGTGCCTCACGTACTACTTTCCTTTCTTCCTTTCTTTCTTTCTTTCTTTCGTTCTTTTTCTTCTATTGCATTTCGAAATGCTCTTTCCTAACTTTTTTTAAAAGTGTTTCGAAGCGAACTCGTTGGTAAGAATCCATCTGTTCGTGTACTAAAGTAGCGCTGTTTTTCTTAAATGCCAACTGTTTCCTTCTTCCATGCCGGGAATTTAACCTTCATCGACGTGCGCATCACCGCAACACCTCACTTGCTACAGGAAACAATGACGATCATGCGTTCATATCGAGACAGCAATGAAATTTGGCAACGTCAAATCACAAGTCACCTCGATGACATCTATTAAAATATGAGATTGCCTTATCAGAAAAAGCTGATCGCCGCCACAGCCACGATCGAGAGAGGTCACTTATTTGAAAACGGCGCATACAAATGGGCATGTGACCGGCACACCTTCGAGGGTGGGATTTCTTTGCGCTCGCGGGCGCCGGGTTTTTTTGCGGTCACACCTACAACGCGAACGACTCTTGTGGGGCAATGCAAGCTTCTCTTTAAAAATAGTAGATCATATTTATATGTTTCTCTTTGTTTTGTTTTAAAATCAACATATAAAGGCTGACATGGTGGTCTTAGCGCCCATTCTTTTATTGCGGTAGCGTATATATAGAGTGTATATGGACACTCTCGACTGGTTTTTGCCGTCGCCGTTGCCATCGCCGTCATGTCCCGGATAGGTACATATATATATGAATAAAAGCCACAAAGTAAAATAATCAGAAGCAAAAATTTTTGAAGCGCGCCACTGGGATTTGAGCGTGCGACCCCGCTATCCGCAGCGCGCTGCTTTAAACAACTCGGCCACGTGCCTTGTATGCGCCGGCGAAATAACGGCGAGCTATTAACACGAAAGTGTTTTATGCCGGGTTCCACCAAGTACATCCGTCACGGATATGACGCTGATAAAATGGACGCCAACGGGTGAGAAAGAAAAAAACCAAGAAAAAGATACCCCGCTGGGAATCGAACCCACGGCGTTGCGGCCGCGACGGCAAGTGCCCGACGCCCTACCGACTAAACTAACTCGGGAGATGCTAGACACGGCGCGAACGCGCCTTGTTCCGTGTCTCTGTCTCTTCTAGTGTTTGATTTCCATTAATATATCGCGTTCAAAGCGCAAAGAAGAGATTGTGCCCTTCCGCGCCACCACTGCCACAGACATTCTCTTTCGCGGCGGGCGGAGCGGGGCGGTGCCGCCGCCTGTGAATTGTGAAAAGAAGTAATGCTTCACGATCGACACCTACTAGCGCTTACTCCGTGATTACACGCGATATCGGAGGTCATGATTAAAGCGTCTCGATACCAGAGAGGTAGACTGGCCGCGCTGGCGTCGCCGAGGCACCCTTGACGCAGTTACATTCTTTGCCTTTGGCTTCGTGTTAGCGTGCGTCGGCGTCGGCTCATCGGAGTAGTGCAGCTCCCACGTGCACCAACAGGATTTCTCCGCCGCCGACTGCTTCAATTGCGAGAGCACCGACTAACAAAACTGCTGCAATATGCGTTGCTGAAAAGACGCGATTTCGACGGGCGAATGTCGTGCCCTGGTGGAGCGAGAGCAGTGCCTGCGAGACAGAGGCCAGCGAGACGCACGCGTTTGCTGCTCAGGCTACGAACCTCTACCTCCCGTGTTGCTGAAGCGCAGTGTGTGTTATGTATGCATGAGCGCAGGCGTCGGCTACCCATTGCTAGAAAGCGCACACCGTGCCGTTTCTCTTCTTAATTGACGGCGCTTTGAAGAAGTGCATACCGGGTACCAGTGTTGATTATGAGCTTGTTGATATCATCCTTATGCGGGATTCACGATTCGCTGTGTCCAAATATATGTTCACACCGTCAGCTACCACAACGGTTTAATCATGATCATGGGCGTTAGTCGTCGCGATAGAGACATGCTGTCAACATGGGTGCATCCACGTCAAACGGTGCTATAGCTGCCAAACACGAATAGACATTGTACAAGCTCTCATATATCACTACACAATAAGCACTACTTCTGTGAAGACACGTTTCACTTTCGTGTTATACCGATTCCTATGACGGAGGGATCAGCCATGTTTTTTTTATATGCATCGCTTACCGCTGGTGGTACGCACATCTAAGATGAGATTGGGTGTGTTTTCTATCACGCAACGCTCCTACATTTTCTTTCAATTTGAAAACTGCCCTTGATACGCGCACAACAATGCGGCCCCTTTATGTACCCAATCGTGATGTGGAACGAAAAAAAAAAAAAAACCGGGCACACCTTGCGACAGACACCCCCGTGTGGCGGGACGCAGAGGGGTCACTCCACGCGCCGCAGTTTTACAGAAAAAGAAATATCTAAGAACGTCTGATTCTCCATCGTCATTACTTGCAACAATAGCAACGGCGAGCTATTTATATACACCATTTAATGCTAACGACACGGAGAGCTTGGAGGTGCTTCAGTGTGTGTTGCATCACCCGCGAGATTGCCCGAAGAGTGCGCTTTAAAGCAACGCTCCTACATTTTTCTTCAGTTTGAAAGCTACCCTTGAGACGCGCACTAAAAAGTGGCCGATTTCTGTACCCACTGGCGATGAGGAACGCCGAATAAACAATGCGTCGGACGCCACCGCGAGGCAGGGGACGCGGAGGGGTCACTCTACGCGCCGCAGTTTTAAAGAAAAAGTCTAAGAGCGTTGTCATACAGCGCGCTGCTCAAACACGAACAACTGGAACAGTTCGCGCTCGTACTGTGTGTACCTGTATGTTCTTTTCGAGAGTCCTTTCTTGTGTTTCAGCAGCGCGCTGCAAGTGCCGAGCTGTGACCGTTGTTAGTTCGCGGTCGTCTTGTGTGTGTTTTTTTCGCCAGTCCTTTGCGCTCGAGCGGCACGTTGTAAATATCGAGCTGCTTGTCGTTCTTCGTGATATTGTAATTTTTTGCTATCGCATTCATTTCTTCGCCATTTTGGTGAAACTGTGACTTTTTTTAAACAACGGTATTATATTAAAAGCCGATTCTAGCCTTAAGATCGCGTCATTTGACTGGTCAGCATCACGGCGAAACGACAGAGGTGCGACTAACCTTGAGAACAGGTTTCAGTTGTTTAAGACCAAAAAGCTATCCACATCACCTCTGCACATCTGTGCCTGGCTTTTTGGAAGCACAGAATCACCATATCGCCACCGCTTTAGCTAGAAAAGTACGTGAAAATGCATGACTCTTTCTTTTTGAACAGCGAAGCTGCTTAGCGACTCGTTCCTTTTCCGACGAACGAAAAGACTATCATCATCATAAACGGGTATGTGCCACAGAGATTGGGTAAACCCCACAACTCACCGTTGGTCCACTAAACATGAAGAAGGCAACAGGTAGCCCTACAAATGTGACATAGAAACTGGGTAAATCGCACTACTCACCACTGGTCCACTAAAAAATTGGCCGCGTATCTGCGTGCTTCGCTGCAAATGTCGTGTAAAGGCGATAGAAGAGGCGCTGTGTGAGATATGGACGCCATCTGGCAATACGTCGGGAAACATGAGTGCTGTGTTGCGTGCTGGTAGTCCCGGCGCAGCAGCAGGCGAAGACCGGCGGTGACCAACGCGACCGGCGGGGACGCCAGCCAGCCCGAAAACGCGGTTTGGCGCGAAGCGCTGAAGCAGAGAAACGTCCGCACTCAACGAGTACTCTCCACACACTCTTTTATTTACACGTCGCCTGGGTAAAACAGGAACGCCAGAGCGGCGCCCACAACCGGCAGCCTGAAGGCCGCCCACAACGCTGCTTTTTCATTTTTTAAATATTTTTTTTCACCTTCTTGGCCTTCTCAAAACTAAAGTTTTTCAACACCAACCCATGGCATTCGTACAGTGCAATACAGAACCGAAACCGAAACACAACAATGAGCTCGTGCGAAGGGCACGGAGGAAGGCAAATTTCAGCACAGTCGCATTTTCAGCTTTGTTGAAACAGCGCTCGCTAGACGACGACGAAGTAAAAGAAGGCACACGACAGGCGCTGCCTGTCGTGTGCCTTCTTTTACTTCGTCGTCGTCTAGTGAGCGCTGTTTCAACAAAGATGAACGCATAACAACTCGCTCAAGCTTCCATTCTTATGCATTTTCAGCGCAGCTTAAGAAACTAGGGTCCTTAAATTTACGTATGTATGCATTTTCTATTAAAGGAACACGCCACCTAATACTTACCTAGTGATGTTGCACCTCGGATATGCATGATATTTGCTTTTTGATCGACAACGTTCACAAGTATGAACAGCCATACCAGTTCAAGACGGCTGGCCCTTGGGCAAGTGGTTCAACTTTGGCCGAGTGGCTGAATCGAGGGACGTGCCGACAAACAGAAAGACAGACAGAAAGACAGACCAAAATTTCTGCGTTTAAGTTCCCCAAGAAAGACTATCGTCTTTAATATCGTCTTTAAAAACTCCAGGCCTGCTCGTAAAGCGCAGAACAGTCACAGCAAAAGCTGGAGGACCGGCGTTTCTAGAGCCCGTAATAAACTCTCTTGGGGATACTAATGCACGTACACTAGCAAGGTACCCACTACGCCATAAATCATAATTTTTGTGAACTTGGGAAGCACCCACTACGCCATAAATCATAATTTTTGTGAACTTGGGAAGCACCCACTACGCCATTATTCGTCATTCTGCGGAGAGGCGAGGTACCATCTGTAAGGCATTACGTGCACTTTGTCGATGCGATGGCTGATCACGATTAAGAATTATGGCTGAGCCTTTTGTAATGGGTTGGAACCTTTAAACGACCCACTAGTTATGTAATTCACATTGTATGACGCCCGGTCGTTATTTTGACTCTCCCACGCTATATAACAAACGTTAACGTTAAAGAAAGAGAGAGAGAGAGGGGGGAAGAACTTTATTGATACCCTGAGGAAATGGATCATGGGGGTCTCATGGGCTTCGTTGGCAACCAATAGGAGTGCACTTGCGAGGAACCCACTACGCTATGAATCATCATAATTTTTGTGAAGTAGGGAAGCAGCCACCATGCCATTTTTCGTCATTATGCGGAGAACCGTGGTATCCGCTAAACACCTGTATGGCATTATGTGCACTTTGTTGATGCTGTGCATTCAACAACCCACTCGTTGCGCATTTCGCATTGTGTGATGCCTCGTTACAGAATTTGCGTAGTGTGACGCCTGAATGTTATTTTACTCTTCTACCACGCTGCATTACATGTGTCAATCGGGTTCCTTCCCGACACAAAGCCTGTATAGGATCTTTTTGCAAAGAAGTTTCAAGCACCGGCATAGCTCTGAGGTAGAATACTGGGCTTCCACGCAGAGGGCCCATGTTCGAACCCCGTTTCAACCTGAACATTTTTTTCTTATTTCGCGCGATAGTGGTTACGGACACCGGCGGCGGCGGCGGACAACTACAGCGCCAAAAACAGCTCTTGCTGTGATCTCTTAACAGCCTTCGCTGTAAAGCGAACCGTACCCTTGATCAATCAGCGTGATTGGTTGGAATGGCGTTTCCGCTGACAGAAGCGCTTTGATAATCAGTTTTCGTAAAATTAAAACGCATAATTTATTAAAGTCATATATGCCTCACGAGAACGCTGACATGACAAAAAGCCTGCATATGGCACAAAAAAGTACATTAATCACAAAAAACAATCGCCCGCATGCTGGGTCCAGACGCGCGAGATGATGATGATGATGATGATGATGGCCTTTATAAATGGCTCACACACACTCTGGGGGATTGGCTAAGAAACGAATAATTTATAGGTAAAAGTGGTCACATGTGAAAATGAATTATAGGAAGTTAGAATATATTGTAGGCACATTTATCGTACTTCATCGTTCTCACTTGTACATAACCATCATCATCGCCATTGGGTTGGTTGGTTGCTGTTCTGAGCCGAGGCAGACATCGCGGAATAAACGCTGCTGCTGGCCCTGCCTGGTGAAGTCTTCCTGCGTCTTTCAGAGTGGTGGAGGTGGGTCAAGATCCCGACGTCCTCCTACGTTCGTGTCCCACCTGGAGCTACGATCCGGTCGCCGTTTGCGCCCGGCCACCCCCACAGCTATGCAGACAACGGAACCAACACCTAGCCCTAACCCTACCGCGCCGATGCCTGCGGCTGCCCTCCCTTCGTCCACTGTCACCAGCCCTCAGCGCTAACCACCCGTATTCGCTGGTCTCCGCGGTGACGACGTCGAGGACTGGCTCGACCTTTACAACCGTGTGGGTTCAGCCAATCGGTGGACCGAAGCGGAGAAATTGAGCTATCTCCCATTCTACCTGACCGGCGTTGCCAAAACGTGGTATTTCAACCACGAAACTGACTTCGTCGATTGGTTGACCTTTGCCACCAAGCTGCGACAAATCTTCGGATGCTCGTCAGGTCGTTCCGAAACCGCCAAACAGAAGCTGGCTACGCGGGTTCAACTTGCACAGGAGACATACACTTCATATATCGAGGATGTTTTGGCCCTCTGTCGCCGTGCGAACAGTGATATGACGGAAGCCGAGCGCGTTCGCCTCGGCTGTTAACAATCCAACTACGGTTGAAAACATCATTTCCACATGCCAACGCCTTGACCAATTGCAGTCCCTCCGCCTTCAACAAGACAGCGATCCTCGCCTTATGCCTCCCTCTGATTTGAAAGCTCTTATCCGCGCCATCATCCGTGAAGAACTTCGAGACCTGGAACAGCAGCGGTCCACTGCTGTCTCAACTCCACCCGCACCGTTCGACCTGCGGAATCTTGTGAAGCAGGAGTTGGCGGCCATGACAACACCGACAGCGCCGGTCGCTCCACCAGCACGCCCGCTGCCCACATACGCTGATGTGGCCTCCCTGACGACACCGACAGCATCAGTTGCTCAAACACTGATGCCCACATATGCCGATATAGCTGCAATTCCGCCTGCTGCGGTCACGTCTGGGCCTGCTGACATTGCTTGTGGCCATTTGGCTTCTGTGCGAGGTGCGGTACCTGCTCCACCCTCGTCTCCTCAGTGGCGTCCGTCCCGTCCTGTTTGTTTTTACTGCGGTATCCGAGGCCACATATCTCGTTACTGCCGTCGCCGCCAGCAGGATGAACGACGAGGCTATGCTGAGTTCGAGCGGGACCGGTTTCGAAGACCCGATCATTATGGTCCAGACTCCTACCCATTCACGCAGTACCGGTCTCCGTCTCCTCCAGCGTCCCCGCGTCAACATCAGGACTACCGCTCCTCCAGGCTCCAGACGACGCTCTCCATCACCCTACCGCCGCTCGGCATCGCCGCTTCGGCCCCTCTCCCGCACTCTTGAACAACATTCGGAAAACTAAGGATTGCAGTTTTTGGAGAGAAAACTGCGTCCCGTCGATCATCAAAAATGCCTCCCGTTTCCCCGGCTAACCTGTTGTCAGTGACTATTGAAGGTGTTCCTGTGCAAGCGCTTGTTGATACCGGTGCCGCTTCTGTTATACGTAGTGACTTGTGCTCGCGGCTCCGTAAAGTCAGAACACCTTATGTGGGACCTGTGTTGCGTGGCGCAAATAACGTACTCATCCAACCTGATGGACAGTGTACGGCTCGCGTTTTCATCGACGGCATACGTCACCGCATCGAGATGATTGTGCTACGCACGTGCGTTCATGAACTTATCCTGGGTTGGGACTTCCTACATTCTGCTTCCGCTGTCATATCATGTAAAGAACACGTCGTTCACATCACGGATACATCGGATGCATCTATGTCAGCCCCGCCTTCATTGGTCTTCAACTTGGCTGTCGCTGAAGACTGTGTTTTGCGCCCTGGTCATGAACACGTGGTAGCTGTTGCATCTAGCCAAGTAGCCGATGGTGACGCCCTAGTTGCCCCTGCTCCTCGCTGCACCTCTCGTGGAATTCTCGTCGCCCCCTGTCTCCTCCGGTTGTCTCATGGCCGCGCGCTTCTGCCCATTTGCAACACAACTGCAGAATCTACGATGTTGCCCAAGGGGATGACTGTAGCGACGATAGACGCATCTCCACTGACCTCCATTGCAGCACTTTGCCCGTCTTCATCGTCAGTACCCACGTCAGGTGCGAGTTCTTCCCCTTTCCGAGCAGTAATCGGCTCCGATCTAACCTATGCACAATCCACAGCGTTATTGGCGCTTTTAGCTAAGCATAAGGCCTGCTTCGATAGCTGTGCCACGACACTGAGTCAGACTCCCGTGGCCGTACACCGCATTGAAACGGATGGTTCTGGTGTTATACGCCGTCGGCCTTATCGTGTCTCACAATCGGAAAGAAAAGTCATTGAAGAACAAGTTGATGATATGCTATCACGCAAGATAATACGGCCATCTTCCAGTTCCTGGGCTTCTCCGGTCGTCTTAGTGAAGAAAAAAGATGGCTCCGTTCGTTTCTGCGTTGATTATCGAGCGCTAAATAAGATCACGCGCAAGGATGTATATCCTATGCCTCGAATAGATGACGCCTTGGACACACTACAAGGAGCGCAGTATTTTTCCAGCCTTGACCTACGATCGGGGTATTGGCAAATCCCTATGAATGAGGCTGACAAAGAGAAAACCGCCTTTGCTACGCCGGATGGGCTCTACGAATTTAACGTAATGCCATTTGGCCTGTGCAACGCTCCGGCAACATTTGAGCGCATGATAGATACTGTTCTTCGTGGCCTAAAATGGAAGACCTGCCTCTGTTATTTAGATGATATTGTTGTGTTTTCATCTACCTTTGCCCAACACCTTCAACGATTAGACGAGGTACTTCAGTGCCTTTCAAACGCTGGCCTTCAGATAAATACCAAAAAGTGCATGTTTGCCAGCAAAAGTATAAAAGTCCTCGGTCACGTCGTTTCCAAAGACGGAGTCCGGCCAGATCCCGACATGATAGCCGCTGTATTGCAGTTTCCTCGGCCTTCCACCCAAAAGACGTTGCGCAGTTTTCTTGGCCTGGCGTCATACTTTCGCCGCTTTATACGCAACTTCGCGACTATAGCGGCTCCCCTAAATAAGCTATTAGTCGCTGGTGCTCCTTTCGCTTGGTCCGACGACTGCGAGATCGCATTTGAAGTCCTTAAAGAACGCCTGACTTCCGGACCAGTGCTTCGCCACTTTGACGAGAGCGCGCCTACTGTCCTCCACACTGACGCAAGTGCGCAAGGTATTGGAGCAGTACTTTTGCAGCGTGATGCAGCCTCTAAAGAGCAGGTTGTGGCATACGCCAGCCGGACTCTGTCGACAGCGGAGAGGAACTACACGATCACGGAGCAGGAATGCCTGGCTATTGTCTGGTCGATACAAAAATTCCGCCCGTACCTCTACGGTCGGCACTTCACTATCGTCACAGACCATCACGCACTGTGTTGGTTGTCCTCGATGAAGAATATGTCAGGACGTCTAGGGCGCTGGGTCCTGCGCTTGCAAGAGTATGACTTTACCATCACATATAAGTCTGGCAAATGTCATCATGATGCCGACGCGCTGTCCCGATGCTCACTTTCACTATCTCTTCACAATACGTCCTCCGCATCGCCTCCTCAGAGCTCCGACATCCCGCCTGCCTCACGACACCTGTCGATCACCTCACTGGACCAAATTCAACCTTCTTCGCAAGCCGGTTTCCGTTCACTTCAGCGGGCCGACACCTACTGTCGAACTTTCCTTGACTACCTCCGCAGCATCACTAAACCACCTAACAGCCGCTTGAGACGCCAGCTTAGACAATTCCGCCTCGACGACGGTGTGCTCGAACGCTATATTTATCATCCCACGGGTAACAAGTGGGTGCCGGTCCTTCCCCGCTGCCTTCGTCTTCGCGTTTTAGAAGCATTTCATGATGACATTGCTGCTGGTCATCTAGGTTTTCGCAAGACCTACGACCGCATCAGGACCCGCTGTTTCTGGCCCGGCTTGTCCACGTCGGTAGCCAAATACGTGGGCTCGTGCGCGTCATGTCAGCACCGTAAGCGGTCCACGTCCCCACCCGCCGGTTTCCTGCAGCCTCTTCCCTGTCCGACAACACCTTTTGAATTTGTCGGAATTGACTTGTATGGTCCCTTGCCGTTGACGTCTAACGGTCACCGTTGGATCGTCACTGCAGTCGATCATTTGACAAGATACGCCGAGACTGCGTCTCTTCGGTCAGGTACTGCTACAGAAGTCGCCGACTTTTTCTTGCAGTCCATCGTCTTGCGCCATGGAGCTCCTCGCGTTCTTCTGAGTGACCGGGGCAAAGCCTTCATTTCGCACGTCCTCGAGGAAGTCCTACGGGCCTGTAGAACGACGCATAAAACCACTTCTACGTACCACCCACAGACGAACGGTCTTACTGAGCGCTTTCACCGAACGCTCTCTGACATGATCTCCATGTACCTACGTCCGGATCACAAAAACTGGGACAATATTTTGCCATTTGTCACCTTCGCATATAATACCGCGACACAATGATCTACCGGCTACAGCCCTTTCTTCCTTGTGTATGGACGATCTGCATCATCAGTCTTCGACACGGCATTCTTCTTTGGTCCAGCTCCGTCCAGTACTCCTCTACCAGAAGAGTTCGCAGCTCGAGTCGCGCAATGCCGTGAAATTGCTCGGCGCAACACGGAAGCCACTCAAGAAGAACGAAAACGTCGCTGCGATAGCAAAAGACGCGACGTGACATTTCATTCCGGAGATAAGGTCTTACTATGGACCCCGACTCGAGCGTCAGGGCTCTGCGAGAAATTTCTTCACCGGTACGTTGGCCCATACACCGTTCTACGACGAACTTCCCCAGTGAACTATCTCATCACCCCGCTTCAGTCCGTCACTGACCACCGTCGTCGCAGCACAGAAATTGTTCACGTGTCACGCATGAAGCCTTTCATTACTCGTTCAGCTGATCTTTGAGTTGCGGCCAGGCTGGCCGCTTCGAAGAGGGGGGGAAATTAGTGTAAGCACATTTATCGTACTTCATCGTTCTCACTTGTACATAACCATCATCATCGCCATTGGGTTGGTCGGTTGCTGTTCTGAGCCGAGGCAGACATCGCGGAATAAACGCTGCTGCTGGCCCTGCCTGGTGAAGTCTTCCTGCGTCTTTCAATATTAATAATGCTGATTTAAAAATTCAGAATCAAAATCGCCCTGATTCAATTAAGAATTTTGTACAGCGAGATGCGCAATCACTTCGTCTTTGCGGCGTTCGCGTGACTCTGCCTAAGGTCACATGACCACGCGCGCGCCTCGTGGATTGGCGCTGGCGATCTGCTGATCCACTTCGTTTTCGCTAAAGCGTGAAACGGACGCGACAAAGAAGAAAATAAAGGAAGACGATCCCCTGGTGCAGCTATCTCTTTAGCATCCAATTCGGAAAGCGTAAACACAACTAATATTTTCGCTTACCTACAAATTATCAAATTATCTCTTTAGAATTATCCCTTTTTTTTTTCATTCACAAATCCTACTGCCACACGAGTCGTGGCCGATCCACCGTGGTGAGTTGTGCCACTCCTCTAGGATCGACCAACCAACCAAGCAGCAAGCATCGTGGAAAGCTACCTCTCGGCGGCGCCAGCCGCTTGGAGAGCATGAAAAAGCGCCGTTCGCGTCACTCGGCGTACTGATGCCAAGGAGAGCAAAATCCACAAAAAAGCGAGTGAAAGCATTGCTGTAATGATGGTAATCAAAGCATTCTAAGTGAGGTAGTGAGTTAATTAGTGAAATTGAATACCGAGATAATTATTGAAAGGGAACTGTATATTGATAATAGATAGAAATTACGTGAGTACTAGGTTAATTAGTGAAGTGACATTAGGGACAACTAATTAGTGATCGTTAAGTAGTAAACGCTGGACATCGATATAATTGGAAGGTTTCGCCTTCGAGTCTTCTTAAGCGAATGCGCAAGGGACCTTGTGAGTTTTACTTTTTTTTTGCTCCTAACAAATACACAAGCTCGGTGAACCAGGCACCTTGATAATACAGTGTTTATACTTCCGGCGTCTCTTTCAAGACCGGTTACCTTTTTTTTTGCATCTATATTTGGAATACAACGGCGCCCCCAAACGCAGGTGCTAGAGCAAAATTGTTACCATAAAGAATAACGAAGTATTTTTTGTATGCCAGCGGCGGTCTATATTTCTTCAGCGGTCTTTTCCAATTGCAGAAAAGTGCTCTGCCAAGTATGTGTGTGCACGCATGACATAAGCCTTTTGTAAAAGCTGTTTCGTTGTATTGCATAAAACTGCAGCTGTGCGGCGAGCGCGAAGGCTCTGTGTACTCAACTATTCGGAGCCGTGTCCTTTAGTAGAGCAAGACAATGAACATAGCATACAAAGTGGTGAAATCAACAGCTGACGTCTACATCGACCCAATTCTGGGCAAGAAGCAGCTCGAGAATTTTTTGTCATTTTAGTGTACTATGTTTCGCGCAAGTTTGTTACAATTTGCGTTATTTCTATTTCACGTTCATGCGATGGCATATCTGAACAATTGCATAAACATGCCCTTGTGCCTGCTTGGAAGGAAATTCTATTGCGCAAATTTCAAAATATCAACCATTGTTGCGTTCAACACTTGCAACAGTTCCGTCATAGACAGGGGCGTAGCCAGAAATTTTTTTCGGGGGGGGGGGGGGGGGGGGGTTCAACCACACTTTTTGTATGTTCGTGCGTGCGTTTGTATGTGTGCGTGTATATATAAGCAAGCAAAATTTAAAATTTTCGGGGGGGTTTGAATCCCCCCCCCCCTTGGCTACGCCCCTGGTCATAGAGGTATTCAATTTTTGGTGTGTGGCCTAGTTATATTTGTTCTGTTTCTGTTTTGAACGCGTATTTTCGTTTTTGCATCTCTGAATATATTCTCAACCAAACAAGCATTCGCTTCCCTTTATTTCAGCCCAAACCAGCGCCTGCCCAAACATATTGTCACGTGGTTGTGACTGTGAAGATGGCGGCACTCGGGCTACAGGCAATCCAAGCTCAAGTTTGGGCGCGATGCTCGGGCGGCCGAGCTATGCGTTACTGGGGATAGACGCTGCTGGCGAAGGTGGTTTGTCGCCGGATTGCATGCGCTGCTTATTCGCATGCGCTGCTTATTCGGCCCGGAGCACTGATAGTCAGCAATAGCTCCATTGTGGCGCACCACAGATGCAATCCGAGAGTTCTGCGAGTGCGCGGAAGCGGGGTCGGCAGTGCTGTAACGAAAGAACGCACCGTGGATATTCCCAGTTGCGATAAGAGCAGTGGCGCAACTCGACGTTGCTTTGGAAGCCAACAAGAGACGAAACTCGTTATTTCGGCGAACTTGGGCCTAGGAAAAGAAAAGTCAAAGTACAAGCAATACACGCTGTACACTGAATAGCGGCGATCACAGCGTCGGCCGTCGGTAATATGATCAGCTGTAAAGCGCGTCGGCATTTATAGCTGTGGCGTCGAAGGCTCCCGCGTTATCGTTGGGGCCCGCGACAGTTCCAGAATAAACTCCACTGTTCTCGTTGCACGCTCAAGCTTATCCGAAGATTCTACAATAATTTGGAAGGTTCCCAGGCACTCGGGTTCGGCTTGGCAAGGCAGTGGTTATAGGTGTAACGGAACGGTTGCATGAAAGTAAAAAAGAAGCGCACGTGGCAATATATTGTCATCAGTTCCCACTTTTGCTGTCAACTTTACGTTTTATTTTACACTCAAGCTGCCATGTCAAAATCATTTGATAACGGAAAGAAATCGGGTTCCACACTTATGTTCAACAGCTGAGTGTTTCTGGAAATAAATGAACAAAGTGTATAGAAGTGCTCTGACAGTTAATGTCATGTCTCCTTTGTATTGTGAACATTATGGTTACTGTTGTTTCTTACACACTTCGTATGAATCCTGTCACTATGTGGGATAGCGTTATTCCATTGTTGATTTGTTGCTATATGTTTTTACTACATGACGACATGCAATCTTGTGTTCACAAAAATGTTTTGGTACCTTTTGGTGCCTGGAAATAAACCCTCTAGTACATGCAAATATGTAGGCTTTGTGAGGCATCTTAACATTTTTATATCTGTTGCTAACATAAATTCAATACATTTATTCCTAATAAACTCAGAAATATCATCAGTTTTTTTTTTTTTTTTTTTTGTCTAGGGGTAAAGCTGGGTTTAAAAAGCAAGAAAGAAGACGCTAGAAGTATTACGCAGCCGCGGAATGGCAAAACGCGCATCACTCAAGTTGCACACCATTGGCTCTCTTGAACATGGCGCGCTCGGTAGTTGCGGCGGCCGCCGCGATCGCACTGAAAGTACGCCACGCGTTCCAAGAAAAAAAAAAAGAGAAAGTGCTGAAGGTCACAAGGCACGCGTGACGTACCTTCTTCCCACATGACATCTCTCCCTGCTTAGCTTCCAGCGCTTTCGTCGGGACGAGAGAAGAGAGAAAGCAATTACAGCGTGCGACAAATCTTTGCAACTCCGCTCGTACTGGACATATTCTAAAAAATTTTGCGGTGGTCGCTTTGTGAGGAAATAAACTCCTTTAGTGAAGCAATCCCATGGCTACTTGGGAAAATGTTGCAGGGCCCCTTTAATGACATCACGTAGGTTTGCGGAAGCCTTGCAAAACATTCTAGGTGGCGTTGCGTGGACATGGTTTTTGTGCGGACAAACGAGGGCCCCCTCCCCTTGCCCTCTCTCGTCTACTGGGACAAAATACTTTTCTTTCCCCTCTGTTACCAGAAATGAGGAACTTCGAAAGCGTTCACATAAAGGGTATCCCTTTTTGTCTTGAACAACGTAGAAAACCGTTTCCGGCGAGTGCTTTACGCATACGAGTGAAGGAGAGCCCAAGCTGGTAGCCGGCCGACTGCTCCCCATCGACGCTACGTGCTCGAGCATGTCCATGTGTTGGGAGCTAGGTTCAACCAAGGCGAGCGTTCACTGGCAAGCAAGCGCTGGCGATCCAAACGTGCAGCCTGCTCGGCTTATGTGTATCAAACGTGGGACCTACGTGACGCCAACGCGAGACGACAGCAGGGCGGTCCCATACACTGCCCTGCAGTTAAAAGCCGCGTGCCAACTGTTTTAGTTTGGTGTTTTTATACGCTCCGCTCAGCAGCTAAGCGGAGCGAGGGAGGCTAATGCGCATGCGCCCTCCGCTAGCCGCAAGCGGGCTGGCGGAGCGAGGTCCACGCTCCGCTTCCAAGCAGCCTCAGCGGAGCGTCGCTGCCGTTCCCGCTAGCGAGGGCTATCAATGCGCGCGCCCTCCCTCTCGCGTGCCTCGACTCCCCGCATATTTCAAGATGGCTGCCTCCAGTGCTCACCGTGCTTTCCACGTACACGGCAGCTACACGTTCGTTTACGCAGCGCAAGCACCTTCGCAAAGGCAAACATTTGTGCTTAATTAAGGAAAGTGACGCGATGCAAACAACATGTCACAGCTGATCTGGCGCGTTCAAGTCCAAACCGATTGGAGTGGATCTGGAAGGCATCCTCGCCGACTATCACGTGGCTATATTGAAGACGACGCTTTTCTTTTTCGATGAAATGCACCGGTAACGCATTGTAAGCGCACGTCTGAATACTTCGTGAACAGTTATGCATATTTGTTTTACTTTGTAGAAGTGACAGAACGGTTTTTCTTTTATTTAACGAGGCTGAACTTAGCCAGAGCGCGCTGCAACTGCGAAAGGTCCGCTCGGAAACGGAAGACGCATAACTGAAACGCGAAAATCATCCGCCCCGCCGCTCCGCTGTGCGGCCGAACCATATAGAGCGTCTTTGCCGGCGTTTTCCCGGCGTTTCGTACGCCGGCGTCCCTCGACGTCGACGCTACCGGTGACGGTGGCCGAAACGTCCACCTCTGGACGGTCCAGACATCACGGGCGGCAGCGTCGACGCCGAAAGCAGTTCGATGGACGCAGAACCAATCAGCGTGCGGTTGGCAGTGACTTCCGCTACGTAACGGCGTCGTTGCTGCAGCCAAAATGGCTGCCGCCCGCCTCGAATCTAATAAGTCGTCGCCGTGCGCTGTGTGGCCCTTAAGTTCTGAACTGATGCTTGTATTTGATTTAGTTTGTTCCCTAGAAGCTTCGACAGCAAAGCGTTCGTGATATCTTCGAACTCTTTCCGAAAGCCGTACTCAAGTTCATCGGTAGGCTTAGCAGGAATGAATGTATTGGCCGAATACGTGGCCTCAAAGATGATGTGCAGCAGCCTCAAGCTCAGAGGCCATATATTACGAGTTTGTGGTTTTTCTTAATGCCAATAGCTGGCGCTACAAGTCCAAAAAAAATAGACTTTTCGGCGGCACTGTGACTCGTTTTTTGCACCGCAGAACTGCAAATGAGACATAAAAGCTATAATCAGGAATATATCTTGTTGGTCCATTGACGGAAACTGTACACTGCTTTACGAGGTGTCAGGTTCATTCCCTCTGGTCACACTGTGCGACGCTGAGTTAACGCTCCTCATATGGTTTGCCGCCCTCTCTGACGGCGTTGATGCGACGACGCCGAGGGACGCAACGTCAGAAAACGCCGGCCAAAGCGCTCTATATGGTTCGGCCTGCTGGCGGACTCGGAGCGGACCGCAAAAACTCCAAACTAAAATACTCTAATTACAACGATACGGTATTGGCGTACTTACGGTACGGTACGGTACTATACAGTATTGCCGTACTCCTTAAATTGCGACAAGACTTGTTTGCCCCTTGAAATTATCTAGAGGCCTAGCTGTATTTTAGGACTAATCTTTTTTTTTTTACTTTACTTCAGGACACAAATTTGAAAGTGTAGATATGACCTTGCATTGCTGATGGGAAGGCGCCTAAGCTGTTCTCTCCTCTGAAGCGCTCAGAATTTGCACGTTGTCTATTTCCAGCGCTTCCTTTCCGAGGCTGTTAGCCCGGAGTACGTACCCGTACCTTTCGACAGCAAAACTCCTATCTGACAAGGCCGTGGAGTGCATAGGTAAACTGCGTACCGTGCTACCTCGCTTAAAGTGCGCATACGTCCACTACCGTGGCCTGCCAGACGATCTAGACCCCCGCGAGAGGCGTTCTGCGTGGATGCGGGGACGAAGCACTGCTAAACGCCGCTACTTCATGGTTGATGGAAGTCCCTGCTGTTCGACAGCGACGTTCGTGGGACTTCCCAATTCGTCGAATCGTCAGTTCGAGCCGATTCTGTAGCCTAAGGCTTGGCGGCGTTGACAAAACATTTAAAGGTGTGCTGAATTTTAAATTATCATTCATGCTAATATTGATGGTTGCTGCCCCCCCCCCCCATCCATCGCCCAAAGAAACACGGGCGGGGCGTCTCCTCTCTGCTGGAGCAGCAATCGACGGCACGCTTCACACGAAGTGCGCCATCCATGCGACGGAGATGGCCGGCTCGTTTCGCATCTGCTTCAGCTGCGTTCGTCGCCAGCGCTCGGGAGCTTTTACTCGCTGGTAGAACATACGATGTGGGGAGCGATATTATCGATTTGGACTACATACGGAACATAACTGTGACGCAGACGGCATAAACCCGTCGAGAGTGTCTATATAATTGCTCTCGCAATAAAAAAAACGCAGAAACCGTGGAAGCGCGCTCGTATTCTTTTCTGAAGAGCTGCATCGTCTCCGCTGTGAAGATTTCGTCCGTTGGAACGATCAAATGATCGGCGCCTTGTTCATATTTACTTATATATCTATTTATTGATTTACAGTAGTAAAAATGAAATTAACAAAGTGTACAAACGCCTCGATATATTTATCTATTTTATTTATTTTATGGAGGACGCCGCAGCGTTGAGGTCATGCGATACTGGTGAGACTTTTGGAGGAAAGAAAGGTACAACTTCCGGTGAAGTGATCCATTTGATGTCCTTATTCCCAGTTCGGATAAAAAGAAAATACAAACGGCGCCGCGGCGGCGGTGGCGTGATCACTCTTCGGACTTCGGCGGCGGCGCACAGTTCTAGTTGTGATCTCATAACAGCTTTCACTGCAAAAATTGGAAACTGTTTTACTGGACTTTTTCCCAACCGATCTACAATTTTCTAGCTCGAACATTTTGCCCAGCTCCGCTGCTTCAGAAGTAAGTTAACTAATCTTCCCCAATCAAACCGATTAAGCAGAACAAAAAGAAAATCACACCATCTCCCGCTAAAGAGGACCATGAGGCGATGCGAAGCAGTGTTTCGGCATGTAGAGCCCGCGTTTCAGAGGTGGAGTGGTGAGGGGGAAAGGGAGAGGGGGAGTGGAAAGGGAAAGGAAAGGGGGAAAGAGAAGGGGAGAGGGGATGCGGATAGGGGAAAGGGGGAGGGGAGAGGGTTTGCGCATGCGCAGTAAGGGTGGTCACGCCGCACACCACCACCACCGGATTGAACTCCGCTATAAGATGCTTCACATCTAAAAATAGCATGACTTACCCCATGCAATAGTCAGCAGTATGCATTTGGTCGCGTCGTCATAGAGTGCGGCGGCATATAATTAAACTTTGGCTGAAGTTAGCTGGGGCACCTTGTAGAAGGGGTGATACGTGTGCTGGTGAGTTTGTGGTGTATGCTAATGAACATGTGTAAATGGAATGACGAGACATCCGCCTTCTTTTTAATCTAATCAACATTAGAGTCGGGTCGAATATTAGTCCTAATCAGTTAACGTTGTTCTCACAGTTCAGAGTAACGCCTCCCAAGCGTGGCGGCTTGGGCTAGTTGGTAGCTCATGACAATTGCGATAGCGCGAACTCGGGACGAGGACAAAAGGCACACGCTCGTCTTCGTGTACCTTTTGTCATCATCCTGAGTTCGCGCTATAACAATTGCCTTCCGAGCGTATTGTTAGAGAGCGTTTAGAAGTTCCCATGTGTCCGCAACCAAAAGGAAGCTGTAGAAGTTATCATGCGTCTGAACCAAGAGGAAGACGATATCTGCCTACACACCTGACTTATCTGAATATATTCTAATTTGCGATGTTGTCGGGAGACTATAAACTGTTCGCCCATGTAGTGACAACAGACGGCCAAGACGCAAGAAGCTTAGGCACGACGAGATCCGAGCCCTATATACTTTCGCGATGGGTTTTCTCTTTTGGCTTTGGGTCCCAGCTAATATTCCTAGGCTTTGCTCTACATTGCTGGCCCGATGTCACAGCCGAACGGCTCGCGGCTTATGATCTAGCTTTCATATTTATATTCTACGTGAATTAAAAGTTTGCAACTTTCATGCTCAACGGTGCAATACCTAAAAGTTCGCTGGTCTGCATGCAGTCAGAGCTTACACAGAGATCCGCCGCCGTCAGCCAAAAAAACTGGTAGTTTTCGACAAGAACGCGTCGAATCTCGCTTACCTGCAACACTTTTTGAGCACAGATAGAAAACACTGCCGATCGGTAGACAATCGAGCTCCTTAGAACGTGTGAGCTAAACATTATGGCGCACGCAGCGCGCGGCGTGGCATTTATAATTATCTAACTCAGCTAGAAATCGCTCGTTCTCCTCTCGACAAATGATGCCATAAACCCAAATGACTGCGCCAAACCCAAAGTCCACGGTCATTGGCTGATTTGAGCATCTTGAGCTGCATAGTTACTGCGGCCGCCGCGGTATGGCGCTACGTGGCCGTGCGATCGCTCGCGGTCATACTGAAGGTATGACCGCGAGAGCTCGAAAAAACAAAAAAGTGCTGGAAGTTATGACGCGCACTGAAGAACGGACGTAGCTTCTGGCCTCTTGTCCAACTTGTCCCCCCACTCCCTGCGTACATTTCAGCGCGCTCGCTGTTGCGGAAGGTGACAGAAAGCGCTTAAAGCGTGCGACAAATGCATGCAACTCCGCTCGTACTTGACGTGTTCTAAAAATTTTCGCGGCAGTCGATTCGTGAGGCCATCAACTGCTTTAAAGAAGCCATTCGATACTTACTTGGAAAATCGTTGCTGGGCCCCTTTACGGTTACACTTATCATTTTCCTTACCATGGCTCACTGCGTCGTCCTCAATTTAACTTGAACCCTCTTTAAAAGCCTCCAGGTTTCTGCTCCGTAAGATGCAGCTGTTCTACACCTTCCTCTTGAGGGATAGTGGTAAACTACCATTCATGATTTGAGAATGCCTGCCGAACGTGCTCCACCCCATTCTTATTCCTCCAGTTCAGATTCATGGTTCGGCTCCGCAGTCACTAGATGTCCTAAGTAGAGGTATTCCTTTCCAACTTCCAGAGCCTCGCTACCTATGGCAAAGCGCTGCTGTCTTCCGAGACTGTTGAACATTAGTTTTCTGCCTATTAATATTCAGACCTACCGTTCTGCTTTCCTCGTCCAATTCAGTAATCATGAGTTGCAATTCGTCCCTTGAGTTACTCATCAAGGCAATGTCAATTGCGAATCGCAGGTTACCAAAGTACTCTCCATTAACTAGCATCCCTAACTGTTCCCAATCTATAGAGCCCTTAGAACTTCCTGTAAGCACGCGGTAAATAGCGTAAATAGCGTTGAGGAGATCGTGACTCTCTGCCTTACAACCTTCTTTATCGGAACTTCGTCGCTTTCTTTATGTGACCAATAATGGAGCATATATGTGCGCACTGACACGGGGAGCACGAGAGTGGGGCAGGCATTGATTTAAGGGAGCGCGTAACTGGCCCTTTCCGAAGAACAACATTGAGCAGCACAGCGACAGGCGTCGCGCGAAAGTGGTGTATGTGAAAAGAAGCCATGTGCCGCTCGATCGCCGCGACAGCGCAGCCACTTGCATATGAAACAAGCTTTCACACTTGAGGCAGTGCCACAAGTGCAGTGACAACGCAGATTTCAAAAGTCAACACATTTATTGACGTGAAACTCTATGAGTTACATTATACTGACTTAGGATGATTGTAAGCCGCCCATACCAATGCACAGCTCCCGCTGCCAGCCTGCCAAAGCACGGGCAGCCACATGTTGCACAACAATGCAGAAACAAATAATTCAGTGCACATCAGGAGGCAGTGCTTGATCTTTGGCAATTCTGTACTGCCAGGCTTTCTGATAGCAGGCATTCCCATGCATTCCCGTTCACTTCATCTATCCACACATACGTAAATAAAACATCCTGCCCACCGGAGAACACAACCTAAACCCAATGCACAAGCAACTGAACCACATAAAAAAAGCACTGTCTAGAGACTCCACGACACACACAATTAAGAAACAGCAAAATGCACAGAAGCAACAATGTCCCTCTGCTACAAGGTGGTAATGAACAGCACTTGGGTTGTATTCTTGACTGAATACATTTACTAAGGACATCACCTTTAGCATTCTGCTGATCAACCAAACAAGTAGTCAGAATGCCTGCTACTTGAGCAAGATGCCACGTATTACAAAAGTGAAAATACCAACCTTGAATATTGCCTAGCCTTCAGCGCATCTACTGCAGTTCTATGCAACACAAAGCTCAAGCGCAGCCAAGAATAAAGGGCCTGCGAACAAAGGCTTATGATAAATTCTGCTGCATGTGCAAGCCCTTTGCAGACTGCTCTTGATAGGCTAAAAGCATCACCCCATTCGGAAAAGGACACCGTTATCATTGAACTAATTTAGCTATCGAGGTTTTGTTGCCACGTACAAAGTTTCACTGGACAAGCTACTTTCAACCCACTTTTTTTATCCTTCACAGCGAAGCGGAATGAATCTTGCAATGTAGGAATGACTTAGCTGTTGCACCGTGATGACAGGTCCACTGTTAACACGTGGCACCTGTTAACATTCCTGAATAAAAAAAACACCTAAAGTAGGGTGTCAACATGCACAACAATTCCACAAAACTAAAATATGTATATCACCACTGTAGGCGAGAGGTTACAAAAATGTCATGGCTATTCATCACTGGGATTAGGATACTCTGTGCTAAGGCATTAAGTCATTAACAGAGTGCTGTGTCACCGCCACTTGACAGTGTAAATGCCACCAAAGGGGTCTCATAAAATGCCATACATCAGCAAATGCTGAAGGTTCCCTGCAAGTGTATGTGGCAGCAATGACGAGCAACGCCCCTTGTGAGACCCAATCCATGACCCACCTTGCCTGGCATGTGACACAACAGTTTGAACAGTACACATTTTTCAAGAGTCACCGAATGCGATATACTACAGTGGCGAATGTGATGATGTAACGGCGGTTCCATACTGGCTAGACATTTGTTAGTGAGCAAAAAAAGTGCTTCCAGGCGCTCGTAAAAAGCTGGTTAATGTGTAGGCTTACGTTGCACCACACAAGTACATAAGACACAAAAGCATGAAGGGCCCTGCCCATGTACAAATTGAGGACAAAGATATATGTATACATAATATATAATATATATATTAATGATGAACACAACTAGACTCCCTGATGCATCAGCACCTGGTCCACACAATGCATGAAGCACAATGAAAACTTGTGCAAAGATTCAAGAGGCTGCCATGTCATCCCGTGCAAGTGCCGCAAAAGGGTGAGCAAAACCGGACACATGGGCCCTTTTCATAACAGTAAAGCAAGACTTCTCAATGGCACTCTGCCGAACTAATTGTGGCATAATCATGCAGTTTGCTCACATTATGAAAAAATAATAATAATAAACAAATCTTGACAGCAGAACCACGATGGAAAAATTTGCGACACAAGTCCTACCAGTTACGGCTTGCACTTCTTTGTTTATTTGAACCCTGAACAATGCCACCATCCATCTTCTAACTTCACCAGCGCAGTTGAATAAAGACCAATAATATCATACTTGATGGTGTTTTACATGCCAAAGCCATGATATGATTATGAAGCACACTTCAGTGAGGGACTCCGGATTAATTTCAACAACCTGGTGTTGTTTAACGTGCAACTAAATCTAAGTACACAGGTGTTCTGCATTTCGCCTCGATCGAAATGCCACCACCGTGGCTGGCAATCGAGCCCGCACCCTCGAGTTTAGCACCGCGACACCTCACCTGCTGAGCTACCACTGCGGGTCAAAAAAAGGCCAAACAGCCCAACATTTAGTTCTCTTATTTGTAATGTCACGATTTGTTGGGCAAATGACCAATGCTGAGAAGCTTACTTGCACATTAGGAAAAGGGTATATTATATATCTGCTGCCAAGTGCACAGTGTTTAAGTTGGACAAAAGAAATCTTTTGATCATTCCCTCTCCTAGAATAGCGATGTGTTGGCTTTCATCTCCACAGCGTGCCTTTTCAGAAGGGCTTACACAAGAATGCGACACATGTGACGAATGCCTACATCACTCTCAAAGAACAAATGAAATCAAAAGTCTTAGCACTGGAAAGCACGTCAATGACTGCAAGTACTTCAATGTTCAGAGCTGTCATTTTGCTGACACACGATGCACACAGAAGAGAGAAAATACAGACTGAACACCTGCTGCGTGTCCTTGATCAGGTGGCAAGTCATTTTTTTTTCTGAAGAAGTCACCATTGCTTTCATAGAAGAGACACAGAGGGAGGAGAACGGCAACAGGAGAATGCACTTGAAGGCTTTGCGAGACACACTCTGCGATGACCCGGTTGATGGACATGGGTACGAACAACACATCTTGCAGGGTGGAACGAAAATGTGGGGAAGAAACACCACACGGGAGAATGGGACGACGAGGCTAGAGTCTTAGGGGACAGAACCGGGCAAGTGTAATTTTGTTTCTATCTCCTCACTCTTCCAATTTCCTGTAAAGTGTGGTAGACACATCTGCACAACAAGCCATGCTCCTGTTTCAGCTCAGCTTGGACTGTGGCAGCTGTTGAGGAAACCACCACGACGAACTGCTCGCACTGAAACTCGTGGGATGTCTACCTCGATAAGCTGCCTGTGCTCCCGAAGTTTCAGCGCTTGACTGTATTGGTGGTGTAGCGTCAATTTCTTTGAGCATGTCAGCTCGAAGAGAGAAAAACTAAGACTTCACAGTTAGGGACACATGCAAGGTGCCATTCTCTTTGATCACCATGTTTTGTCAGCGGTGTGAATATACTCAATATAACAGCTACGTATCGCCACCGAGTGCCTCACTCCATTAATGGAGTGAGGTAATGAATCCAAATTCCTTACAGTGTCAGCAAGGACAACCAAATTTCCTGAGCTGTCAGCTGTGTTTCTCCTCATTTTGATGGCACGTCTGAAAATTTTTTCATGGCAAAATGGTGCCCTCCTTGTGCAAGATGTTGGTCTCATCTAAGCTGGGCCTTTGCAACCAGCTAGTGCACTCACACCTCATCTCAGCTCTGAGACTGCTAACCACCAAGTCGATGCTCACATTGACAGGCACAGCTTTCATTCGAGACTGAAAACGTTTACATATGTCTGCCTACAGTCTATGCCACCCTTGCAATCTTTCACTCAATAGCAACAAAGACAAGCAAATAACATATTTTATCTGCTTGGCTTCACTTGTCTTCACGTGTGGAAAGCTCACAAACCGAACTGGTGGTCACATCTCACGCTTCTGCCTCAGTCCGACCTAAGCTGGACAGGAGTACAGGCTCGGTCACGCTTTGAGAGAGAGATAGTCTAGTACTAAGGCGGGACATAAGGCGGCGGCTGCCTGTAGGTTGGTGCAGCCTTGGGCCTTCGGTCAGCGCGTCCCGATGCAAATGGTGGCGTTGGGTGCTGGTAAGGTGCAGCACTGTCTGCGATGTCAACTCCGCGAGGGGTGATGGCACGGCGTCCCGTCTGGGGTGTGGCCCCACGTGGGTACTCGGGAGGTGGTAGGGGAGGTCGCTCTTCTTTCATTATAACCGGCGGCTTGGCTGGATCCGGCTTGTCTTCCAGTTCGTCAGCAAATATGATGGGTATGCCCTTATTGATGAACGTACTGCTGTCTTGCATGCTGAGCTTCCCTTTGCGCTTTTTACGGTACAGAAGGCAGGCAATGAGTGCAGCCAACAGAAGCATTGCTGCAATCACGGCTGCCGGAATGATGGTAGTTATGTACACATCATCATCGTCGGCTGGTGGAATCGTCTCTCCAGGAGGCGGTGCAGTGGGTGCAGCTGCTGTTCCCGCTCCCACACTGACAGTGGGTGGAAGGCCTTTGTCCATGCACAGACCCAGAGGCATCGTGTCTGCCTTAAGCACATGGAACTCCGGGCGCATTTCGTCTATCAGCCGCTGTGTCAGTGTCTGGTTGTCATGTACCAGACGTCGCATGAGCTGAAGGATGGTTTCTGTTGGACATGGTTCATAACGAAGTGTGTTATTGGTCCAGGCATACACGACTGAGCCTTGGCTGATGGTGTTGACTGTAATGAACCTTGGGTCAGGGTCACCATACAACTGTGCCAGCTTCCAGGCCACTAAGACCTTGCGGCTGATGTTGCGGCTGAATGCTTCGAAGTCCTCTTTTAAGTGCAGGCTGAACTCAACGGCCCACTTCATTTGTGCACGAGGCTGCACTAGAACAACAAAGACATCTGTGACTGTCGCACCAGCGTTGTCTTGGGCAACCATTTGGAACTCGTGCCTCGGAATGTCAACGTCCAAGGGCAGGCCATACAGCTCCTGTGTCCGTGGGTTGAACTGTATCCAAGAGGACTGCGGCAGTTGCAGCCCATCAGCAGAAAGGAAGCTCAATGCCAAATACCGAGTGGAACCATCCTCATAGTCATAAAAGGTGTCATCAGGAATGATGAAACGCAAGATCTCTCCCACAGTGGCATTGATCTGGCCAATGGGGTTGCGTCTAGTGGGTGCTTGGTTTTCAAGAGGAGGCGCAGAAGACGCTGGTGGCTGGCAGACACCAGAGTATTCCACGTGAACAGACTGGAGTTTGAGATTCCCTAGAGCCTTCTTGAAAGCTGGCGATGGCCCTCCAGTCTTGTCAACCATCCGATCGTGCAGTGCTTCCAGTTGTTCACGAGGGCAAGGGTGCTTGGGCAACGAATCATTGGTCCATGCAAGTGTGAAAGGATCGCTAGTTGCTGCCAGCACGGTAATCTGGGATTCATCAGGATCGCCAAAGAACTTCGCGAGCCGGCGCACGGCAGCAATCTGCCAGTCCAGACTGTTGACGTACTCCCAGCGTTTGGGTTTAAGAGTGGCATTGAACTTATGGTGGACTGCTCGTGCACCGGTATGCTGCCATACATTGATCTCAACCATGTCCTGCACAGTGTCTCCTTCAGCATCCATGGCTTCCAAGATGAAGGTGTACTTGCCGATGTTGTCGTCCAGTGGCAAAGCTGATAGCGTCTGTTTCTCGGGGTCAAACTGGATCCACGAACGGGGTTCGATGGCTGTACCTGCTGAGGTGACAAACATGAGCTTCAAATTGCGTGTGTCACCATCCTCCGCGTCATGGAAGGCATCTTCTGGGATCTGGTAGCTCCACACCTTGCCAGCTGTAACAACCAGCTTCTGGAGACGCTTGTTCAGCATGGGCCGTGAGTTACCGGGCTTTCTGGTCACAGTTGGCTGAATTGGTGGGCTTAGCGATGGCTCGGGTAGCCGACTCGTGGGTTCCACAATGCCAGGACCAAAAGTTGGGGTTGCCTCCAGAATACCACTCGCCTCCCAGCCAGTCACAGTGCGTGTTGGCCGCATTGGCGGCAGTGGTGGTGTGTGTCCCGATGGAAGTGCTGTGGGCAGGGTCACCATGGAAAGCGTGGGCGATGGGGCAACGACCCCATGCCTAGCATGGTCACCATGGTGATGACGGTGGGCGTGGGAAGAAGGTCCGCCCATCATGGGCGATGCCATTGTGGGCACGATGCGTGTTTCAGGTGTTGCAATGGGTTGCTCACTCACTTCCATGCTGCTGCTGCTGATCATGGTAGGAAGCACAGCAGGAAGAAGCGGAGTGCCAGCAACATGGTTGGCATGGGCTCGCGTTTGTCGTGCCTGCACACTTGATACGTGCCAGCCGACGACGGGGTGTTCGAGGAGTCTCGCCAAAGTACCGTCTCTCGCTGCAGTCTCCAGTCGGGCCAAGGCAGCTGCGTGAGCTGCTTCGACGTCACTACTGCAACCCACGCGCCACCGTAGTCGAAGACCCTGTGTGTGGCGTTGTCGGCTGTCACCAGCTCCAGCCAGAAGAGCTGCCTCATCGTAAGCCGGCTCGCCTGGAGCCATTGGGGAGAGGGTTACTTCATTGGTAGAAAAGCCGAGAAATTTGGCCAAACCAGACAGCAGCCTAGCTCGCGCCTGTGGAGATGCACGGTTGGCATCGGCATCGACTGTGAGCACGGCCACAGCCACGGGGTCGCCTGACCCGCAGGGACCTCGTGTCGCGACTCGTTCTTCATCGAGAACTTCCACCGAGAAGACGTCCTGGGCTTGTGATTCACCTGCGAACAAAATTATTCCGTATAAACTCCTCAGAGTAAAACCAAGAAAACAGCAAATGAAAAGAAATCAAACATGCAGACCAAGTACGTAAAGATAATTGGCATGATAGCTTGAATTAGCACATAAACATAGGAATACTAAGTCAAGGCAGGGACAGGCACTTCCTTTGGCGTGCCAGCAAATAAACCTCACTTTACTGAGGTTTGTGCCTTCTCTGTATTGGCGAAAGTCATTTGCAAGAATACTCCTGGCCAACAGCAATTTTAAGATAGTGCATGATCCTTTCTTTCAAGGGGCTGCTAAGGCAAATCAATCTTTCAAACACGACACATAAAAATGTAACAATGCTACAAAAATATTTATTTATTTGTTCATATTATCCTGCAGGACCCAGGAGAGTGCCGACGAGCAGGGATGTTTACAGTAAGATAACAACAGAAGGAGCATCACACAAGAAACAATAAAGAAATATGTACACAGGAAGGAAATTGAAGCAAAATACTGTGTATTTAAATATAGTGACAAAGTGGATCAAGCATCGTTGTACAATATAAAGGCAACAGTTGAAGTTCCTATTTTTCACAGTATTTAGCAGGATTACTTATCGATACAATATCATCTGGAGGGCCATTCAATAATGCAATGATGTGTGGCAATGCAGAATTGTTGAATTACGGTGTGCAGATGAAAATGGACCTGAAACCCAGATGATCATAAGGTCGACGAGATGTGCGTGAAGGAATATCCAGTCAGAGCTGACCAGACCTAGAGTATTTATGAAAATGTACAAAAGAGCAACAGAATGGTGGGAATCTAAGTTCATACGTGAAAAACTTTGTCTGATTTGAGTAATGCTAAGAAATAATAACTGAACAATAAAAGAAAAGAAAAGCCAGACAAAATTAAGTTCTCTCCACAACGAAATATTTTCATATCCCCGCTGAGCAGCCATGGGATTCAATGGATTTCTTATCTCTCAACAACAAAACTGCAGTCCACACAAGAACAAAATTTGCCTGCCATAATTTTATTTCCCACAATGCGTACTCATGTAATCTCACCGTAGCATAAAAAGGTTCTCAAATTCACTTCCTGTGCTCATAAATTGCATTAAACATAGCCATATATGCATGCATGGCCACAGTCATTTTAGTATGCCAAAGCAGAAAAGTATCACAATTGGAGACAAGAAGAGGAAATGTTCTGCAGCCACAGCCTCATTTGTTTGCTGCCCGTTTCGAGTCATACCGTTTCATCACCATCAACCTGTATTGACATACGGTAATTGACACATCATGCAATGAGGTGCATATTGCGCGGCCTTGGAGCATTTTCAAGTTGATCTGTGATGTACAGAGAGAGAAAAAAACAGCCAAAACAAAGTTGTGGCACGTGAGATAGTGGTCGGTGCACGGAATGCATACAACCCAGCCTTGAGCCATAGCTGAGAGCTGGGGTCGTAATGTCTCGTCAAACATGATTATCCAAAGATGTGACTTCAAATTCAAGTTTTGTGTTTACAGCATGAGCCAGCAGTCTTATGTGCGAGTTCTAACATTGCCACAAAGAGATTTGCTGCAATATACCATTCTTGCCGTGCTACTGTCAGTGACACATTTATTATCGAGACATCGCACATGACTCAGCCATGCTTTCACCATGCAAGGACAGCGTGTTGATACTGCTGAAATGCTGTTGCTACGTAACAAGAGCAAGTACACTGCAGAGTCCCGAAATATTCTTACAAAATCGGTGATGCTTTTGAAAGTGACTGAATCTGGGCCAGAGCCACTTCACTCACCAATGAAAGTGGCATACTATGCGTTGTTGGCAGTGCAGTTTTAAACAGCAAGATTTTTACAGTAAATATTCGTTTTCTAGAAAATTTCCCCATGTCTTCTGTCTCATTTTGCAGCAACAAAATTCTCGCAAGATCCCCTCTGATTTTGTTATTATTTCAAATGTATTCATATCTTACTTATTCTGCACCTAGTATATATTAAGAGAAGAAATTTTCATATTCCAGACAGTCGGACAATGTCTGGCAACATTCAATCGCAATATCTCATAATATAAGCAAAAATACAAAAACAGCAGTTTCGCATGTATCTAGAAAATGGTGCAAATAGATTAAATCGATGATTGTGAAAAAGTTGGGTGATTTACAATACTATATGCTGCTTATCCACACCAACAGCAACAGATCTAGTGAAGATCCCCCGACTGCTGAGACAGAGATGCCACCATTCTATTACGGCAGCTGGTTTACACCATTTAGCAGGCACTATTGCAAGACAAGCCACATAGTTATGTTTTCTATTCAACAAAATCAAACTAAATAACCTTGTAAAAATGTGCTACAGGTACCTGTCACAACCTCAACGCTGAACCTGAGAAGTAATGAATACACATCATGCAGAAATCCTGTTCATAGCATCAATTCGCAGAAATAAGTCATCCCTTATTGACAAATATGCCCTCAATTCTTACTCACATAAGTTATGAAATACTGACTTTAAAAGCTGTATACTATAGTTGTATACAACTTAATAAGCCCAGAGAGGCCCCGCCCAGACAGCCGAAGCGTGGCAGTTAATCGCCTCCACGACTAAAGAAAAACTGAAGGAGACTTTGTAAATTCCAACGTGTGTTCGGCGAAAGCCTGTGGCCATTCGACTCCGCTCACGGATGCCGCCGCCGCGTTACGCAACAGTTGCGCAACGCGCGCTGGAAGGAGCAATGCGCAGCTGATGCTATGCGCCGTTGTGCCATCACGTGATTGCTGAGAAAGTGAGGGGGAGAGGTCACAGATGGCACCGTGCCAGGGCACGGACAGACACGGTCGGACACCGCGAGTATGACACATTAAAGGCTTTGGCGTTAATAGTCTCTATCGTGCACTCGGCAATGTTCTCCGAAGGCAAAGTTCACTGGCAGTCCGGCTCATGACGTCAGTCCAGAGTGCGCGCTCGTTGGTGCAGGCTTGTGCGTCCGCCTTTGAGGAGGAGATGCCGCGGACTTTGAAAGTTGTATCCGACCATAGTACAGGTCATGATTTCTTGCACGTTTCAGGAATAGCAGCACCATACTGCAATTACAGAGTTGTCAGCTGACGAACTCGGGGTGTTGTCTATGTACATGTGAGAATGTATGGACTATGACAAGCCACACAAAATTTTTGTTTTTAATGTCCTTATTCAACACTCATCTTATAACAGTGGATAGTTACCAAATTTGTGGCTTGCACATTCTTTGCTGTGAGCGTTTCCTATAGCTCCAGGAATACATGCACCAAGATACATGTATTCTTGCTAAATAATTTAATATCACCGTTTTATGTGGACAACTTTCGGTTTCAGTTTCTGGGCGCTGAGGTTGGGCAATGACGAAGTGTACGGGGCTTGGTCACGTGACCACACAAGGCTGTGACGCACTTGGCTAGGGTGCGATTGAAACTCGGCAAGTGATGCAGCAACTGATGCTTTGCCGGTACTATGGTCCCTAGAATATAGTATATTCTAGGGACCGTACCGGTAGGTAGGTTGCAGAGGTGATGGAGGTCCGGAGGTCACTCACGTCACTACAACAGATCTGGTATGACGTCACTACAACTTTCGTTGCCACTCCTATAGAGCTAAGTCAGTGTTGGCGCGCTAGCGATGGGTCTCGATCAGGAGAATGGGCATTTAGGTACACTTTGCAAGTGAATTAAAATATATTCTAAACGTATGCTGTGTTCGACCCTTCGTGGGGAGTGTCTTTGCATACAGAGGAAACCCACAACAGGCTTGTTATAACCTTGAAATTCGATGGCACCACACCTTCAACATTAGCTAGCACTTAACACGACTTAACCAACTCCACGACACTGACCTGAGTCACTACTTACCATGACTCAGGCCAGTGGTGAAACAGGCAGTATGGTTCAGAAGACCTTGGGAAGCAGCAAAAGTGGGGCTATGAGGCATGCAATAGGTCAGGGGTCCTTAAACTGGTTTCAGTAAAGGGTGTTTCAGTGTTTTCACAAGTGGTCAGAATGAATATATAAACTGACCCGATTTTGCCCATTACAGACAGAGCATAAAATTTTAAAGAAAATCTGCATAGCATTTCGGATTCAACGAAGCCATCGCACGCTGAGGGACGCACACACCAGCGGCGCTAAGACTCATCATAATGCGCACGTTGAAATCCGAACAATTTGCGTTCCAACAATGGCCATGCATACCAAGTGATGAACTGAAAAATTCATGCTCACAAGCGAAGCTGATAACACACACATGGAAACCAATTCAGATATTCTGCAAGTTGAGAACCACTTGTCTCCCCAGTCAAGTACAGTCGAAGTGCAATTTTTCGAACTCCCTATGGAAGAAAGCAAAAGCTATCATCATCATAAACAGGTATGTGCCACAGAAATTGGGTAAATCCCACTACTCACCACTGGTCCACTAGAAATGAAGAAGGCAACAGTTAGCCCAACAACAAATGGCTGTGAAGCGACAGCGGCGAGCTGAAGACCCCGAGTACGTATGAGAATACTAGGTAACGGGAGAGGCAACAGATACTGCGAGAAGACCCCAAAGCGACGAAAGGCCTACGCCAACGACAGCGTGCCCGTAGATCTATAAGAGGTGCGAACGCTTGGTTTCAGCGCGAGTTTCTGTGTCTGGAGTTTGGACATCCTTGCCGTGTCTGTGACTGTCTGTAGTTTAACTCGAACTTCTCTGCGCAAAGAATCAACGCAGAAACAACCTAGCATCACCTAGCTAAAGCCTAGCAACGACCTATAAGCAACCAGGAAACAACCTGCATCACCTAGCTAAGGCATAGAAACAACCTAGTGGCAACCAGATTAGTCTTTAGAATCGTCCAGTTTCGCCGTTTGAAGCTTTGCACGGCTTAGGGCAAGCTTCGATGAATTTTTTTTTTTTTTCAAAAGAAGACCCTACACAGTAGAAAACCGCTGTTACGTTCCCGGGTATTGTGTTTTCCTAGTTGTTACGTTGTTTTCGGCCGGCCCCGGAATGCCTCCCATAGGATCCAATGCACTGGGAACCATGCTGCTACATCGCAACTGCGGGACCATTCTTGTGTTGTACCGTACTGGCTCTCCGAGACGGCCCAGGCAGCCACGTTGACTTATCACGTGGCTTGGCTTGATCCACTTGGTGGCTTGACAATCGAATTGGCTGCCAGAAGCAGTGAGGGCGACATCTATGATGCATTCTTAAGTCCTGCCCCCACAAACACAACCTCCAAGATCTGTATTTTTCATCTAAACATGGCGTCTATGACATGTTTGGGGGCTAAAAATTGGTGTTGATGCGTTCAACAAAAGTACGGGCTTCAATATTAGTTTTTGTTGCACGGAGTCATCCTGTTTACATGGACTGGGTGCCTGGGTGACCTCATCATCAGTGATGTGATGACGCCATCACTGACATGACTCATCGTCGTGCTTCAGTGATGACGAAGTTGAGGAGGTGGAACAGGTGCCGGAGCAGCTGCCGGAGCCAACGACTTTATCGGCCGTTAACAGCGCTGGATTTATTGCGGAGATTTGCACGCAGTGACGACACCGAAAGCCACATGGCAGTGATCGGGTGTGAAAAAATGCGCCAGGCGAAGCTGCACGATTTCTTCAAGTGAAAAGTTTAATAAACTGTGTGGTTCTCGTCACTACTTTAAATTCTCATTTTTAAATGCGGAGCATTTCTTAGTCGCACCTGCGGCGTCGGCCGCCGTCCACACCCCCACTGCGCATGCTCGGCTCGTCTCGTGCCGGCAGCAAGCCTATCCTCTCCCTCCCTCGCATGCTCGGCTCGTCTCGTGCCGGCAGCAGGCCTCTCCTCTCCCTCCCTCCCTACCTCCTCTCCGTCCCTCCCTCCTCTCGATCGAACGCGGGCGGTGTGTGTATAAGCGGCAGAGCGCGCGTTCGGAATTCAGTCAAGGGCGTCTTTACTTGGCTTTCGCTTGACTTGACACTTTGCTTGACTCGAATAGATGCGCTGGAAGCAACAGTACCTTCAATCAGCGTCCCACCACTCGCTGAAGGCAACGTTACCCCACCCTCACCGTCGTCGGCGTCAACAACAGCAAGCAACGCAGAAGGCAAGGCTGCGAAGAGACGAGCATACGATGCTGAACGCAAGCGTTTGAAGCGAGCTGCGGACCCGGAACTTCGTGCACGCTGGAGCCGTTCAAGTCGTACTTGGTGTGCGCATCGTGTAATAATTAAGCATTCCCAAACCATACCCAATTACGCAACATTCACGCGATACCCTCGTGGGAAGATGCGGGCGACTTTTTTCCCATTTCTCGGCCCTTATGTCTTTTTTTTTTTCATGGTCCCGTCAATAATGTGTCAGCAGGGTTCTACTGTACAACAAGCACCATGTATCACAAGGAAATGGGTTTACAGATATACCGTATATTGCATATTATAAGTTGGGTGATTCCACGAGAGATCGAACATGCCTGTCCGGTCGCAATTTTTGTTTTGCCTGGGTTTTCTATATGTTATGTGGGCACATTTAAAGTGCACGGAACCGAAAATTTTATTTCCAAGAAACGCTCCCAGCGCACCAAAAAATTATTTGAAGGTGGCGGCGCGGGCCTCCTGTTTTTGCTCACTGCGATGTTTTCGGATTTCACGGCCGAATTTAGCGCGAACTATAAATGATGTGTCGAAAATTTTTTTTGCTGGTTTGATACGCATTACTGTGAATTACATCCATGCTTCTTTTATGCTATCCTCGAAAAGAAGAAAATGTGAAAAAATGGCAAACACGGCTGAAATCAAAAAACGGTCCTAAGTTTGAGGCGCTTTGGCGCCTTTGCTATTACAAACAGAAACTTGAAAACAATGTCAAATATAGAAAAGAGCATTTGCAACATTTATACGGAAAATAATTTTCCTACAGGCAGCGCAAAAAAAGAAAAAAGTAGTTAAAAGAGCGAGTTTTTTCAAAAAAGTACATTTTCAAAAAATAAAATAAAAAAAACTCCGGTCTCAATTTTGATGAGAATTTTTTATCGAAGAGCGCTTATGTCAGTGAACACACAGTTTTAATATCATATGTCCTCATTTGCTTTGTTTACGAGATATATCTGGCCAAAATGACCCTTGCTGTGTGTGCTCACTTCAGTGCGACTGATGGTTGTTATTAGCTTGCATTGTGCGTAAATCTCAGTTTTGATTATTCTGCTGCAGCAAAACCTTGCTGTGGTGGCTTTTCGTCAAGAAAAATGTGTTCTCAGATTTTATTTGCTTCTAGCGTGTGCGAAAGTGGGCTGCTGCCGCCTTCTAAAGGGTGATTCCCTTTACAAGGCGGCAGAAGCCTGTTCGCCATTTCTGCATTTCGCTTCACTTGCGAACAGTGGTGTGCGTCATTTGCGACGCTGCCCAACGGATGCCAAGATGCCACCACTACGCCGGCAACACTGCAGCGCTGCTTTCAAGCGGCAAGCGATCCTTTACGCATAGTCGGAAAGCAACGTTGCAGCAGGGTGCAAGTTCGATGCCTCGGAAAAGTGCGTGAGGGAATGGAGAAAACAAACGACCAAGATCTTCGCATGCGCTGCTACACACCGTTCCTTTCGCGAACCAAAGTCTGGACGATACCCTGCCGTTGAAGAGGCAGTTCGATATTGGGTTCACGACCACAGAAGCAAGAGCCTGAGTGTTTGCTATGATGATATTGAAGCAAAAGCATGCATTGTTGAGAAGGGTATGTGCACCCCGCGAACCAGCTCAAAGTATCCAAGAAATGGGTCACGAACTTCATGAAACTTCATCTCAGTACCACCGGCACCCCTTACGACGGCGAGCAGCAGCAGTGGCTTACACGATGGCAATGACCGTGACTGTGTCCTTTTCTCAAGCGGCGACGACTTATAAGCAATGCTTCATGGGCAAATATATGTTTCTTTGCATGACTCCCTCTTCTGAAAAACTTATTGGTGAGCTATGGCCGCAACATGAGGCTGTGTTTGGAGTCAACTTTTTTTTTTTCCTAGAATGGGTTGCAAGTTGGGGGGTCGACTTATAATCACATTCGACTAATAATCGGCAACATATGGTAATAATGGGTGGCATAACAGTAAACTCACCAGGCATAAAACCATATGAACTGAGTAACGAGTGGGTAGTCTAAAGCTTCCGCCCCGTTACAAAGGGCTCGGCCATCAATCATCATGCTCACCCTCATCCACTACAGCAACAACAGTGCGCAGCTAGGCAGGTGCGCCTTAGAAACATGTAGTGGTTGCTTCAGTACTTCATTATATGGGATGATTTATTGCGTAGTGGGTACGTGCAAGGTGCCCTAAGAGAGTTCACAGTGGGCTTTATGAAGGCTGCTCTGCCAGTTTACACTGTGTTAAAGATCTTCCCTTTTGCCCGAACCGTCACGGGGTCTCTGGCCGACACTTGCTTTTCAACAGGAGAGGTTGCGCGATTGGGACCCCTGCGTACATGTTCTGGGAATGGGATAATGGTCAGGACCATACTGCCCCTTGCTGAACCAACAAGAACGAGAGAGGGAAAGAGTGGCTGGCGCGGGTGAACTCGCAGCCGAGCAGAGACGAAAGACATTCGAACAATGAAGGACGAGAGATCCTCAGCTCCATAATTCAGTTGTAAACAATGTAAAATAAACTTCTTGTATCATTTAGAAACCTCAGCGTAATCGAGTTATAGAAATTGAACCTTTTCATAACAATTTTTCGTGCCGAAACCCAGGATTTCTCAGCGGATACAAGAAGTTCAGCGATAACCGACACAACTGGACCGAACAAAGATGGAGCATCTCTGAACGAGCAGGACCGTGTTGCGTGTCGAGGTAGAGAAGCTGGGCAAGGAGCTCACGTTACTGAAGACGAGATGACTTGGAGTCGCACAAACAAGACCGCATCGCAGCAGTAAGAGATGAATTAGAGGCCATCGCCGAAGAACTAAAGCAACAAGACGAGCTCATCGAACCGCACGTTAGTGACGACGACTTCACCGAGGAGTACGGAGGCGTGAGGAAATACGAAGCGCTCATCATACGTATGCGGACCCAACTAGAAGTGCTTGCAACGAAAGAGCACGTCCGATGGAGATACAGATAATGGAAGCACAACGGCCTTATTGCCCACCAGCTACGCAGGGCCCTTCAAGCTGCCAGAACTGGAACGCCAAAAGTTCAGCGGCGACCGACTGGAAGAGACCCCAGATGAAAACGGTGTCCTTTCAAACACCGAGTGTCTTTTCTACCAGTGCGGCACCAACGGGCAGGGCAGCAGCAGCGGTGAGTGGCATACACATTGTGGAGGTGCTATATCACCCCTGTACAGGCGACTGCCGTAACTTGGGCACGGCCGCTGTGATTGGAACGCACGTGCTTGGCGTAAGCCGAGGCGTTCGTCCAAGGTCAGGGATGCGTAGATGTGCTTTGCTGTAACCCGAGTTTAGCGCGGTGGCGCCGGCATCGCCGCCGCGAATTTAGGCCGGCGCATAGAAAAGGCAGTGAATCTCTTTTTTGGGGTGTGGCAGCGGGCGCGGATGGGCTCCTCCTCGCTGTGGGTCCGGGGACGGTACCGCGGCTCGCTGCCCTCAGACCCTCGTGGTGAGTCGTGCATCTGCGGCGCCGCATTTGTATTGTATTATGTTGTCTTATTGTATGTCTTACATTGTCTCGGGTGTGCGTGTTGTTTCCCAGTATTCATTGTTACGTGTTACGTGTTACTTACGTGTTACTAATTCGGCCGGCGAGCTCGCCTTATGTAAAGAAGTGTTTAATAAACACCAACGTTTTGTTGCCCGACCGCATGAACTGTGTCCGTGTGTTCTGAGAACGGCGGCGTAGTATCGCTCAGACCCCACACTGGCTGCCCAACGTGGGGCTCTTGGAGCATCGGACGACAGTTTTCGCGGTTCGGGGAAACATTTGAGTGAGCCGGGTAAAGTAAGCCTAGGGGGGATTTTATTGCTCAGACCGTCGGCGGCGTGTTTTTTTCTTGAGAGCGATGAGATTGGTTGCTGTGGCCTGTTGGAACTTGTCGGCACGCTAAGTTTTATCTGTTCGCAGGCGGTTCATTTTTATTTTTAAGAAGGTCGTTGAGTGTCGGTACGAGAGTCACATGGTCCGCATCCTGGGAGAGCGAAGCACAGAGAACGTGGATGGTAGGCAAGCGCGAAGCGAGTGAGTACAGAAGCCTCGTAGGTGGTCCGAGTTTTTTCTGTAAAGTTTTCTTCTGTCTCTTTGACTCTGGAAGTCGCGGCTTGTGTAGCCAAGTGGCCAGGGGCCACGGGTGTCGTTGCTGCTGGCATTGCGGCTCGACGCCGGGGCGTCGTGACATCGTCCGGGACGGTGGACGCCGATCGCTCAGTAAGCTGCTGTGTGCAGCGAGCGCTTAGGGCCACCTCACAGAGCTGATGTCTCCTCGCGGCTGTCTCTTCTGCGCCTGTGCGAGTGCTTGTTTTGGATGCCGGTTGTGTCGAGCGAGTCGTTAGGCCTAAGGCTCTGCTTAGCTGCCTGTTGCACGTGAGACACAACCCGCTGGATCGTGGCGTCGAGTTTTTGCACTCTGCTTCCCTCATTTTTAGCTTGCGTGCATGACTGAACTAAAAAAAGCAACCGTTCATTGCATTTGTCGTCTCAGTCACCGCCGATGTCATTGCCAGCCGGACTGCACCGTTCTTTCGAGAGTGTACGCAGTGGGAGTTGTAACCCGCGGCTGGCTGTCTGCTGCACATCGTCTTCACCGATGACCGACATGCCCGTGACCTGCGTAGCTCCCTCCAAATCGGCGCCCTCGTTGAGTGCTGCCCGCAACCAGAAGACGTGTCTGCGCGAGCTACGCTCTCTCGCGCCAAAGGCCACGTTGCCTTCGCGGTTCCGGGACGAAGGTCAAGCCAGTGCAGCGGTGTCGACCAGCGGCGGTGTCGCGGTGCACGGACATTCTGTAGGGACATTTACGCCACTTGTTCTTTTGTAGAGCTTGTGTACCTGTTTGTTTGTTTTAAGTCCTTTTCCAGGATATGTGTTTAATTTAAGGTTGGGGGGATGTGGGGGTGCTATATCACCACTGTAAAGGCGACTGCCGTAACTTGGGCGCGGCCGCTGTGTTTGGAACGCACGTGCTTGGCGTAAGCCGAGGCGTTCGTCCAAGGTCAGTGATGCGCTGTCTGTAACCCGAGTTTAGCGCGGTGGCACCGGCATCGCTGCTGCGAATTTAGGCCGGCGCAAAGAAACAGGAGTGAGTCTCTTTTGGGGTGTGGCAGCGCGCGCGGATGGGCGACGGCCACGCTGGGGTCCGTGGGGGTCGGTACCGCGGCTCGCTTCCCTCGGGCCCTCGTGGTGAGTCATGCATCTGCGGCGCCGCCTTCGCATTTGTACTGTATTAGGTCTTATTTTATGTCTTAAGTATGTCTTATGTTATATTGTATTGTATGTCTTACATTGCCTTGAATGTGCGTGTTGTTTTTCCCAGTATTCATTGTCAGCGCAGAAGTTTAGCGTTCTAGCGTGTTACGTGTTACTAATTCGACCGGCGAGCTCGCCATATATGTAAAGAACAGTGTTAATAAACCTCCATGTTTGTTGCCCGACCGCGTGAACTGTGTCCGTGTGTTCCGAGGGCGGCAGCTGTTTTATCGCTCAGACCCCACAACGTGACTCATCAGAATTACGAGTATGCCATAGAGACATTGAAGGAGCGCTCCGGCCAACAGGACATGCTTGTGCAGAATCACCAAGCTCAGCCACTGAGTGTGCAGACAGTTGAAGCAGATCATGTGAACGCACTCCGTTGCCTGCCCGACAACAGCCGCAAAGAACACTGCATCGATGCGCTAGAGATCGGTGAGATCTGCTCCAACAAACGGGTGCAACTGAACAACGTGGCTCATCTCACCAGAGTAAGTGATCTTCAATTGACTGATCGAACACTATCACTGACCCACGACTGCAAGGACATGGAGGTACTCATTGGAGCCGACAGCGGTGGGAGCAGTGTGAGCTGTAAAGTGCGAAATCTTCAGGGAGTGCTGGGGGAAGCGAACGCTGAATTTGTATGACCCTACAAGGCCCAATTGCTCAGGCGGCCTCAACAGTGTGTTGCTCCACGGTGACCGTCCTGCGCACCAGTGTGGTGGAGCCGGCGCCCAGCATTTCCAACGAGGTACGAGCCTTCTGGGACATAGAGAGCCCCGGCATCCCAATGAAGGACTGCCATTCGGGAGACAACAGAGATGTGAGGCAAGAATTTATTCATTCATTCAGCTTCGTTGACAGGCGCTGCGATTCAAGCCTTCCTTGGAATTGTTTCGATCGGCCTTTAGGGGACAACAATGCAGTTGCACAAAGGCGCCCAACCTCCTTGCCGATTCGCAGAGAAAAACCAATGGCTTCTGCCGCTAACGAACCAGCGCACCAATGGAAAAAGTGCCAAAAATTGTCGGACCTAATATGGAAATGCTGGAGAGCAGAGTACTTGTGCGCTTTGAGATCGCATCACCACATCACTCCGGCAGCAGCATGTGACGTACACGACATCGACCTGGTGTTCCTACACGATGACTTTCACCCACAACAAACGTGGAAGGTTGGGTGAATTATTTAAGTTCTTCTGGGGCATGATGGACATAACCGCACCTGCATGATACGCCTGCCTGGGGGAACCAACCTACAACGGCCTGTTAATCCCATCCACCAGTTAAAAAGAGGACAATGAGCCACGCTCGTTCAATGGGGAGTATGTTAAAGATCTTCCCTTTCGGGGTCTCTGGCCGACACTTGCCTTTCCACGAGAAAGGTTGGGTGATTGGGACCCCAGTGTCTATGTTCTGGGAATGGTCAGGACCAGACTGCCTCTTGCTGAACCGGACGACGCGGCCAACAAGAGCGAGAGAGAGAGTGGCTGGTGCAGGTGAACTCAGGGGCCGAGCAGAGACGAGACATTCGAACAACAAAGGATGAAAGATGCTCAGCTCCCTAACACAGTTGTAACTAATGTAAAATAAACTTCTTTTATCATTTAGAAACCCCAGCATCATCGAGTTATTGGAAATGAACCTTTCTATAACACACTGTGACTGTGCTGTGCGTTCCATGCAGGCCTGGCGTTTCAACTGTTTTTGTATACATTGACTCAATGGGGCTAAATCTCCAAATTTTCAAGCATGCCTGAAAGATCAGCAGTTGAAGTGATAATACTGGCTGTTTAAACAGCACTTTGCAAGAGACATGTGGGGCACTTCGTGCATAATTTGTGGCTCAAGATGCTGCTGTGTTCTCATGGCACTGTTTCTATGCATGGTGGTGCGCTGGCTCACCAACACACTACATCAGTTTCGTAACCAAGACACTTAATGAAGGCTCCAATGCGTGTGAAAAGCAGCACTTCGTGCCAGCTGTGGGCTAGAGAAGCGTTTATGCTTGGCATTATCAGGGGTGACACGGCTGAAATTGATTTGGGAGCAGTTTTTGGAGCAGCAAAATTTCAATTTTGGAGCAGAAGAACCTTGATTTGGAGCAGTTAGCACAATTTTTTATGTCATCGCAGGAGCTTGAAAAACAGATTGGTAACAATTTGGGGGGACAAGTACATATTTAAATTGGCTTAGGATAGACGTAACACTGAAGCAGCCTTTGGAGAAAGTATTGCCAGGTATGAGCTATATACTACCTCTTTAAATACTATGCAACTTATCTGGCCGGAGTAAGAAACGCATGAAATAATTGAAAAAAAAAAAAAGGTTCTGCAAACTAGGTTCACTTCATAAAATTAAAAAAAAATAACAAAGAGAATGTGATTGCACAAGAATTGCAGTTAGATAGCAGTAGGCCTTTTTAAAATCAGATATAATTTAGCAGATTACTGCTTTGGCTTTTACTGCGACAGCAATTACAGTGGAACCCCGTTCATACGTTTTTCAGCGGTCCGGGGGAAAAAAAACGCAACAGCCGGGAAAACGCAAGAGTGAGGAAAGCTCTGAAAATGAATGAAAACAGGGCCACTTTGACTTCAAACAATTTATTTCAGCAAGGTGAGCCTAAGACTTAAAAAATCGAGTATGATAGACTGTCGATTCTTTCACTCACAGAAAAGCACCACGCGTCTTTCAGTAACCTGAAAGGCTGCACTGCTGTCAGAGTCGCTTTGACGTGCGACGTACCTGTGAAGGAGGTCCACGGCCGCGACGGCTTCTCCAAAGCTTGGATCGGCTAACTCCACTGCCAACTCCCCAGAATCTTGTGGCTCGTGCTCGTCGTCGTCATCGCAGTCACTGGCTTCACTTGCGACCGAGTTTGCAACGATCTCTGCGATGGTCTGGCACTCCAACGTCACGACGGCCGCATACACAGCGACGATGTCGTCGTATGTCACTCCCGTGGCATCCAGCGCGTTCATAGTTTCTGTAACCTCTTGCTCACAAGAGGCTACTTCTGATGGCAGTCTCCACTTCGCCGTCCACACGGAAGCCACACCTCGCGAAGCAGTGCTGTGCAGTTGACGCGTTCACTGCAGTCCACGCTGAAGCGACGTAGTGCATGGCGTCGAGTACAGAAATTGTCGTAGGCGGCTGTCCGCGATCAATACGCGCGAGACAGCACATCACGATGCTCTTCCTGTATGAATGCTTCAGGTTTTTGATTATGCCGGCATCCAATGGCTGCAAGTGGCTGGTAGTGTTTGGCGGGAAAAATACAAGCTTGACGTTCCGTAGAAACGGCAAATCTCTCAGGTGGGCCGCACAATTGTCCGGAAAAAGGAGAACACTCCTGCACTGCGAAGGCATCTTGTTATCGAAGTATCGAAGAAACTCTTCACACAAAGCACAGGTCATCCATGCACGATGGTTGCTCCAGTAGTGGCCTGGCAGTAGGCGTGTGTTCTTGAAGCACCGTGGGTTCCGATACTTGCCGATCACCCACGGCTTAAGTTTGTCTGAGCCATCCATGTTGCAGCAACGAGCACCGTCAGTCAATCTTTGCTGCATTTGCCTCCGTGGCACGCTTCGCCCTTTAGGCTTAAAGATTTCGATGGCTGCACCCGAAAGAAGAGGCCCGTTTCGTCGGCGTTATGTCACGAGGCTCGTACCCCTCAATTATAGTAGACAGTGTGGACCTCCAATCGTCGACCGTTTCCACGTTCACACTTGCCGCTTCTCCGCCTACAGTCTTGTAGGCGATGCCGTGCCTCCTCCGGAAACGGTCGATCCAGCCATTTGACACCGCAAAGTCGATGATCCCCAGTCTGTCGGCTATCTCCATCAGCTTCTCGTGTAAAATGCTGCCGTCGAAGTTAATACCGGCAGCGCGAGCTTGATTGAACCAGGTGAGAAGAGTCTCTTCGAGGTTCCCGTACTTGGCGCAACGAGCCTGCTTGGCTTTCGGGCCGAAGGGCGCGGCATTCCCTTTGATCTCTGCACGCTTCGAGACAATGCTGTTAAGCGTTGACGGTGGCGGTCCAAGGTCTTTGGCAATGTCGACCCTTTTCCGCGTTGGCTGCTTGTCGACTGTGTTGAGTACGTCCAGCTTTTCCTAAGAGAAAGAGCCTTCCGCTTGCGCGACGCCATCAAGGCACGACGAAGATTGGGGTGACAATTTCAACGGTATTCGAGCAACACCACCTAGACTGGCTAAGGCCTGTTCATATCCTCCTCTCCTAGTGCCTACGTCACCACACTGCGACGGAGCTGCTTTGTTGGCGCTTCCGGGAAACAGGGAGAAAGCATGAACGGAATAGATGCGCAACACACGAACGAACGCGCAACAATGGGCATTTCTGAAAACGCGTCCTCCCGCCCATCGTAGTGTGCTGATGTTACCGAGGAGTGAAGAGGCCTTAGCTAGTCTAGGTGGTGCTGATTCGAGAGGCTTAGTTGAAAAACACGACGGCGATTGAAGACGAGTCGCGAGACCGTTCCAATTGTGCGGTGGTACTTTTATATAAAGGCTGACCATTACGCACTTCTGGCATTCCGTAGTGAAACTTCCGTTGGAAGCCCAGTGATGATGGTGATAGCACATTTCACACATGGCCATCTAGTGGCGGCCTCTCCAACTCGCCTGCGGCTCCTTGCAGCCAGTTTGTTAGCCAAGCCCGGCCAAGACTGTCAAAAGTCAAATCAAAATGGCGGTGCCCAGGCGGGTTCGGCCGCAGAGTTTCCTACAGTTACCTAGAGGGAAAAGTAGCGCTTTGAGCTGTTGTACACATGGAAATGCTGGGATATGTGAGACTTTGCTCGCATTGCCATCGTCCGGGAAAAGCCCGGACACCTCAAAGACGCATCTGGCTTCAGTGCCTTCCTTGCGTCAAAATAGTTGACTTCGTAGTAGTACTGAAGAAACACGTAGTAAGTAGGGGTGTGCGAATATTCGAAAGTTTTGAATATTCGTTGCATATTACATTCGAAATATTCGTATTCGATTCGAAAATCGTGTATTCGAAATGTTTCGAATATTCGATAACTTCGAATATGCGATTCCATTATCATGCATAAAATAGCTCGTCTTCCACATTTCTGCTGCGTTTGTAAGCTAAAAACGTTGCCGAGAGGAGCGATAAACATCGTAAGTACACGGAGGCACGATATCTGCCTGCGACGAGCGCCCCAATACGTATGATTTATTGCTGGTGCATCTCCAACGTGCAGCGCTGTTGGCGATCATGTAACCATACATTTTCAATATTATGCGGCCGTAACGTGCCGCACTACCACTTGTTCACTATGCGGGACCACTTCTGAAGAAAGACAGTGACCCATGTGACTGGTGGCGGACTGTAGGCACCTTCAGATACCCCAGTCTGGCAAAGCTTTGCCCCATGTACCTCCCTATACCAGCCACTTCTGTTCCAAGCGAGCGTGCCTTTTCAGTGGCAGGGGGGGGGGGTGTTGTCTCTGTTAGAAGGGAGCGCCTGCTGCCTGATCATGTGGAGCAACTCATATTTCTTCAAGATAACATGTAGTCATTACTTTCATTGTGCCGTGATATTTGCTTGTGTTGTGATGTGCATTGTGCTAGCCTGGACATTTGTGTTCTGGAGATAGCAGTGTATGTTGTGTTGCCAGTCAGGCTGTTAATGTTTTTTTTTTTTTTCAAACAGCTACATCTTAAATAAAATGTTGTTGTTGTGGAGGCATTTTTTCTTTGATATTCGATATTCGATTCGATATTCGAAGGTGGATATTCGTATTCGATTCGTATTCGAACAATTTGATATTCGCACACCCCTAGTAGTAAGCCATTTCTTTTTTATCATTGCACAAAAACGAGGTTTCTTTAACTTCGAGAACTTCTACGTCGATACACTATTTTATGAAGCGAAATAGGCAACGAATGGCCGCTAACCAGGCAGAATATGCCAGCGTTCACTCTGCGACTTTTTGTCGTCTGTTCTGTTTTTTCGCCATTTAGTTATGCCGTACAGGTCAGTGGACATTTATTCTAGAATATAACACTGTAAAGGTGTTTATTGGCGGCGCGATTGACGGCGACGATGCACAGAGACGACAGTCACGACGGAGCGCAACCTCGCAGACTCTCACGAGCATGAGCACGAGGGGCGTGCTCCCCGAGAAGAGGCGAAGAGGGCGACCCACTAGAAGGTGCTCGAGAGGACGGCCCATTACAGTGTTCCAATGCTTCTCTACAATTACCCCGGGTAAGAAAAGGGAGTCCTCTGGCGACCTAACAGCTGGTCACTATGAGCGGGTCATGGTAGGGCTTGAGGCGCTCCACGTTGACAATGTCGCGCCCTCGACGGCGCATGTCCGAAGATGGTTCAATGGGTTCAATCAGGTAGTTGACCGGGGATGTGCGTTCGACGACACGGTAGGGGCCTTCGTATTTGGGCTGTAGTTTGGAAGAGAGGCCAGTTGCAATGGTAGGGACCGAGAGCCATACGAGCGCTCCAGGTAGGAACGTGGGTGCAGAAGTGTTGGTCTCACCGCGGATGCTCTTCTGCCGCTCTTGGTCATGCGTAGTAAAGGTTCTGGCAAGCTCGCGACACTCCTCAGCAAGTCTGGCTGTGGCAGAAATAGGCGCACGCTCAGATCGATCCGGCTTGTATGGAAGGATTGTGTCGATGGTGTGCGACGGGTGCCTGCCATACAATAAGAAAAATGGTGAGAAACCAGTGGTGCTTTGAGGTGCGGTATTGTAGGCGTAGGTGACGAAAGGCAGAATGGAATCCCAATTTGTGTGATCGGCGGCGACGTACATCGAGAGCATGTCGCCGAGCGTGCGGTTAAAGCGTTCCGTGAGCCCATTCGTCTGTGGGTGGTAAGCAGTAGTTTTGCGGTGAACAACGTTGCACTCTTTGAGGATGGCTTCGACGACTTCCGACAGGAAGACACGGCCTCGATCGCTCAGCAGCTCCTGGGGTGGACCGTGGCGCAGCATGAACCGGCGGAGCAGGAAGGAGGCTACATCGCGCGCTGTAGCCACTGGGAGGGCGGCAGTTTCGGCGTATCGCGTAAGGTGGTCTACAGCGACGATAGCCCAGCGGTTACCAGCCGACGTCAGAGGAAGTGGCCCATACAAATCGATGCCAACGCGCCCAAACGGTCGGTCAGGGCAAGGTAGAGGTTGCAGACCCACCGGCGACAGGTGCGTTGAAGTTTTGCGGCGCTGACAATCGATGCAGGAGCGAACGAACTTCTGCACGTAGCGGTACATGCCTCGCCAAAAGTACCGTTGGCGAATGCGGTGGTATGTTTTCGATACACCAGAGTGCGCACACTGCGGATCAGCGTGGAACGATTCGCATATGTCAGAACACAGACTGCGGGGTATTACTAGCAGCCACTGGCGGCCGTCTGCGTTGTAATTGCGTCGGTGAAGGAGGTCGTCGCGAATGGCGAAATGGTGGGCTTGACGACGCAACGCGCGAGTGGATGGTGTTGCCGATGGATCAGTGAGCAAGTCTATCAGTGAAGCGATCCATTCATCCTTCCGCTGTTCGGTAGCAATAGTGTGAATGTCGATGGAAGAAACGGCATTGTGAGACATTGAGCTGTGGGTATTGTCGTCAGGCAAGGGGGAGCGCGAGAGTGCGTCGGCGTCAGCATGCTGGCGTCCGTTGCGGTACAGCACGCGGATATCGTAGTCCTGCAGGCGAAGTGCCCAGCGGGCGAGGCGGCCTGATGGATCCTTCAATGATGACAACCAGCAGAGTGCATGGTGGTCGGTGATGACATCAAATGGGCGACCATACAAATAAGGTCGGAACTTCGTAAGGGCCCAGATGATCGCCAGGCATTCCTTTTCGGTGACGGTGTAATTGGTCTCGGCTTTGGTGAGCGTACGACTTGCATATGCCACGACATATTCAGGGAACCCTGCTTTGCGCTGCGCAAGGACAGCGCCAAGGCCAACACCGCTGGCGTCTGTGTGTACCTCTGTAGGGGCCGTAGGGTCGTAGTGGCGTAGTATGGGAGGCGACGTCAACAAACGACGGAGCTTCGCGAAAGCGTCGTCGCACTCTGACGACCACGAATTGAGGGGCCCGTTACTTCCGAGGAGCTTCGTCAGCGGTGATATGATAGTCGCAAAATTTCGAATGAAGCGCCGAAAGTAGGAACACAGTCCTACGAAACTGCGCAGTTCTTTGACGGACGTAGGTTTGGGGAACTCGGTCACGGCCCGAAGCTTGGCTGGATCAGGGAGAATGCCGTCCTTGGACACGACGTAACCGAGTATGGTCAGCTGCCGTGCTGCAAATCGGCACTTTTTTAGATTCAGTTGTAGACCGGCGTCGCTCAAACGCGTCAAAACATGCCGCAGGTGTTGGAGATGCGTGGAGAAGTCCGGAGCGAAAACAACAACGTCGTCGAGGTAGCACAAACATGTGTGCCATTTCAGGTTGCGCAGAACGGTATCCATCATGCGCTCAAAGGTCGCGGGCGCATTACACAGCCCAAATGGCATGACGTTGAATTCGTACAAGCCGTCGGGCGTGACAAAGGCGGTCTTCGGTCGAGCGTCATCAGCCATAGGTACTTGCCAGTACCCTGAGCGCAAATCGAGAGATGAAAAGAATTCGGCTCCTTGCAGGCTGTCAATCGCGTCGTCTATTCGCGGTAGTGGATACACGTCCTTACGAGTGATCTTGTTGAGTCGTCGGTAGTCCACACAGAACCGCACGGAACCGTCCTTCTTCGCAACAAGAACGACAGGAGACGCCCAGGGGCTGTTAGAAGGTCGAATAACGTCGCGTCGAAGCATGTCGTCAACTTGCTCGTTGATTACACGGCGTTCTGTGGGAGATACGCGATATGGACGTTGCCGCAGTGGCGGCTGGGCGCCAGTGTCGATGCGATGCGTAACGGCGGACGTGCGGCCTAGAGAACTTTGAGCGACATCGAAAGAAGAGCGAAATTCTTCCAACAGGCCCAGAAGCTGGGAACGCTGGACCGGCGTAAGGTCGTCAGCAATGGAGGAACCAAATACATCAGCGGGTGATGAACCAGACGTCGAAACAGCGCCGAGCGTACTGGAACTGTGGCAGCGCATTTCTTCTGGTTCGTCCATGACTTGTGCGTCTTCGAGGGGTTCCAGGCTGCCGAGACATTCCCCTCGCAGCAACATAACACTGTACTGAGATGGGTTGATAACAAAAATTGACGTGCTGCCCTGAGTGACTTGCACGGTCGCGAAAGGCACCAGCAAGCCTTTTCTCGTGCAAACACGGTCAGATGGTGAGAGAAGTGCAACGGCGTCGGAGAGACTGGCGCAGTACACTGACACCGCCGTTGACGAGTTTGCAGGCACCTTGGTGTCGTCTTTGACAAGGACCTTGCGCGCAGCCGACGGACCGTCTGCCGGCGTCAAATCAGCGAATGGTGAGAGCTCTATTTCGGCTGGTGCGCAATGAATGACGGCGTCGTGGCGGGAGAGAAAATCCCATCCTAGGATGACGTCGTGAGAGCAGGCAGGAATTATGATCAATTCGACGGCGTACAGAGCATCTTGAATAATGACGCGGGCTGTGCACACCGCTGTAGGGTTAATACTTTGGGCGTCGGCTGTACGGAGGGAGAGCCCAGAAAGCGGCGTCGTCACTTTTCACAGTAATCGGCTAAATTTGGCGTCCATAACGGATACGGCGGCTCCAGTGTCGATAAGGGCAGATGCGCGAACGCCGTCCACAAACACGTCTATCACGTTCGAGGGGCTTCGCTGAGGGCTTTCGCAGTTCGATAACGTCGCAGCCCTTGCCTCGTGGACTGCGACGACTAGTTTTCCTGGTCGCGTGAGACCGGACGTGGCCGCATCGGCGACAGTGAGCGACGTCGTGGAGACGGTGAACGGCGGGTAGATGGTGCAGGGCGGGACGTCGGCGACATAGGCGGCGCTTGGTCATAATAAGGGTGGCTTGATGGGCTGGTGAGCGTTGACGCGACCCGAGGCGGCTGTACGCGATTGCAGTAGCGTGCGACGTGACCGGCGCAACCGCACGCAAAACAGATGGGGCGGTTGTCGGAAGTGCGCCAGCGGTTCGCGGGTCCCATCCATGTCGCAGAACGGGATGGACGAGGCGGCTGCTGATATGGGTGCATTGTGGGCAGCAGTCGGGGCCTGGGGACTACGTCGACGTATGTAGGCGGCACAGCCGCGTCGAAGGCCTGTGGTCCGACGACGGCTTCGGCGTAACTCCGCGGGCCAGCCACAGGAATCGCTGGGGGCGGCTTGGCTACAGCTTGCGCGTAGCTTAGTGGCGCAGGCACTGGAGGCGGCTGGTGGTATTCAGGAATGACCTCCGCGATTTCTTGCTGAATCGCCCGGCGGAGGGGAGGCAGAAGTGTAGTTGGCGGCTGGTCAACATGCTGCGGTGGAGCGAAAGCCAGTAGAGAGACCTGGCGGGCAATTTCCTCACGCACGAACGACTTGATTTCGGCGAGCAAGGTGGAGTGGTCAGCAATGGCGGACAAGCCCGCGAGATCAGCATTGCGTGATGGCGATCGACGGGTCATCAAGCGCTGCCGGCGCAGCTCCTCGTAGCTTTGGCACAGCGTAATGACCTCTGCCACTGTGCGTGGGTTTTTGGCCAGCAGCATCGTGAAGGCATCGTCGTCGATACCCTTCATAATATTCCTGATTCGGTCAGACTCCGACATGCTCGCGTCGGCTTTCTTGCACAGGTCAAGGATGTCTTCAATGTAGCTCGTGAACGACTCACCTGCCTGCTGAGCTCGTTCACGTAAACGGTGTTCGGCTTGGAGCTTCCGAACGGCAGGGCGCCCAAACACGTCGACGATGGCGGTCTTGAAATCGGACCACGTCGGGAAGTCGGATGCATGGTTGTTGTACCACATGCCTGCCACACCCGCGAGGTAGAAAACCAAGTTGCTGAGCTTGCCTGCTTCGTCCCATTTATTCGGAACACTCACCCGTTCGTAAATCGCGAGCCAGTCCTCCACGTCGGTGCCATCCGCGCCGGTGAAGATAGGAGGGTCGCGGATGCGAGGGACACCGGGACAAGCGGTCGGGGCAAGAGGCGGCGTTTGCTGAGCGGCGTCTTGCGGCGTGGTAGATGGTACGGTACGGGATCGTAGCTCCAGGGGCATCGAATGGAGACCGAAGTTGTGGTGACGGTACAGCACTCTCCACCACTTTGTAAAGGTGTTTATTGACGGCGCGATTGACGGCGACGATGCACAGAGACGACAGTCACGACGGAGCGCAACCTCGCAGACTCTCACGAGCACGAGCACGAGGGGCGTGCTCCCCGAGAAGAGGCGAAGAGGGCGACCCACTAGAAGGTGCTCGAGAGGACGGCCCATTACAGTGTTCCAATGCTTCTCTACAACACGCGTGAATAAGATCCGGTTATAAAAGTTCTGTTTTAGAGAAGCTTTATTTGCGCAGTCGTATCCGCATTTTAGCCGAAGCCTCTGCTCAACACCAGCCAACACAAGCACCCCGATTCCCATCGCGGCAACGGCGCCCCTTAAATTTGCATACACGGTGGCGCCAGGTTTCCCTCTAGGTATTATTGTGAGAAACTATATGGTGGCTGTTTTGGAGCAGCTTGGCACAGCAAAAGATGGAATTGTATAAAAAATACTCACTATGCGCAGCTGTCGCACCCCTGCATTACAAATGGTATGATGAAGTTTGGAAAATTAGGTTGAAGTGCAATGAAAAAAACGTGGACAGTAGAAGTGGGCAGGACAGCGCTTACACTCACAACTGATTCTTTAATAGTCAGAAGAAGGCATACAAAGCTGATACATGATTTCTCACACGTGCGTAACAGAGCAGGGCGCTACAAAAAGGCATTCGTGTCGGGATTACCGCAAGAATTGTTGTTTCTTCTCACTCACCACCCTCTCCCGTGTTACATGTCATTTAAGAGATACCACAAGCACTACGTACCTAGATACGCGTATTCCTTATCACGCAGCACAATCGCGGCTTGACTAACAGTCATGTCCCCTCTTCCGGATATGGTACGATTCCACTGTCTCGCGGGTCAGCTAATCCTTATGCCGAAAAATGACCTCGGTTTCATTAAACACGGTGTAACGGCCCGTGTTAAAAAAAATTTTTTTTGTGGTATAATCCCGACACGAATGCCTTTCTGTTGCGCCCTGCTCTGTTACGCACGTGTGAGGAATCATGTATCAGCTTTATATGCCTTCTTCTCACTAATAAAGAATCAGTTGTTAGTGTAAGCGCTGTCCTGTCCACTTCTACTGTCCACGTTTTTTTCATTGCACTTCAACCTAATTTTCCAAACATGGACGTAAACCATGTCTGGAAAACTAAACTAGCCCAACTCGCTATCTTGCTGCGGTATGTTGAAGGCCAAGCTAAAGCAAAAGTGGAATGTGTTGTTTTCCTTCTTTAGAGGGAAATCAAACTACTGTACAAGTGACACCTTGTATGCATGAAGACACCATGTAAGGCACATGGTACCGTTAATGTGTTGATGTGTGCATTACAATGTTAAACAACGTGAGAGTGAAAAGTTGCTTGTCGGTCTTATGTATTACAGTCGAGCCCGACTATATCGAACCCGTTTATATCAAATTATCCCGTATATCGAACAATTTCTAAACACGGTAAATTTACGTTGAGAATATATAGCAAAAGTTACTGTTACATCGAACGAAAATAGCAACGACAACCGATATATCAAACTCCATGTGCCTCAAAAGTGCCCCAGCAAGTTGGCTTTCCCTCGCGGTGGCGGGGAAAACTGCCGGCGCCACCCTAGAAAACGTGGTTTAGACCCAGTTGTGCACGGGCGAACACCCCCCTGCAAGAAATGATCCTGGCCCGCTCGCAGCGCTTACAGCCAATCAGAGGCCGTCGTGCTTTCTCCGAGACGCGGAGGCGGTAGAAGTGAGCGCCATTTTTTTTTCTTTATGCTTGTGTGCCTGCTGCTGCCTGTTTTCCTCGAGTCCTCATTCAGCGTGGTCCGTGCTGGTGGTGTTGCCTGTTGGTGCTCTGTGAACTTTATTGGCGCGCTGTCGTCATGGCTTGTGCAAAGAGGCAGAATTTGCCGTTCTCCGCGAAACTCGAAATCATAAATCGGGTCGAGTGCGGTGAAAAAAAGTCCGACGTTGCCGCCGCGTACAAAATTCCAAAGAGCACCTTGAGTACTATCCTGAAGAACAAGGCAGACATCAGGGCCAAGTCGGACAAAAGGCCAGGTGCTCGTGGCGCCCGACGTGTGCGCACTGCTGTGTACAAAGATGTTGAAGCGGCCGTTTACAAATGGTTTGTGGACGTTCGGTCACGAAACATCCCGGTGTCCGGCCCTATAATTGAGCAGAAAGCCAAGGACCTTGCTTTCCTGCTTGGCAGGAACGATTTCCAAGGCGGTTCAGGGTGGCTCCAACGGTTCAAAGAACGACACGACATCGTTGGCAAAGCTGTTACAGGTGAAAGCAGAGCAGCGGACCTGGACAGCGTAGACAAATGGTTCGAGGAAAACTGGCGAGATATCGCAGCAAGATATCAAGCCCAAGATATCTTCAATGCGGATGAAACCGCTCTATTTTGGCAAATGTTGCCAAACAAGACACTTGCGTGTCGTGGCGACAAGACTTGTGGCGGCAAGGCAAACAAAGCTCGTGTGTCCGTGCTGTTGGCAGCTAATTTAGACGGATCGAAAAAGCTTCGACCTCCGGTTATCGGGAAAAGCACGGCACCACGATGTTTTCGAAATGCGCTGTCGCTTCCAGTTACCTACCGAGCAAACTCAAAAGCGTGGATGACCGGGGAGCTTTTCGGCAGGTGGCTATCGTCGTGGAATGATGATTTGGTAGGCGAAAATCGCAAGGTGTGCCTGCTCGTGGACAATTGTTCATCGCACCACTGCAGTACGATCTTCAGCAACATCGAGCTGCGTTTTTTGCCCCCAAACACTACGTCTGTACTGCAACCACTGGATCAAGGCGTTATATGCGCACTGAAAGCCGGCTATCGGAAGCGCCTGGTGGAGAGGCTGCTGCAGAACCTTCGTGTCGGCAGGGAGCTTAAGATCGACTTGCTCGGAGCTCTTTCTATGTTGAGTAGATCGTGGGCAGATGTCACGAAGGAGACGATCCAGAACTGCTTTAGGCATGCCGGCTTCCGCATGCCTGGTGATGACACCCCAAATTCCGATGACAGCACTGAAGACACCACAGGTGTTTCCACCGAAGTTTGGAGCGAGCTGGCAGAGTTCCCGGGAGCTATCGATGGATCGACATTCGACGACTTCGTCAGTGCGGACGATGATGTCGCCATCATGGGTGAGCTACAAGATGAGGACTACGTTGCAGACGTCGTGCCGACCACGAGCCAAAGCGACAGCAATAAGGAAATTGACGATAGCCCATTGCCTACATCCTCCGAAGTGATTAGTGCACTTGCGTTGGTCCGGCGCTATTGCGTGAATGTGGAAGGTTGCGGCCTCAGCTGCTCCGACTCGTTGGACATGGAGGCATGCGTGCTGTCGCAGGCAGCGAAGTCGTTGACACAGAAGAAAATCCAGGACTATCTTGTTCCAAAGTAGGGCACGCAAGTAAGCCACCATATTAATAAAGTACTTTTCTTATTGTTATGTGCCTTTGTGTCAAAATCCTATAGCGGGCCTATATCGAATGATGCCATATATCGAACTCATAAACGTTTTTTGGCGAGTTCGATATACCCGGGTTTGACTGTATTGCAAGTTCCTCCTTGAAAGCAACTGCCAAGGCATCTATACTACATCTCAGAAGTTCTTATCAGCAGTGTGGAGGCTGTAGAACTGCTTAGCCAATAGGATTGGCGAAAATCCCTTGAGATCTATTTAGCCATGCCACATCATCTGCTCAGTCCCTTCGTGGCATCTGCAGACAGGTATTGGGCGAGTAAAGGTGAGCAGGTGGCAGCAGTGGAAAAAAAACCACAAGACGGCACCGCCTGAAGTAAATGCCTTCCATCACGACTTTATCAAGCCGTAGTCGTGTACACACTGTGTGGGTTTTGTAAGTTTTGAATTCATGCTTGCATTTCTTTATATTTGTGCCCCAACACTTCAACAGTAATGTATTCGTGACTATGTAGCCCTGTTTCCAAGAGCCGCTATCAAATTCTCGGTGTTTTAGGCTTCACAGGCGTGGCTGAACAAACAGTTAATCTTACTAAAAACGAAAAGAAAAACTTGGTGCTTTGTCCTATGACTAAGATGACAAAGAAATGGCTCATTTTCACCATTTATTTATTGCTGTCAGGGCAGTTGGCAAGTAGCAAGCATGAGTTTGAATCAAAGCGGGTGGTGACATCTGTGTGGGTGCTGCCATGTTCCCTTGTAGCCACTATTAGCAGTGTTTACCGAACAACCAAAGGCATACAACATACACGCGAGGACGGGTCAACATACCTGTGTAGTTAGTTTTTAGACAATAAGTCTTACTATTTAGTCTAGGATGGTGAAAACATCAGTGATGATGTGTTTTCATGTGCTGATGTCAAATATGAACTGGACTTCTATGTACGCTATACTATTAATTTTGAAATTAACTATTTATGAGCACGTCATTTGATCACGTTTTTACTAAACTATCTGCATGTATCTTGCTGAATTAAATGTCACAAGACTTCACAAATGTCAAGGAGTGCAATCAGTGTAATTTTGTCGCCCTAGCTTTCCTATAACAAAAATTATGAAGCTTCAAAATTCCCATTTGAATAACTGTGAAAAATCAGTTTCCTTGTTTCACCTTTCTAAAAATTGATAAGTTCCCAAAGTAATATGTGGTGCCCTATCGCATTTTCTAATCATTGAGCTTATCAGAATGACAAGAATGATCAAAACTGAGCAAGAATGATCAAAACTGAGCATGCCCAAGCTGAGAAAACCTTGTCAGAATATTGTAAAGCCATGCAAAAATCAAATGAGAAAATATAAAAAAAAACTGAACTTTATTGATGCGACTCTACGCTGATGCTGATGTGACATAAAACTTGAGGACACTTGAGCTTCGCTTTCAAGAGTAGGACACGATAACGTAATTGCGCCTCGTTCACACCGCCTTCTTGTTCACTAGCTAGGCTTAGCTTCTCAGTCAGCACCTCAACCGTGCCGTTAATTCGGAAAATCTGATCATTCAGACGAGTTCTCTGGTCTCAGAAAGAATATTAATTGTTTAATGGCATCAAACTGTCATTCATTCGGTCCCATTTAGCCACAACCCCGTTAATTCAGATGATTCTGGGAGTGTGCCTATCGCGAAGCGCCGCAAATGCATGATGCAAAGGAGAGAAAAGGGCTCTGGCGGACAACCAAAACGAGGCAGCGCAGTCTGCGTCGCCATCAGCACGAACCGTACCGTAATGTCGGTAGCTACATTTTGGATTAATTAAAGGGGTCTTGAGCTGCAGTCACATTGCGAATGTCCCGAATGGCGAAAATTGCAGCTCTTACACTGCTCTTATGCAAAGTACAGGATTTAAGTATTCATGAAGAAAATGAAAGTGTATTGACATAACAGACATTTATTTATTGTTTTTTTGATATTTTCGAAATTGTCATTCGGTTAACTTGGACTTTTTTTTTGGTCCCGTGAAATCAGAATTAAGAAGCTTTTACTGTACTGTACAATACAGTCAACGTCCGATTTTTCGGACTCCCTAGGGACCGCGAAATCGTCCGAAAAAACAAATTCATGCTTTTTTATTTATTCCATTCAAGCGGTCAAATCACCACAGCCATGTCCGAAATAGCTTTAATGCCTCCCAGTACAATTATCAGGCATTTTGGTGCGCGCCCAGGCTCTCGCAAATACATTCGGTACCTGCCGCGAACCCCGCTTAACTACGTAGGTGCCAACCGCCACTTTTGCATCTCGTGATGAGCGCCGCTGATAACAGCAAAGCGCGGAATAGATTACGGCCATCTCGCATGAAGCGTTTGTAAACAATGGCGCGGAACACAAAGACTGTGGCGGAAGAGCGGACGACTCGTCCGGCTTTCCCCGATGCGTGTGCGTATGCAAACGATGCGCACACACATCGCCGAATCGCCGCCGATACGCAGCATTTGCTGCCGTGTCGAACTGATCGTTTCTAGTTGTGTGCAGCACATCGCCAACTAAGCTGACGCTGTCACTTTACTGTTGCTGTATCGTACGCACGCACTTATCATGAAAGGGTTCGTGATGCGCACTTAGTTCCTGACCACACACGGGCGTGGCAATGGCGAGCTGGTTTGGTCCGTGAAGGCAACGCGTCTATGCGACGCACTTAGCGGTCTCGCACAAAGAGGCAGCAGGAATGGCGGCACGGCGCATTTGGGTTATCGCCTATTAAATGCATGCAGTGCGCATGCAACAGCGCTAGGCCACGTGCACTACCGAGCAGTTAACTGAAGATGCTTATCGTAAGGGTTTTCAGCGATTAAGCCGTACTGGCACGTTTGCCAGCTGCCACCATCACGCCTACGTGCATTTCCGCTGCTTATGCGCAACACTGCCGCACGGCACCGCGAGAGCGGCCCCTTTGAATTTTTGGTCTGCTTCACCCCATAACGCTTCGGCATTGCGGCAAAGCTGACTTTCGGACTCTGCTACTGTCTCAAACCGATCGACTCGCGAAAGCGCTGGTTCGAACCTACGAGATGATAGACACGGCAGAGGTGGAGGCTTCAAATAATGCCTTTCGGACCTGCAATTTGGGCAGAAAGTCCAAAAAATCGGACGCGGAATAGCTTCAGCGTCCGAAATTTTGGACGTTCTAATACATTGACATCTATGGGGCTGGTGACAGTGCCGCGAAAGCGTCCGAATTTTCGAGCCTGTCCAGAAAATCGGGCGTCCAAAAAATCGGCAGTTGACTGTATATGCCTTGTAACGTTTGGCTCAAAGAGAAATATCCACCATAGGGTGCTCGTTGACTGTTTTGCATGAAATTGACACTAGAACACATAATTTTTGAGTGTCCCGCATTTGTTATGCAGCGAGCACTGCTCATCAAGGAATATGGACTTATTGGTCTCAAGTGTACGAACCTTGATGATTGCCTGTTCCCGAGGGGTTGTGCTGCTCGGCGTGACCAGGCCCATCGAGCACTACTTACTTTCTTAAAAAACACCGATTTGGCCTCGCGCGTATAGACAATTTTCCTTGTGACCACTTATTCGTGTTTACGTCTGTGTTATTTGTTTTTTTTTCTTACCTATTTTCTTTCCTTTTTCTTTCCCCCCTATCTTCCTTTCCCCAATGTTTCCCCTTTCCCAAATGAGCAGGCAGGCGTTGTGCCCCTTTAGGTGGCAGTTGTCAGCCTGTTCCCTCCCTATTTCCTCTGTGTCTTCGTGTTTTCTATGTATTCAAACCAAATAATAATAATAATTTACAGAATGCGTGGAATCTGCCGGATTTTTTATTATTTACATCAATCGCTATTTTTCACATGCGGACAAACCAGACTTTTACTCATAAGCAACGATGCCAACACCAGTGCCAACGGCGGGACTTCTGCGAAAGCTCTTCAACACTATCGCGTTGAAATGCCGGTATGGCTAAAACAATGATCTAGGATGCATGAAAATTGTTCAGGCTATGCACCAGTAGTGGCAGAATCCAAAAATAAGATTTTCAAAATATCAAATATTTTTTTGCAATTTGCGGTTCCAAAAAGCAGCTTCCCCACAAACTGAATGTTGCCACAGAGTGTGTATCATGCGCAGCGAACACTGTTCACGATTATGCAAATGAATGCTGCTAAACTGAACTAACCGTGGGTGCCTCCAATGGCTTTGACAGCCAAGTAGTGGGGACCCACATCCGCTTGCAGGGGCACGCCCACCAGACGTGGTGGCGCACCGCCGTCTTCCTCTTGCACCAGTGACAGCCAAGACGGCAGCTGATGCTCGCCTGCCTCCACCACCTGCAACAATCACACAGCCATCAATATGGACAAGCGCTGATCCTGCCAAATGGCCTAGACAGTTCCAATGTCAAACAGGTGGCAAAATGCAAGGGAAACAGTGAAGAGATGCAGTTAAAGGGGTACTGACACAAAAATTTTGGCCTCGCGTCTTTCTGCTGCAATGTGTTGCTGGGGGCCTGCTAGTGATAACAAGGCACATCATTTGCTGCAGCGTGCAACAGATAATTAATTACAGGCTCCTCATTACCGACAAGTGCAAGTTTCGGTTTCAAAAACGACAAGCATCCAGGTGCAACTATCACCACCTAGCGGGTACAGCGCTCGACACGTCAGCACACAGAACTGTGACGCACTTCCGCGTGATTCGTGAGCAGCCGCCGAGAAGTAGGCTGCTGGAGCGAACAAGGCAAAAAATGGCGGCTGTGACATCATCATAACTTGTTGCAGCGTGGTCACGTGAGGGAAGTAGGGGGGTCACTGAGGGTCACCTTTGGGGGTGTCAATAGCACGAGGGTGTTGATCGCTCACGCAAACTGCAAAATTCATTTAAAATACCTTCCAAACTATATTCGATGTTCATATTTTACAGATGATATACGCATGTTCACAGAAATCGATCCCACAGGCTATCTCGGCCACGAAATTTTGTGTCGGTACCCCTTCAACAATGCCAATAGTGGAAACAGTTAAAGGGGCCCTGCAACACAAATTAAGCGTGTCATTTTCATCGCTTCTTCTGGAACTATGGAATGCACCGATGTTGTTGCGCAAGTGGCAATGCCAAAAACAAAGCTGTTATAATTTTATTTCAATGGAGAAACCACTTTGGTTTCAGACTACAGCGACACACAGCAGCTATTTTTGTGATCGGAAGTGACGCCTCATCATGTGGGAGTGATGACATTGGCGGGGCATTATGATTGGTTTGACGCGACAAGTCGCCCGTAATGTTCATATGGTCCTAGCTAGACCACACTATTGTGCGCTAAAAGTTATAAAATCACTCTCTATACTCCGTCAGATGCATATGGATTTGTGTTTTTAAATACGAAGTTTTGAAAAAAATTGCAAAACAATGCTAGATGCACTGCACAGCAGCTACCACGAGGCGACACTTCCGGTATGTCTCTGCAAGATGAACGCAGTGATTGGAACCTACCACTGACGTCAGTGGGAGAGTGAAATGCCAAAGGGAACGTTTTTTATCGTCGTCTGCTGTGCTTTTGAAGTTTGAAGACAAATAACTTCTATTCCCGTGCACAAATTCTGATAATTCTTTTTGCATTCATCTCAGTATTCTGCACTACACGCACTCCAGCACTGCAGAATGCAAAGGAAAAAATGTTGCAGGATCCTTTTAAACAACCGTGAAGTGTTCTTACTACCAAAGGTCTTTCTTATAATGAGTTCTCAATATATCAAACTGCAGTTCAACCTCGATACAACAATCAGTAAAATCGGCAATTTACTTAATTATATCGAAATTCATTATATCATTATAAAGTACTATTTATAGTCGCCAATGGATCACTTTTTATATTGAAGGTCTGCAAAATGTATGAGCAATGCGGCAGTACCAAAAAAAAAAAGCACATTTCAGTAACATTTGAAAATTAACTTTTCGAAACCCAAGATTCAGCAACCACGACGTACGCCACTCCAACGAAGTCCTCTTCACAACCGCAGTAAGTGTACAGTCAAAAGAAAAGCAGGACCAACGCAATGTGGTAATAAGAGTAAGGTGGCTATTTGGGCAAGTTGGTAAATCTTCATCTCAACACAGCGCACACACACGAACACAGAAGAATAAGGAACCGACGACAAAGGTTCCTTCCTCTTCCGTGTTCGTGTGTGTGCGCTGTGTTAAGATGTGGTAATAAGGACTAGGCAAAGCTACAGCGCCCATTTTGCCATCACAGCTTGACATCAGAATCTCTGGTGTTGCCCGGACTGGCACAACACTGATGCCCTTTGCTCTCCATTCATTTAAATGAATGCACAACAGTGAAACCATCACATGCCACAAAAGCAAAAGGGCTATGGTCTAAAACCTTATGAAAGCAAAAGCAACAACCTTAACTACAGCATCTCAGTTCATGGTGGCCGTATTTTCCGTTCTTCAACATCGTGCATGCATTTGTCTGAAGGATCTAGCCGTAGAGTGCACAATAGGATGTGCTAGAGCTATCTGATGTGCAACAATATGATAGTTGTAGAGTGCAATACAATAAACACTGAGTTACAACAAGCTGAATACTTCATTATATCAAGAATATTGTTATACTGATGTTTATTATATTGAGGTATAACTTGCATATTCCAGACCCCTCCAGGTACGATAAATCTTGGACCGACTCTACATTCGAACCTTCTTATAATGATGTTGACGGGACAGTTGAGGTTACTTTGTTATACCCATTTTGCACGTAAAAGCCCAAAATTTTTTAACTTGACCCTCACATAAATGCCATCAAAGTTGCACACAATCACACCAGTGCAAGGCGAGTTTATTTACCTCAAGCTTGGAGACATGTCCCTGGAAAGCGTCTGCCGGAATTGAGAAATTGAAGAGACGACCCACAACGACGCTCGTATCTGGTACACCCCATTGCCGCCGTACCTCCCCACTGGCTGCTGCAAGGGCCGTGGCCAAAGCCGCAGCCACGGCTAGCCGCAGCAGCGACCCTGCTGCCATTCCTCACCACCTGTCGATACCAAAGAGTGAGACACTGTGAAAGGTTGCAAATAATCGGCAAGGTCAATCGCGATGTCACACACATGTGGAAACATTAACCACACAGACAATGACACATGAGAAGAAAAAGAAAACGTCATTCATGCAGTGTTGGTGTTGCGTTTCCCTTCTGTTCCATTGATGTCTTCACAGGCAATATTTTTTACAATGAATAACTACCAACTAGCTCAACTTTATGTTGTTTTATGCACACTTGTTTTGGAAAGTGCAGCCGTGCATACAAATTCAAGGTATTTTGCTCTGTTCTTGGTAATGAAGAATACCAGCAGGAGACACTACAACCAATGCGAGAAAGACCACAAGACGGGCTTGCTGTCGTGTTTCCTACTTATATTATTAGTTTCCCAAAATGTACCAACTAGCAGGGCTCACCACTTTGCCACTTTTGTTCCATTAAATTGAACCTTTAAAAAAATATTGAGGGAAACATACACAACAATCTTTAAACATAGAAAAGAAAACTTCATACTAAAGCGATATATATAAACAGTCCATAACTTCAGTAAAAAAAAATGTACATATCACTTTTCTTTATTTCTTGAAATCTTCACACTTTTCCCGTTTCTTGTGAAAGCAAGGAAACCGATTACCATTGGCCCAATTTCTTCAGACATCGTGACAAAAGAACTGCCTTATAGCGTGGTTTTGATGTCAAGCTGTTTACAACTAACACGAATACAACACAATTAGAACTAACAGACAAGAAAGCCAAGGATACAACTCGACGTTTCAGATGCACCACACTGCACTTGGCCTCCAAATGTTTAAGCATTTGGTTCGCTACCGACTAAGTGCATTAACTAAAGGTTGTAAGTAAAGGCATCTTCAGCAATATATGCAATATCACTAGGCTGCTTGAATGCTATCTGAATTTACACTAAAAGTCACCATCAAACGGGTTCTGCCACGATTTTTTAGTTTACTCGTTTCATTGTTCATACGCTGGAGTTGCCCAAAGGGCACTGTAATAGCAGGTCAAAACATTTACACTGAAGGAAATGTAGTACAATAGAAGGACAGTTAAGTGGTAACAAAGAATACAAAAGATAAAGAACCGCAGCGTAATAACAATACATGACAGGCAAGGATATGACCACTACGTGGTCAACTACACATTGAAAGTAGTGAGCAGTGAAGAAAAGCAGCTTCACTCACTTCAGGTTGTGCATGATTTTTCAGGTTAGTGTGTGTGCAAACAGCGATAGAAACTGAGCACCGGAAATTTAATTCTCGGTATTTTGTTTTTCGTTCTTGAGCAGAGTTTTCAACGACACTTGTGCTCTTTGCGAATAAGTTTTTTGTGCTTGCGATTGCTTCTAGTTGTGCCTTTTTTTTATTTTCTGTTAACAATTTTGCTTGTGATATCCCATCTTCCTTATTGCGGTATTGTTCTTTTTCATTTGTTGCATGCTATTACTTTTTAACGCGTATTTTTTTCATAACTCACTCCCGCCCGAGGCCCGATAATCAGGTTGGCTGTACATAATAAATAAATAAATCATTACCTATACCCTTTTCCTGCATATCAGGGCATGAATGTGCTACAAAAATGTATCTAGCAGCTCTATGAAGAGGTGGCACTAATACATATTTCTTAACTGTCTACAGCAGACTGCTAATATTAATACCTGACGGCACAGAATGCCAGAAGCCTCTCGGAAGTTTGCTTGTAAAGAACAAGAAATCCAGTGCATTGAGACATCTACCCTCTCTGCCATTTAGTATATATATATATATATATATATATATATATATATATATATATATATATATATATATATATATATATATATATATATATTTCACTAGCAGTGCTCAAACAGTGGCAGAGCGAAAAAAGGCCCTGTTTGCTGAGCTGCAGCAGCACAGGATGTCTAGGTCAATATTTGGAGACGACAGACATGGAGGGAAGGGGCGCTTAAGGAGACTCTGCCTAGTAGCAAGTTATTTCCTGCAAACCAGCCTTCACTTGTACCATATACAAGAAGGTTGAAATAATTATTCTTTTGTACAGCACAGCTGTTAGCAAGAATTTTACGATGGTTTTCATGCTGAAGGCCAGCAACAATGAAATCCAACACAGCGTGACCTGCATCAAATGTCAATCAGAGAAGAGCTAGCAAAGCAGCCTGTGCTGGAGCCTTGAAACACAAGAACATCATGCAGCCGAATGCCAGCGTCAGACACGAGCTATCACTAAGAACCACCTGCAGTACAGCCATAGGAGGCCAATGGAACACACAAATACTGGATTCCATAGAGTCAACACAGCACGTGGGCACATTTATAATAATAATAATAGTCAATCATTCATATTATTCACTCAATAAGTACTACCTTTGGGCACAACATACCTGCCAACCCATAGAGTTTCTTGCAATTACCTAGAGAGAAAACTGGTGCTGCGACGCTGTTGTATGCTGGGATGTGTTGGATTCCGGTTGGCATTGTTTATGAAGAGCCCAGACACCTCAAAGACACATCTGGCAAGAAGCCTTTCTTGCATCAATTTTGTACAGAAGCAGCATGTAATGACCTAGATTTTTTTAAACGTTTTATTCAACTTTGAGAGCTTCTGGTGTGATGTGCAATTTTGCGAAATGTAAAAAGTAGCAACTGGCCGGTAGAGTTAGAAGACAAATGATCAGGTGAGCATGGATTCTACGACAGCTTATTGCCTGTTTCTTCCTTTCACTGTGTAGGCTCAGCAGGTGAATGAACTTTGAAATTGTTCTTATGGGTGAATGAGATCCATTTATGATGGTTCTGTTTGAAAGGGGCTTTATTTGCGCTGCCATATCCATGTCTTAAGCCAAGCCTCGCGCAACACCAGGCAACACAAACCTTGCATATAAAGCCATTCTCATGACGGCACAGTACGCCTTAGAAAATTAGCATAGATGGCAGTGCCACATTTCCTTGTGAAATTATTGCAGAAATGTCTGTGTCAACCCGAGGACCTTGAAATTCTGGAGACAAACTTTTATTTATTGTTCCTCTCCAAGGTCTCAGCAACGTCATAAGATGATTGCCAGTAAAGCTGTTAGACATCGTCACCGGTACTAGTAGTTATATTACTCGCGTATAATTAAAGGGAAGCTAAAGTGAAACTATGAATCAATTCACATACGATAAGTGCACGCTGAAAATTCTGCTGACCTCGATTTCACCATCACAAGTTTATTATTAGAAGAGAAAATCAAGGTCAATTCTTCATTTCTAAATTTTACGCCGAAATCTCCATGTGACGTCATGGATTTCAAAGTGCACTTTCGTTTTTTGGCGACTTTGGCTCGATGAAATTTCCTGAAACTTGATATGTTAAGTCTCTGGCCCCCTCAGAAGACACATTTTCTCGCTCATGGTGATTTTAGTACTGTGAAAGAGTAATTTACTAATACAAGGAAATCGTTTCTCTCTTTAGTGTCCCTTTAAGAAACAAAATGTGCGATGTCCTGTGCCACCTAGTGGCTCATTCGCACTCCCAGTACGTTTCATTGCATGACACTGAGGTGCTGCAAAGAAGTTGACTTAAAAGAAACATTCCGTGGAGCGACTGACATTGCGAAAAGAAAAATAAACGTTTGCGCGTACGACATTTCATTTCCATGAAGGCACTGTTTGTCACACAGTTCCAAAAACAGCAGCCGAATGGTAGGCGAGCGCTGCAGCACAACGCGGAAAAACAATCGCTTGTCTATGCGTTATCAGAAGTGCCTCACTGAGATTAAAGATAACATGCAAACTGTAAACAACAAAGGCCACTCACACACGCGGCGCCAATGCTACTTTGATTAAAGGCAAGGCGAGAGGCACCCTCCCCCTTTACATCTGCATGGAGAGGAAAGGGTCCCCTGGCCCCTCTGGAAAAGCTGTTGGAGTTCACCTGAGACCAGAAAATTTTAGAACCGTTGTCCTTTGTTATTATTACCTTCCTTATTGCAGTTTGGTTAAGGCTGCTTTTGGGATTTGCCTCGTAAATCTTCCATCAGGTGTCTCCCGGGCAAATCGGGAGGTTGCGAGGCACAATGAAGCTTTTATACAGACACCAAAGCAATGTACTCAATAACTTTAATTAATACATCATTCTTTGAAAATTGAGTTATCATTAATTGCCATAATAGCTTCATTAATAGAAGTGAGAATAAAGGACAGAGTTTTAATCTTGAACTTCGGAAAAAAAAAACAGCAGCTGACAGTGAGTGTGACATCAGAGGCTTCAGGTGTCGTTTTATATTTTTTTTTTGTTCATATTCTGGCCACGGGGATTGAGTAAAATTTCTCGAATCTTGCTGCGCCACATCTCTGGTGCCTTTGGACCCGAAAGAAATTCATTTTCTGCAAGCAGGAATTATGCAGACCCTCCAAGAAATCGTCAAAATCTATGACGTCACAGAGAGTTTTTCCAAGAACTTTACGGCTGCATTGCCACGTGCATTTTCTTTTTGCACATTTTTTCGCTTACCGAGCGTCTTATCATGGCAAGACTGGTACTTTCGGAAGTGAAGGTGTAAATCATTAATATGAGAAAATCAATTTCTCACTTTACTGTCCCTTTCTAAGAATTCTAAATATTGTCAGAACACCCTTGCACAGCGTTGCTGTCTTTGTTGTACACGCTGCTCTAATTGGCATTAACCTGCGAAAAAAAGCATTTTTCTTATTTTCTTTTTGCCCGGCTTTATAAAGTCTAGTGACGAAGCTGACACAACAAATATTCTATACTGCCCATTTCGTTTGGCTACCCTGAACCGGAGCGCTAACTTTCTTGACAGATTTCTGGACAATTCTCTCCGTGTGTCACTGTGTCTGAAAATCCCCTGCTATTCCACTTCCGTAATATTATGGGTTGCCAGACACCTTGTAACAAATGTATTACAGTAATGTGTGCAAGTGTCACAGTTTCGAAGAGATATCCACTTGCACACGGTAGTGTTTGTGCACTTTGTCTTTTTTGTAGAACATTGGAAAACCACCAGCACAATGACGGAAAATTTATCTCGTGATAGCTATCGAAGCACTATTCAAGTCAGGATCGGACAGAATAGCATTATGCACATAGAAAAATTTAGAAGAAATGTGAAAACTCAGCTACTTTATTATCATTATTATTTGCTTTTTCTTTTAATTTGTCTACCATTAAAGGGGTCATGAACCACTTTTCCAAGTAATGATCTAATGACCTTAGTATCAGAGTTTACTGCCTCCCGAATCGATTGCCGCAAAAATTTCTCGAATCTGTCAAGAATCAGCGGAGTTACGGGGGTTTGGCGCACGCTCCCAGCGCTTTTTCTCTTTTCTCGTGCCGACGAGCGCACTCGAAGCTAGACAGGGAGAGATGACTCGGGGGAAAGAAGTTACGTCAGTGCGCGTCATGAAACGCGATCGCTCTCCCGCTGTGATTCGCTTGCGCGAGTGCGGCTACCATGTACTGAGGAGTGCGGCGCCGGCAAGTGGCGGCACCCCGCGGCAAGAAGCGCATCTGATCTGAACGCCGCTCTCGATTTACGTCGGCTATCGGCCAATAAGCATGCTATGTCTCTTGCGACGTAAACTGCCAGACGCCCCGCCCACCGACGAGAGTGAGAACCGGCCTCTGTTTGAAAAGAGGGCGCCTGGGGAAACGGCAACTTCGCACTCCACTTGTGGCCTTTATGCGGCGCACACGACTGTAGTATTTGGCAGAGCAGTTCATAGCCGTGTCAGCTTTCCGCAGGATGTGTTTTTTCAACAAGCCCAAGGGGTGCTTCATGACCCCTTTAAAGGGTGTTTACAGGCTTATTCAGCAAAAAAAAAAAAAGAAACAATGAAATGCTCCTCTTGATATTGTTCTGCCACCAGACACAGAAGCCATGGAATTGGCTGCTGTTTAAACAAGTAGGTCAGAACGGATGTGCAACTAAGCTCTGGCTGCCACCACTACTCTTGTCCCCATTAGTGGCAGATGTTAAATGTGTACGACACACCAACTGAACTGGCCTGACGCAGATGCAGCACAGTGTGTGATTAAAACTTGCAACGACCAACCCTCCGCTGTACGCAGCCTCCAAACGGCTCAGAGCAGTGGAAAACCAAAGATGGTATGTATGTCAAAAAATCAGTGACAATTTGGCCAAGAAATGACCTAGTACTGCGAGTTATAAAAACAACCAGCTTTCTCGAAGACATCATTTCCATCACCAGGCAGATTTCTTTTGGCCCACCAACAACTTCAGGTATCGAACTGGCTACAACATTGGACACTCCCACTTTAGCGTTCCCATCTTTCCTTTTTCTGCCAAAACAGCAGGCTTGAGTAATGTAACAGCTATCATATGATGTCAATTGTTAATGATGGTTTTTCTAAGGCCTATTCCCACAGGAAGAGATGGTAAGCCTCAGGAGCAAAAAGATAAATCTCTTCATTTTTAGGTTTCGCACCTTAAAACTGTACACACCGTAAGAAATGAGGCAGTGCAGTGGAGCACACAGAAAAAGCCCTCCAAACCATTTAACGATAGCACCAAAGTCTCGTACAGGGGCACTCAGAAAGGCGCCGTCTGTGCTTTGATCGACCCAGTACAAGGACAGCATTGAGAAGTGCACAAAAAATTACATGTTCTTATAAGATGACATCCAATAAACAGCAGGAAGTGGAAGCTGGAAGCTTGTGATGAAAAAATCCGTAAACGGGGTGGGTGCTCGAGCCGACGTTCCGACAAGCGGACTTGTCTTCTTCAAGGCTAAAACTGATTTCCTTGGCTCTCGTGTGTATATGCTTCGTGCCCTCTTCACCACAAGGGAGAAGGGTACTGCCCTCCCCTTCTCCCTTGTGGTGGAGAGGGCACAAAGCATATACTACACACCAGAGCTAAGGAAATCAGTTCCAGCCTTGAAGAAGACAAGTCCACTTGTCGAAACCTCGGCTTGAGCACCCATCCCCTATTTATAGACTTTTTCATTATAAGATGACATGTAAGATGACATGGCCAATATGGTGCAACAGAAAGCCCGCCAACCAGGGTCGCCGAGTCATGTGGAAGTAGTGTGGAAAACGGCAGGGAACGATATTTAATCTTTTTTTTTTTTCAACTTGCGGTGAGAATGAGCTCATACACTGGAAACCATAGATTTTCTTTCGATAACCTACAAGAAAATCTGACCATGAAAGCTCTTGTATGCGTGGGAATACCAAGATATGTCTGATAGTGACTGACATTGTTCACGAAGAGCCCAGACACCTCAGAAGGACACACTACAAAAATGCAAGGCACCAAAGACATCAGTGAGCTGGTGGTACTTCCCCCTCCCCTTTCGAAGCAAAAGAAAGGCCATCTTGGCAGGCGCCAGGAGGTTGGTGCACCAGGAAGCTTGCTTTGAAAATTACATGTGACATAGCAGAAATGGGACTGAGCTAGATGGGCTAGGAGTGCAACAAGAAAAAAAAGGCAGAGGACAAATAACACAATGTGTAGGTGTCTAAAACTTATCACTAAAATAGCCCCCTCAAATATGCACCACGTGGGAAGCGTGATATATTTATTGTGTGAGATACAATTATGGAACTATACATTATTTTAGCATGAACTATCATTAGTGAACCTTGTTAAGTGATCCTTACGTTATCTTGTGATATCCCATTGGATTACACGACACTGCCTTGCAGTTTATTTTTTCTTTTGCATACCATGCCCGTTCATAAAGTTTTGTCATACTTAATCAGGCTAAAACATCAATGCACTGTTATTGCAACCTTCTCTGCTGCTATGTGTAACTGTCACCCTTATTGCAAATAAGACCTCATTTTGCTTACATATATTTCTTCATATTAATATTAATGTGTGGCAGAGACGAGTCAGCCATACTAAATTAGTCACTATCAGTATGTCCTCTTCCTTTCTACCAGAGACACAAATAAAAAAATATGTAGTCAGAAATGAATAAAGGTAACACGTAGCCCAGCAACTTAAGGGCAAGGCTTTCCATGAGGTAGCCAGCAATGCAATGAGAACAATAAACATTGCTTCACCCTTTTGGAGCTGAGTCAGCACACCAGGATGAGACCATATAATGTCAGACAATAGAAGCAGTCAGTATCTACACATGAAGTTGGCTTAATGTCCACTACATGAACATCGTAAAAGAAAACTAAGTTTTCCTCCTGCCTCACAGGAGGGATGGCTATGTGCCCATCTGGTGCAGCTCTTCATAGGAAAATACTATACATAAAGGTGCCCAATAAAGAACAAAGTACTTACCTATTTCATGAGCGTATGTGACAAGAATTAGAGTTGACTTGTGCACAGTGAGTGGTGCTGCATCTGTCCTAACTTGGTGTAGTAATCATATGGCAAAGATATTTCACATGCAGACCAAAGTGAAGTACACATCAGTGTGCAGGCTTGTGTTCAAGTAGTAACACCTCGAACGGCACGCAGTCGAAAGAGGTGCGATGCCCTCAGAAGATATCTCAATGTGAACTCCTTGATGATAAGACCGCAGAAAACATGTTTGTCAATCGCCACCTACCTACCACATGGAAGGCAAGGAAAACACTACACAGTGTTTCAGAACCAACACATCCGCCAACAATGTCTCTTGCTATCAGTGTAAGCAGTGCAAGACAGTGTTATAATGGCTGACGTTCACTGACACGGCCCCTTGATCTATGAGAATACTCATCAACACATATCAAAATACAAGCACTATTGCAAACCTACACTACTACAGCAATGTATTTTATGCAACGGTGATTCACCTCTGCAATCTAACAGTACTTGAGGTGCCCCCAAACCTCGTGGACTGCTTGTGTGCATGCACAAGTTTGTGAGAGGGGTATGTAGTACGTGTACATGTATTTATTTCCGATTACGAGGAAGCCCCACCCCCATAGCACCCCCACCCCCTTCCCTCCAATCCCACCGCCACCGGCTTAAGCGCTGCGTTCAAAACCGCTACCGCAAAGTTTTCGCACTGTTCAGTGATGTGCTCGAAAGATAACCCACCGCTTTAGTAAAGCTGCACGTTTCAAGTAAAAAGCCGTCCCGCTAAAATCTCCGAAAATTTAAGGAAGCGCAAGTAATTTCTGTCGTATACTCAGCTCTGCGTGCAAACCCGTCAGAACCAGCAAACGTTCGAATTCCACATTACCGATCGAGAGCTCAGGTGATTTAAGAACCACTTCCTATCGGTGACCACCTCGGTTCCTCCAACCGTTCGAATGTTAACGCGCGTAAAAGGGGTACACGCGCTACGCGATAACGAAACTCGATGACAAGACGCGCAGGTGGCAATGCCCCGCATAGTGGCTAGACTGCCCACGGTATCGGTTGCGATAAGCGGAGAGGCGCGGCCCCAACAGAGCACGCACTGCTGCTGCCGGAGGCCATGGCGAACATCTTCCGGCGGCCCCGCATACACAGAGGCGCCCACGCCTTTGCTCTCGTCCGCCCCCACGACTGTTTATTCTCGCGGGCAATGCAGGCCTAAGCTACGGCAGCTGGCGTGAACTACGGGGCTTCGGGTTACCGAGGAAGCCCGGCGCGACGCCTCCCACACTCGCGGAGCCGCAGAAACAAACTTCGCCGGGGCATTATTCCTCGGCGCCTGAGGTCATTCGCTGAAGGCGCGTTCCCGAGAAACGGCGCCTGACTCTTCCGCAGCGCCGCCGAACCCGGCAGCGTAGTACGAAAGCGCTTCGAAAGCCGACGGCATTCCTAGCGTCGAAGCAAGCCTAACCCTGAGGCACGCCAAAAGGCGGCGACTGACCCGCGCGTGCATCGTTTCTGCGCGCTCGTGCGTCCGGACAAGCAGCGGAACCGGCGCGTTCTCCACGTGCGGCGATGCTTCGCGGTCGTCCAAGGTCTCGCTGCGACACTCACCGCAGCTGCTGCCTCAATCCAACGCCGTTCGATCCGCCATGAAGTTCGAGCGAGCGACACAGTTCACAGAGATGCACACAAGCGAGCCGCCGAGAAGACGGCGGGGGAGGGCCGGAAGACGTCCTCGTCCTCCCTGCGTGGAGTTCTCATCGACGGCTGCTCCGCTCCGCGGAGAGCGCTCGCATCAAAGCGCTGCTTATGCGCTAGCTAGCCCCGGGTGGCGCTCTGTAGGCGCGGAAAATAAAAGGGGAATTCGGGTATTTTCGAGAGCATTGGGGGAAAATGCGATGCTAGCAAGCAGTAACACTTTGAAGCTGCGGTGTCCGTTAGGGAGAAAGTGTACGAGGAGCCATAGGTCGGCAAATTCACTCATCGAGTCGATCGACTCACTCAGACTCAGATCGAGCCGTGAGTCTGAGTCTGAGTGAGTCCAGGTGAGTAATATTTTGGTGAGTTAGAGTCTGAATGACTCCGGTTGTGAAAAATTTCAGTGAGTCTGAGTCCGAGTGAGCCTAAGCGCAAAATATATTTCTTGAGTGAGTCTGAGTGAGCTCCGCACTTTTTTGCCGACCTACGTTGGTTCTTTCTATACAACTTCAGCATTAATATCAGCGTTATGTCGGCTCATGTTTATACTCCTGTCGACTGACACATACTTCAAAGCACTTGTGTTCATACGCCAGCTCAATATTTATTGATCAGATGCGCGAGTTACGGAGGGCCGGGGCAGGTGACACTCCCCGCAAGCTCTTTCACAGGTAGTTCTTGATAAAAATACCTCGTGTGAGTAATCTCTTTCAATAAACATGTCCTTACTGGATTGCAACCACTGATAACTTATATTTGAAGGTACGAGAGAAGCTCATTATGTACTTACGGACTCATGAGCCGACTCACTCAGACTCAGATAGAGCCGCGAGTCTGAGTCTGATTGAGTACGAGTGAGTAATATTTGATGAGTTAATTTGAGTCCGAGTGAGTACGGCTGAGAAAAATTTTAGTGAGTCTGAGTCCGAGTGAGTCCAGTTGAGGAAAATTTTACCGAGTCTCAGTCCGAGTGAGCTCTAAGAGCAAAATATATTTCATGAGTGAGTCTGAGTGAAGAAGAAGAACAAAACTTTATTTGCGAAGACTTCGTTGCCTCGAAAACAAGGCAACGCTGTGTGGTCGGGCCCCTATTCCAAGGCACCGCTGGCCCTCGCCATCCTTTCGGCCCTCCGGACCAGCCTGAGCTGGTCCCCGAGGGCAGGGCTAAACAGCAATGCCTCCCACCTCAATCTGGTGTTATCCACCTCTTGCTCTTCGGTATGAGCCGTGCATTCCCATGTGATGTGGTAGAGCGTCGGTGTGCTCCCACACCATGGGCATATGTCTTTGTATGCTGTGGGGTAGTACACATGTAATCTATGAATGTTTGTGTATGTGTCCGTTTGGAGCCTACGTCACGCCGCAGAATCCATGGCTGAAAGGTTCTTGTGCGGTGCTGGGTAGAGCCTCCTCAAATCCCTGTAATATTGCAGGACCGCTTTGTAAGGTTCGATGGGTGTCGGGTCCTCCACGATGTTGTTATCGGCAGCTCGGTAATTAGTGAAACCTCGAGCCGCCTCATCTGCATAGAGGTTCCCAGTAACACCGTGTCCCGGGGCCCAAGTTATTGTTTGGGTATAGCCACTGTCCAGTTCTCTGCTGCTTTCGGTAAGTATCCGGTGTGCCTTGGCGCCGACTTTTCCTTTCTGATAATTTCTGCATGCTGCCTGAGAGTCTGTGATAATTGTTAGTGGAGCGTTGCGCTCCATACCTTCTCTTATAGCTAAGGCAATGGCTATCTCTTCTGCTTCTATAATGGTTGCTCGAGAAACCGAAGCACAGGCCGTGATTTTACCTCTTCTGTTTACAACAACCGCCACCATATTCTTGGCGTTGGCACAGTATGGTGAAGCATCCGTGAATCTTGCAGTGTCCAAGAACTTCGTGGTTTTGTCTATGTATTCTGCTCTAGCTTTTCTCCTCCCTGCGTGTAATGTCGGATCCATGTTTTGGGGTATTGGTGATACCCCATACAAATCTCTGATCTGGCAGGGTAGCTCTTTGGTGCTTTCATGCGTTCGTATGCATTCTCCCAGGCCGACTCTACGAAGAAGAGCTCTGCCGGCTTGCGTTTGCGCCAAACGGCTCCTCTGCGCTATGAGTTGGGCCTCAGCTAGCTCATCAAATGTATTGTGGAGGCCAAGAGAGAGAAGTATCTCATTTGAAGTGTTGACCTCAAGGCTGTCTTATATGCCATCCTTATTATTTGATCAGCCTTTTCCTTTTCCTCTCTATTCATGGCATGGTAAGGTAGCGAGTATATTACTCTGCTGATTACCAGGCTTTTCACGAGTCTGAGGGTGTCTTGCTCCCCAATCCCTGTCCGATTATGAGCCACCCGGGCTATCATGCGATTAATCTGCTGCTTTGTTTTTCTTATCATGTTTAAAGTGTGAAGACATCTGTTGTTCGATTGTAGCCACATTCCCAGCACTCTAAGTGTTGACCTCTCCGGAATAACCTTCCCCTCAAGCCTGATCTCGAGTTTGAGTCCCAGATCTGTTCTTTTTTCTTGTTTTTTGTGAGGCGAATCAGTTCTGATTTCTCCGCCGAACACTGTAGTCCTCTTTGGTTCGTATATGTTTCTATTATATTGGCTGCCAATTGGAGCTTTTCCTCCTTTTCACCCAAGTTGCCATTTGTTATCCATAATGTTATATCGTCCGCATATAGAGAATGACGGATGATTTCTTGAAGTTTTTTGGTTAGTCCAATCATGGCTATGTTGAAGAGTGTAGGCGAAATGACCGCACCCTGTGGCGTTCCTTTGTTAGGAGGATGAATGACTTTGGATTCAGTATCCCCTACTTTGATAACTGCTGTTCTCTGGTAAAGGAAGCTTCGGACGTACTCGTACGTCCTTTTACCACAGTCGGTTTCAGCTAGTCCATCCAGTATCCCTTTGTGACTTACGTTGTCAAAGGCCCCTTTTATGTCAATGGCCATGACAATGTGTTCTCCTGCCTTGGGGATGTTGGTTAATACTTCCTCTTTTAAAAGCAGGAGAATGTCCTGTGTTGAAAGATGTGGTCTGAAGCCAAACATGGTGTCAGGCATCAAGTTGTTTGTTTCAAGATGTCGTTGCAGTCTAGTGTTTACTAATCTCTCGAAGACCTTTCCTAGACATGATGTAATAGATATGGGCCTAAGGTTTTCCAGAGCCAGTTTCTTCCCTGGTTTTGGGATCATGATGATGACAGCGTGTCTCCATTGCTGTGGTATCGTTCCTTTAACCCAATGGTCATTTATAAACTTCGTTAGGGCTGCTATAGATTCATCGTTCATGTTTCTGATCATGGCATTAGATATTTTATCCGCCCCTGTCGCTGTGTTCCGTTTTGTACTGGCTATTGCTGCTCTAACTTCTGCTTCCGTGAACAGTTCATCCATTTCTGAGTGTGGGTGTCCACTGTAATCAAGGTGGTATGGAGGTATCGAGGCTTTATCACCAAAGCATTTGCTACGGACTGCTTGAAGAAGTTGGTCGTTTGTGCCTGGGTATGAGTGCAACAATCTCTCTAAGCTCTTTTGTCCTTCGCGTCTTGTTTTGAGTGGATCAATCACTGCTCTGAGGATGCTCCACGTTTTCGCTGTTCCCAGGGTTCCCTTTAATGATCCACTGAAGCGTTCCCAGTTGGCCGTTGCAAGTTGATTAGCGTATTCTTCGGCCTCTTCTGTTAAGTCCTTAATTTTCATTTTCACCTTGCAGTTGCGTTTCTGTCGCTTCCATCTTTTAGTCAGGCTTCTTCTTGCATCCCACAGGTGCAGTAAGTGGGGGTCGACTTCAGGTGTTTTCTCCGTCCTGGTGACGGTTTTGGTATGCTTCTGCTTTAGATTTCGTATGACGTCGCACCACTTTTAAAGGGCCCCTCACCAGGTGACCTAACGAATTTTAGTTAGACATTGCAAGTTGTTGCGAGCCCAATAAAGAGCATTTTGCCACAAGAATTTTTCTAATCGGTCGGTTAGGAGCTGAGAAAAACAATAATTTGTAGCGGCGCGAAACCATGATGCGAGGAGGCGAGCTGCAAACCCTTGCCGCTCGTTCCGTGTAGCCTTCGCAAGCCAAATCCCTTCCCTGCCCTCTTCGGCACGCGAGCAGAAGGATCACATAACGCATACGCATGAACACGTCATGCGCACAAAATGTCACGAGCGCATGACGTGCCCGAACCAGCCCGAGCCCCCGAGACGCGACCGGTGTTGTGGCGGCGTTCTCTGCGCTTCATCTCTGCAACTTATGCCGAATGCGCCCTCGCCGATCACTTGGCTTTTAACCTATTACTGAGCACGAAAGCTGCAACATTTGTACGGACGCGAGACTAGCGGTGTGCCGCATGAACATCTAGTTAGACGCGGGAGGATAAATGAGCCTAATGAGCGCTGGAACGCGGTAGAAAATTAGTTTCTTTGCAAAGGGTGGCGTCCGCACGATGCGCAAAGCGCGAGAACACGAACGCGTGCGAAACGGAGGTAGATTAGTCTCAAATCTCCCTGCGATTCGCAGTAAAAATTAAAAAAAGAAAACGCATATATTTCGTTTATGTGTTTTATTATTGCTCTCAAGTTTTATTCATCCATTCAAGCAACAAATTACACAAACTACACGTCGTGTCAAATAATTATCGCAGTGTCACGTGCTACTGTTGGCTACGTCAGAGCACACTCGTCTACGTAGAGGAGCGACGTCACAGCACTACCATCCACGTAGGGCCATTCTCTCATGCACGTCATCCCCTCATTCTCTGGGCTCGCGGACGCGAGAAGAAGGGAAAGCAGCGTTCAGCTTGAAATTTGACCCATTTACGCGGCGCGTAGCGTTGCAAATTTTGGCACACGTAATCGTGAACGCCCAATGCATGCATTGCGCTCGTTAGCTCAAAATTGTCAAACCTGGTGAGGGGCCCTTTAATCATTTATGTCAGTAGTTTGTCCTTTAAGCGATTCTCTATACGCACGCCAGTCTGTTATTTTAGCTGTACCTATTTGTTTGCGAATTAAGCCTGTGCGAATTGTGGTGCTTATAATGTAATGGTCACTTCCTAGATTTTCGAGGGTATTACACCACTCCGCGTTTGGACAGTTCTTGGTTATGGTTAGATCCAGACTTGTGTCCGCGGAGATACTATTTCCTGTTCTTGTTGGGACAGCAGGGTCTGTTAAAAGTGTCATGCCCAGTGCTTCTATTATTCCTGCGATATTCTTGCCTTTCTTGTCCTGGGTTGCGTAACCCCAGCTTGAGTGTCTCGCGTTAAAATCACCTACTATCACTAGAGGGCACCCCTTCGCGATTTTTGCGGTCTCTTGAAATAATTTCTCGAACGTTGCTCTCTTCTGACTCGGTGAGCTGTAGATATTGTTACGAATATATTTAACTTGTTTACAGTATGGAATAGTCCAGCAGTCAAGATGGCGGTTGTGTATCTTCAGAACACCGACACGTCGTCTGCCTCCTCTTCGCACACCTCCCCAGTCATAGCTGCAACCCCGCTACATCGACCTCCGGCGGCGAAAGCGCCGACTCGGCGCTTGTTAGCAGGTGGTGGGCGAAAGGTACGGCTTCAGGCGAGCGACGTGGACGACGTTGGAAGACGTAGAGGGCGCCGTATGGTCCAGAGGGGCGATGTCATAGGTGACCTCAGTCACCTGGCGTAGCACACGGTAAGGGCCGGAGTACTTGGGCAGAAGTTTTTTGGCCAGGCCAACATGCCGAGACGGAGACCACAGCAGAACGAGGTCACCCGGATTGAAGCGAACGTTCCGGTGGCAACTGTCGTATGTATGTTTCTGGCGGAGTTGCGAGTCCGAAAGGCGTCGATGGGCGACCTGACGGGCCTTTTCGGCTGTGCTAATAGCGTGGCGAGCATATTCGGTGGACAGGTGGGCAGGGGTGGCAACCCCGCTACAATATTAATTATGAAGGCGCTCTTTCCCCTGGTGCCTTTATATGGGATTTCTGTTATTATATGCGGGATGTCCGTTCCCTCTACGGGTTTGTGACATATTGCTGTAATTTTCTTGTCCACCAATGTTGCTACCTTCCAGTTTTCATCTTCGGTACCGAAGGTCTCATATCCTTGTAATTTTGGGTTCGTTCCGGCTTCTTGTAGTGCTATAATAGCTGGCGAATTTTGTTGTGCCGTCACAAATTGTGAAATTAGCCCCCATTTACGCCGGAACCCGCGGCAGTTCCACTGCCATATCTCGCACTCTTCTGAAATGTGCTTTTGATGATTACGCATTGTATGTCGCCTGGGTCATGGCTGACAGTCCTGGCCTGTTGTATACTTTCTCGGCTTTTTCTCTTATGTTACTGCTTGCGGCATGCTTTCGCAGGGCTTTCGTGAATTCTATTTGTTGTGCCTGAATTTTCTTGTCCAGAACATCTAGTTTTCGATCTACCTCTATCATCACCTGCTCGATGATTGTAGGTATAACTTCTTTTATGGTTTGTTTCAATATCGACACGGTAATTATGCCGTCACCTTCTAGATTCGGCAGTTTTTGCCCTTTCTGCCCTGCGTGGGCTGGTTTAGGGCCTTGCGGTTGCTGCATTTGTTGCTTTTTCAATTCCTTATTTTCTCTTTCCAGGTCTCCTATTCGCACTCGCATTAGCTCTAGCTCGTGTTCTAGGCGCTTGAGTTGTGTTGTGTGGTGTGAGGATTGGGAGGCCTTTGCTGCCCAGCTCACCTTGTTTTTGGCTTTCTTGTTCTGCGTCTTTTTGCTTTCATACTGCTCCTGTTGTGTTGTTTGGCCCCTCTCTCGGTCACTGTCCCCGGAGTTGGAGCGGTCTCGGGAGCTAGACCTGGATCGGGACCTGGATGTGGATCGGAACTTGGATCGGGACCTGGTATGAGCCTCGTCTTGCGATGTCAAATCCTCGCGGTCCGTGCTGAACCAACGTCTCTTTAAGATCCCGTTGGTTTGCGGTCGGCTTTGTCGTTGCGACAGTTGTGGCTTGCCCCTTTGTGGGACTCGTTTGATTGTTCTGGTGCACTGCGATGCCGCTGTGGGATGGGCCCCCCCGCACAGGGCACACTCTGGCTCACAGGTGTGGTCTTCAGGAGGGTCCCTTAGCCGGCAATTGCTGCACGCTTTTGCAGTTGGTGTTGGGCAAACATCCGTTCTATGTCCCTGGGTTTTGCACAGTTTGCAATACTGTCGGGTGGGTTGATAGGGCACACATGGCATCTCGCCACCGTAATAGTACACGAAGCGTGGCACTATCGGTCCATCGAACGTTATCACGGCGGTTTCAGACTTGCCGAGCATACGGGCTTGGACGATTGTCACACCTTGCGTGCGCACTCGTGAGCTCCACATTTTTTGCCGACCTATGCGAGGAGCCCTAGTTATAGTGCTTCTGTCAAATTCCTCGGTCACCCCTAGTAGTCTGTATCTTGCACTATAAAGCATACTGCATTACTTCCTAAATGATTCGGTTTACTTCTGTCAAACCATACCTTAATTACAGCCTTTGGAGTAGCCTACAATTTCAGGCTTCTCAACGGATAAGAATATGAGTACGAAATCAACTCTTTTTTGCAACTTAGCAAATTTTATCACGATAATTTCTGCATGTTGCAAACATTAATTACTTTGGATTTTAACTTATCCTTCAGAAACTTTGAAAAGTGATGGTACATATGATCTAATTTCCATATGAAAGCACCGCTGCTGGTAAGAGCAAGCTTGAGTAAACAGCCTTTTCTTCAGACATGCAGGCAATGACTCCGCATGATGGGTGAATAAGGGAAGAGCATTTAGAGCATTTATTGAGCGTATACGCATGGGATAGTGTTTATTTTTCCAATTTATGCAGGACGGAAGATGCAGCAGAAGCAAGAGATGCATTGGCTAGCAAGGATGAAATCGAGTTGTTATCGGATGAAACGTGCCAAATAACGTATGGCAGGGGCGTAGCCAAAAAATTTTTTTTGGGGCTTGAACTTCCCAATCCCCCTCCCCCTTGGCTATGCCCTTGACGTCTGGGGCAGGTGGCAGCAGCTCGACCGACAGAACGTAGCCATCCTACATTTGTTCCGCTGTGTGAAAGGTTCATATTCTACTCCGGCCCACCGAACACGTAAGAAGCTATTTGACATCTGAAAAACGTCTTGAATCAATAGCTGAAATGTCAAATAGTTGTCCTGGTCAAGACATTATGTAGCCGTTGACATCTACAGGTACGTTAATTTGATCTGCTAATGTGCCAAAAGACGTCTTGGCAAGATCAAGATAAAAAAATTTTAGACATTTTCAGAATATTGCTCGGATGGACTCAGAAACATAAAACAAGCTGTTACAACTGTCTTTGCAGCATCTTTGGTTAACGGCGTGAGTGACAACCAACATACGAAGTGAGAGAATAAAGCGACAGGAAGGAGCACCCGTCAGTCCTTCTTCCTGTCCGTTCTCTCACTTCCTTAATCAGCCGTCATAAGAATTGAGCAACGTTGCCAACATACTTGCTCATCCGCCTTTGTACTCACGGCGGCCTTTATAAGTTTTTATACCACAGTTCTGTGAGCAAGGAAACATACCGCCTGCATGCAATTTTTATATAGAACATATCGGTTTACTATTAAACTAATAAATCTGAACATGCATAGAATTAACATGCACATGCTAAATTGCTTTTACATAAATGACGCACAAAGAAGCACGCTTACATGCAGAAATAAATCACCCCGTGATCTTCTCAACGCGGCTTTATTAATGACTATGAAACAGAAACGAATATTCTACAAAGTACGACTGAGAATGTGACCGCATAAGAGGAAGGTGGCTTGTCCTGTCACCACAGATATACAGGTTCTGCATGAATGCACTCCAGGTCCCATCAGAGAAATTGCACTGGCTTCCGCATTAGCAGGCGTTGTCTCAGGCCCAGTGTCTTGTAAAAACAGCAGCGAAGAAAAACTCCATACAACAGAAAGCGAAAGCTGGATATGATTTACAACAAATAAGGGAGCCTCAAGTCATTTGAAAGAAAGATTTTGAACTACAAGTGTGATAAAATTCTGTCCATGCATTGATAGGCGGCTATCAATCTCAGCCGCAATCACATGCGAGGCACCTATTGTAGAAGTGAAGTATGTACGTACATTATGTCAGCGATCGGCCGATATGGCATATGAGGGCAAGCAAGCACTTGCATGCTCGCATACACACACACACACACACACACACACACACACACACACACACACACACACACACACACACACACACACACACACACACACACACACACACACACACACACACACACACACACACACACACACACACACACACACACCACACACACACACACACACACACACACACACACACACACACACACACACACACACACACACACACACACACACACACACACACACACACACACACACACACACACACACACACACACACACACACACACACACACACACACACACACACACACACACACACACACACACACACACACACACACACACACACACGAGCTGCAACCTGAAATACAAGGAGACCCAAAAGGCGAGTCGGTTTGATTTACGATTCTAACCGGCGCGCCCTCCTCCGTTTCGTGTTACATCGACCAAGATTCACCCGGCAGCATATAATCGTCCCCACCACGGTAGTCTAGTGGTTATGGCGCTCGACTGCTGACCCCGAAGGTCGCGGGATCGAATCTCGGCCGCGGCGGCTGCATTTTCGATCGAGGCGAAAATGTTTGAGACCCGTGTACTTCGATTTAGGTGCACGTTAAAGAAACTCAGGTGGTCGAAATTACCGGAGCCCTCCTCTACGGCGTCTCTCATAATAGTATCGTCGTTTTTGGACGTTAAACCACAGATATTATTATCATTATTTGCATATAACTGTCGTATTTAACGTTTTCATCACAAGGTAGATATATAGACAGACTTTATTGAGGTCCTGAAGGAATCCGCCCCCGTTTTATAGGGGAGGATCGCGGGCCTCTCCCACGTAGGGACGGGGAGGCCTAGCCTCACCGCCGCGTCGTGCATGGGCCTTCTGGACAGCTTTGAGTTGGTAGTAGGACCGGGCTCTTGGTCATCGAATAAAATTCATCTTCAGAGGGTTCTTGATGGTTTCCCTGTAAAGCGAGCAGAGGGCACATCCAGAGCATGTGCCTAAAATCACTGCGACCTTGACAATCTGGACAATGTGCCGAAATGTCTGAGTAATTACTGTAAATTTGGAGAGGGTGGGGTATATGTCCCCGTCTGAAGCGTGCGAAGAGAGATTGCCTGTGGCCTAGACAACTTTGCGTGTGGGAGTAGGAAGGACCTACGGCCCATTTGATAGTGTTCCGAGACCTCATTGAAAGTGGTCAAAATGTTCCTAAAATGATGGCTGGGGGGGCTGATTTCTCCCGGCACAGGCTGCACTGACGGCCCGAGCCTCGGGAGCCCCGGCGCAGTATGTGAGACCTCGCCCCTTGGAGTGGACTAGCTCGTTGACATTGGAAAGGCCCCCAACCTTCGACCCAAGATGAGCAGGGAACGAAGTGATGGTGTGGTGTGTGAGTTCCTTGTGAGCGAGAGTTCTAAAAGCTTCCTTGCAGACGGACTCTGAAGCGAAGGTCCTAGCAGCGGATCTAGAGTCAGTGTAAATATCAGTTCTCTTTGCTGATCATGGAGAGCGAGTGCGATAGCCATCTGCTCTGCTTTGTGAAAAGAAGAGGTTCGAACCGACGCTGAGGATAGAATACAGCTGAGAAATTCCGGTAGTACTCACGAAAAAAACAACAAAAAACGCCCGAGCACTCTGTACAAATGGTTAGCCAGCGAAGCCAAAACGTGCAGCCTTGGTTTTTATCAACGGGTTACTCCCGATGGTTCATTAAAGTCTTTCTCAATTATTGGTTACGTCTGTCAGGAAATCATAATTGTTGTTTGACGCCCGTGTGTTGTCTTCCTCACTTTTAGAGTGGTGGGTAGTGGGATTTGCCCACTTTCCGTGGCAGATACGCGCTGGGAATTTCTGCGCATGCAGGACGGAAGAATTTTGGGTCCGCCTAGACATATTCAGCTTTACTGTAAACGTCAACCGCATTGAATTTCACTTACAGGAAAAAAAAATGTCATCCAAAAAAATTGCCACGTGCATATGTCATCCAAACGTGCCACGTGCTCACGTGCAACCATAACCGTGCGCAGAGTTTTCCATTAGGGCGGCATAGTTTCACCGCAGCGTGCCCCCCCCCCCTTTGCCTTCACGCGTTGGTCCAGTCCGAAAGAAAACGAGATCCGTAATGGACACAAAAATAAAAATGAAGCGATGACTTGCTTTTTCACAACAGTGGAACAGCGTGAGCCAATTAATTACGGAAGTGTAGATATACAGACACTAGCCCATCGTAGAGTACTATCGTGGCTAAAATTTATGTATCAGCTTCACCATCGCCACTTGAAGATAAATCGGTCTGTCTACCTAAGCGACCGCTCGAGACATTCACTTCGCGCTGGTCACAGTCAAATGGTCAAACAAACCCCTCATAAACTCACATATCTAACATATCACATCTAACGTACCACATATCATCTAACGAAGTGTTAACTGTGTTCCCGCATATGTTACTGTAACATTTTTTTGTTTCATTTCTTTATGTATTTATACTCGTTCCTTTTGTTTTGAAATTACTGTACACGTTTTAAAGATATTGTTCTATTCAACCCCACTTACGCAATGCCTCTGGGGGCTTCAATGTAGTTTTAAATAAATAAATAATTAAATAAATAAATAAATAAATTAATTAATTAATAAACTCACAAACATTCATTGATTCCAAAAAAAACAGTCATCATTTATGCAAGAGTTAGCTGTTTCCTGTACATCGGTAGAATCTTTTTTTTTAATAATATTCCAAACATAAGCTTTGTTATGTATCGTATTAATAATGCAACATTGCATGACAGGCGTTTTGTATTTTGAGACTAACTTACCGTTGTCCAGTGACATTGCATTTTTATACGCTGGGTATGCTGTTAATGTATCAGATTTCATGTATTTGATTTTTAGTACTCATGTACTAGATCTTTTTTGTACATCACTACTGCTTGGGCCCGGCTACAGCCTGCAGTAGGGATGGTAAAATCGATGAACGATTAATCGATTAAAGGAGCACCATTAATCGATCAATCGTAATCGATTTCCGCGTTTCAGTTAATCGAACTAATCGATTAAAACTCTTCGATTAATCGATTACGGCACGCCCGTAAACCGACCTCGCGTCGTGGAACGCGAAGAGAGACGCTACGCGCGTCGTATCTTCCATCTAGCCTGGCCGTTAATTCTCACAGGGCGAGCGGGGAACGCGGTCGACAGGCGGGCGAGAGGGGGGCAGCGTAGGAGAGGAGGGAGAAGGGGAGGGGACGCGCATGCGCTCGAGCTCATCGCGGCGTTGCGCAGGAGATAATTTCGGCATGTCTAGCCCGCGTTTCAGAGGAAGAGCGGAAAGGGGAGGGGAGAGGGTTATGGGAGAGGGGATGGGAGAGGGAAAGTGGAGAGGGGAAGGGGAGAGGGAAAGTGGAGATGGGAGGGAGGGGAGAGGGGGAGGGCAGTGGGAAAGTGGAGAGGGGATGGGGAGAGGGGAAGGGGAGAGGGTGCGTGGAGAGGAGGTGTGTGGAGAGGGTATGCGCATGCGCAGTAAGGGTGGTCACGCCGCACACCACCACCTCCACCACCACCGGATTGAGCTCCGCCTTAAGATACTTCGCATCTAAAATGGCCATGAGCAAAATTACAATGCTAAAGACCCCGTTCCCAAAGGTACGAATCCGCCTCTTCAGATAAGTTATCGGCACCTCGCTACATAGCCAAGGTCTTTTGTGCCACTTATCTTGAAAGTCACGTCGCTCTTCAATTACATAAGCGATTTTTGTTTCAAAATGTTGGACTGTTGTTAATTCGTATTCGTTCAAAAATCTGCGTCCTCTTCGCAGGACCTCTTCCTTGGTCCCTGTGTTCTCAGCGCTATGGCTTTATTGAATGAAAGCAGCAAGGCGGTGCGCCAACGCTCAACAGCGAAGTTTGTTGTTTTCTGTAGTTTTCAGACGTGCTAACGCATCGTCTAGTTGCTTAATTTGTTTGTGTTCGTTTTCGGCTCCGCGCTGTTCCATCGTGTTTGATCGCACAAACTCAGCCCTCCTAGACTTTGATAAACTAGCGATTTTCTTCGCCTGCAGTGTCTATGGCAACTTTCTTGGGTATTTTTATTGAACTATCAGGTCCGCCGTGGTGGCTCAGTGGTTACGACGCTCGGCTGCTGACCCGAAGGAAGCGGGTTCGAACCGGCCGCAGCGGTCGCATTTCGATGGAGGCAGAATGGTAGAGGTCCGTGTACTGTGCAACGTAGTGAACGTTAAAGAACACCAGATTGCCAAAATTTCCGGAGCCCTCCATTTCAGCGTCCCTCATAAACATATCGTGGTTTTTGGGCGTAAAACCCCACATAGTATTAGTATGTAACTCTCAGGTTTTAATTGTTGTTTTTTTCTCTTGTTTAACTGCACTATACATTGGTCCAAGAGGTGCCACATTGTAATATGCGTTGTTTATTTCTTGACTGGTTCTTATTGCCGTTATATTTTACTCCTGCGCAAATAAAAGATTATTATTTAGCAATGAATGTAAGAGACAAAATATATTAGAAGGCAAGGAGAGTGGCCTGAGCTTGTACGCCTGGGCCTCCTACACTGCGCTGGCGAAAATGCAACGGGGGAAAAATAGTGATGAAGTATGATGATGGTGACAGGAGGAAGTGAGCCATATATATATAATAAAACAAAGGGGCCAAGGAAGCTAATAATATTTTTCATTATACTATATACCAACTAGCCCAAATGTCCACCTTATAGCGTGTATATACCCTTTTTATGATTATAAAGCTAGCTTTCCTGCGATGCAGTTAGCCCAGTTCATAGCAGTTAGTCTAGTCACTTCTGCAAACAGCGTGTTCAAGCGCAGTTTGCTTGCGCTATGACGCGGAAAATGTAGACTCAGCTCTATTGAAATAAACACGCATAACAGACCAGCTCCAGCACGTGCAACTACGACCTCGTCTCCACTTGAAGCACAAGCCTTTAGTTCGGCGAATATGCAGCGCAAGGAAGCGCGCTCGCGGATTATGAAAGTAGTCTAACAGACCCTGGAGAAATGCATCTTTCAACTAATGCTTGCACTCCCACGTCAGTCAGCCTACAGAGGCCCCGTCTGCTGCTGTTACGCGAAAGGACAATCGCGACATACAATGTGTTGTAATGAGAATTAACAGACAAAAAAGCCAAGGAAAGTACAGGGGATGTTATTTGTAGTAACTATGATGTAAATGTGAAGAAAATAAAGTGGACGAAAAGGAAACTTGCCGCTGGCAGGGACCGAACCTGCGACCTTCGAATAACAAGTCCGATGATCTACCAACTGAGCTACAGCGGCGGTCATCCCCCGGTCCACTTCATGGGGTATATATGTTTGTCTTTGTGCTTAACAAAGAAAAACGAGCCTTCGAAGTTCTCCTTTTTTTCGTTTTTACGTTCAAATGTCTGATACATTAGACACGCTGACAGTTCGGGCTTCACGGTGGTCTAGTGGTTACGGGGCTCGACTGCTGGCCCGAAGGTCGCGGGATCGAATCCTGGCCGCGGCAGCCGCTTTTTCGGTGGAAGCGAAAATGCTTGAGGGGCGTGCACTTAGATTTAGGTGCACATTTAAAACCCCAGGTGGTTGAAGTTTCCGGAGCCCTCCAATACGGGGTCTCTCATAATCATATCATGGTTTTGGGACGTAAGACACCAGATAATAATAATAATAATAATAATAATAATAATAATAATAATAATAATAATAAGTATAGTCTGTTTGAGGCCACTATGTTGCTGTGCAATCTCGCATGGGTGACCTCAAAAAAGAGATCACGTCAGCCTGCAATTACAGTATTATCGAGGGCTTCCACGATATCTAACGTACAAGCGGAGAAAAGATTGCGTCCCTACGAGTCCGAGCGTCTTATTTACTTTTTCTTCCTCCTCGCCTCTGCTTTGCCTTTCGCGGGATTTCGTCATGTTGCATATTTCCGGTGCGTCTTTTCGACCAGAGTGGTGGCCGACAACGCCTCCGATTTCGGTGCGCTCGAGGAGGCAGGCTTCGAGGAAATACGACCTGCGACTGAATCGTCCATGGATGATGGCCACAGATCCTTCAATCCATGACATCACCCAAAGACGAAGGGCCCCCTGCAACCATTGGGCGAAAGTGCGAATTCTCGCGAAGGCGCAAATGCGCACAAGTTATCTCTAGCGCGTATGGTAGAAAGACTTCGGTCGATATCAAACGCAACAATGCCTCTCAAACAATGAGATAACTTTTTTAAAGCACCCATCAAAAATGTCGATTAATCGATTAATCGATTAAAACATCACATAGAAATCAATTATTCGATGAAAGGCTAAATCGACGAACGATTAACGATTAATCGATTAAAAAATTTAATCGACCATCCCTAGCCTGCAGTATGTATCAGTAAGAAAAATATTTTACACCAACTGCTTCATTTGGCTTACAAAGGAGCATAAAAGTACACATATTAGTGCTCATACCACTTTAATATTCACCGTGCATTATGGAGGGACCGGTTAGAAAAACTGACAGAAGAAATATCAGGAGCTAGCCCTTGCCCTCTCGGGAAAACGGGGGCAAGCGATGCCTTGCGTCTGCGTGCTTGACGTACTCTTAAATTTCATTTTTATTTTATCATACCCCTCAGGGCCAGATTCATTGCAGAGGGGGAGTGGTAAAAGCACATACACAAAAAATAAGAAAAAAAGGAACAAAATATGTAAGTACGAGACAAACGTACAGTAAGTTAAAGAAAACCTGAGTATATGGCAGGTTGGCATACGTGCAGGTCTTGAAGGCTCCACACGCGGTGAAACGCGCGTGGGTGCAAGTCATTGTTCAGTGATACCACAGTGCTCTTTAGACACAGTGGTCAAAACGACACGGGAACTTGTGGAAGCTTATTTCTACATTAAAAAAGAAGGAGAGTCCTGCGTCAGCCAAACATCGGTTTCTTTACACGAAAAAGAAGTAAACTTAATCAGTCGTATATGTTTGCTTGATCTTTTGTCGCTCCTGCGCAGTCTCTTCACGGTATAGAAGCCTCTTCTATTTTGTCTAGTTATGGTCCCTCTGCACATGTTATTTATGCTTATCAATTGTGTATAAATAATCTGCATAAGCCAATAAATCACAGTTGAGAGTCAGCGCTTGTTCTGTGTATCTTTTTCTTCGTCCCGTCCGCCTGCGCGCTGTTTTTGCCCATTATATATACCACCAACTAGCCCAACTTTGAGTCTTGCTGCAGCATATACAAACACACATACTTACGCATGTATGTATGTATGTAGGCGCTCGAATCGCTATTCGCTAACAGTTCAAAAGCATATTATTAACAGTGGCCAACTATAACAAAAGTTCAAAAGTAAACAAAAGCTGGAATACAAAGAGCCAAAGAGTCGAGCAGTCGTGCAGAGGGCTGGCGAGTCTTCTTGCGTCGGATGGGATTGCAGAGCAGTTTTTCCCGGGAGTCTAGTTTCGCCACCTATGCAGGTGGTATTCTCAGTATATACTCGTATACACTGGCAACAAATGAACGGAGATCGACCAGGGTCACACACTTCCTCGTAAACGTCCGGTAGGGGACCGCGGTCGTTGCTGCAAGTCGATGGTTTGCGACGATTGAACCACGATTCCAGGAGTTTTCTTTTTCCCCACTTTCGTTCACGTGCCAACGTCGTCGCATCGTTTAGGTCGAAACTATGTCCTGTGTAGGAGTGTGCATGGGTGCATAGGTTAACGTCTATGTATTTTGTTAATAAATGTCTTGTTAAAGCGGAGTAAACCTTTCACAATCATGACTTCACCCATATTTTGGAACATTTTTGCGTCAAAAGAAATGTATGACAACAGGGCTTGTTGCTGAGCTAGTTGGTTCATAACTTGAGAAAAAAAAAAGTCACAGTTTCGCCGCAAGGTCGAAGCAATGAATGCGATAGCAAGAAACTAATGCTATACGAAGTGAGGCTTGCCAATGGATACTCTCAGTTTGAACAGCGCTCCTGTGGCAAAGGCGGCCGAAGCAGCGAAGGAAACTAGCGTGCTTCAAGTGTCGAGCTGTGACACTTGATAGTTCGCACTCATCTTTTGTTTGTTCGTTTAGCGGCGTCCCTTGAGTTCGAGTTACTTTCGTAAGCTCCTTAACATGAGCGCGGACATCACGGTGAAAGCTTGAAACATTCCTCTTCCCCTCACCACGAGAAAACCGCGCGAGCGGACAGCGGAAGGGCAAGGTTCTCCCACTGACCTCCATTAAAAAGGCTGGATGGCGCATCCCCGCTCTGCGAGGCGGGCTCTTGTGAAGCCACCGGAAGGTCCCCTGTTTGTCCCGGAAGCTGGCGTCTTCTGTCCGTCTCAGTCGCGCAATTCAAGTATTCTCGGGTGGCAGCTGTTGTTATGATCGTTTTTATTTTTTATTTTTTCAAACTTTGCGATTACGCCTCACTTTAGACGCCGACAAACGCTACACGAAAGATGACAGACGCCGTGCCGACACCGTCCAAATACGGCGGAGTGCTGCAACGTACAAAATGCGTAAAAAGTAATGCATCTTTGAGGTACTTTACGCGTGAAATATCTTCCCTGACGACTTTTCCGGTCGATTCGTACAGTTTACTGCGCTACAAGCAGGTATTTCTTTAAAAAAGAAGAGAAAAGCTCTTTTCCGGGACAAAAACCGCGGCTTCCGGTGGCTTCATGCCTGCGTGCTCGATGCGCCATCCAGCTCCTCCTAGTGGAGATCAGTGGGTTCTCCCTGCGCAAATATAAGAAGAAGCGAGCGAGCTCGCCGACGGCTTTTAAATGCGCCCGTCGCGCTCTTAGCGCCATCTCGGTGGTAATGAAGAAACGCTTACAAGCGCCTGCCGTCTCTGAGTCCGTCCAGCGGTAATGGGTGTGTATATAACGCTCGCCGTTAGCTACGAGGAGGATCTGCGTTTCGTGGCGTAGTGGTTAGCGCCACTCGCTGCGGAGCAAGAGGTCCCTGGTTCGATTCCGCACTTCGGAAGCATTTTTCTGAATTACTTTTGATTGGGGCTTTTATATATATATACATACTTATACCTATACGGTGCATGACGGCGGCGACGGCGACGGCAAAAACCAGCCGAGACTGTCCATATAATTGCTATCGCAATAAAACTGCAATGACGCAAAGAAGACGGGTACGAAGCGAAGACACGAACAGACAGACACGGGCGCCAACTTCCAACAAATCAAGAGAGGTATGTGAGCACTGTCTTGTGAGCAAGTCATGTGAGCACTGTCTTGTTACGGGATTTAGTAATCAGATTAACAGGCTGAAAGACGCTCGATTTTCTCCCTCCGTTATCACGGGTGTGTGCGAAAGCCTCTTGCAGAAGTTGAAACGTGGAAGAAAAGTGCAGGAGCCAAAAGAAAAAATGAGTACGCACGTAATTCCTTACGTTCACCGGCTCTCGCACAACATAAAGAAGATCGCAGCCAGATATAGTGTGCACATTGTGTTTTCCGCTGCATGCAAACTGGCCAGGATTTGCCCTTTGATGGCGAATAAGCAGCCGGCTGCTTGCTCCAAGAAGCACGCCACGCGATACACGGAGTGTGTCAGCAATGTGGTATATAATATTCCCCTAAGCTGCGGTAGGGTGTACATCGGCCAAACGGGCCGGTGTTTCAACGATCGTGCAAGGGAACACCGCTTGGCGGTCAGCAGCAACGTGGGCGGGCACTTGGCAGACCACTGCAAGCGCTGTGGTTGTGCGCCACACTTCAGCCAAACCACGTTTCTAAGGAGAGCAAGCAGCCGCACTGAAAGGGAGACGATTGAAGCGTTTCTAATAAAGAGGGCAGGTAGCCAGTGCGGTAGTGCCCCATCACTCGATCTAAGCGAGAAAGAAGCTATCTTTTTGAAAGATAGCCTTTAGACATGTAGAGTTTAGATTGTGCGATGCTCATTTTGCCTCTCACTAGGGTTGGCACGTGTTCATAGGTGCTGGCATATTTTCATAGTTCGATCGCGCTAGTGCAGTTCCGGCGCTTGCCTTGACTCTGTATTAGTGGCTCATGATGAATGGTTAGTTCTGCCATGTCTCAATTTCTGTTATGGGATTACCTTGTTCGGCAGACTACATAAATCGGCGCGGTTTCTTATAATAAACAGTTGGAAGTTGGCGCCCGTGTCTGTCTGTTCATGTCTTCGCTTCGTCCCCGTCTTCTTTGCGTCATTGCAGTTTTTCCTCAAGAAATGTATGCATCCTGCACCTGCGATTTTTAGAGCGAAAGCTGTTATGAGATCATTTCAACGGCCGTTTTTGGCGCTGTAGTTGTGCGCCGCCGGTGTCCGTAACCACTATCGCTCGAAACAAGAAAAAAAAAAAACGAAATAAGAATAAATTTCCAGGATGGAACGGGGTTCGAACCTGGCCCCTCTGCGTGGGAGCCCCGTGTTCTACCTCAGAGCCATGCCGGTCCTTGAAACTGCCTTGCAAAAAGACGCTATACATGGCTTCATGTCCGGAAGGAACCACATTAACATGTGTAAGTTAGTGTGGTAGAAGAGTGAAATAACAACCACGCATCACACAACGCGAATTCTGTAACCAGGCTTCACACAATGCGAATTGCGCAACGAGTGGGCTGTTGGATGCTTCCAACCCATTACAAAGGGCTCCGCAATAATTCTTCATCGTCATCTGGCACAACACCAACAAAGTGCGCATAATGCCTTACATGTTTTTAGCGGGTACCACGGCTCTCCGTTGAATGACGAAAAATGGCATAGTGGCTACTTCCCTACTTCACAGAAATTATGATGATTTATAGCGTAGCGGGTTCCTCGCAAGTGCACTTGCATTGGTTGCCAAGGAAGCCCATAAGCCCATCATCCATTTCGTCAGGGTCGCAAAGTTCTTCCCCCCTCTCTCTGTCTCTCTTTCTCACGTCAACGTATGTTATATTGCATGGTGGGAGAGTGAAATAGCGACCGGGCATCACACAATGCGAATTAGGAAACTGGTGAGTCGTTTAAAGATTTCAACCCATTACAAAGGGCTGAGCCACAATTCTTCATCGTCATCAGTCGTCACGTAAACAAAGTGCACATAACGCCTTACAGATGTGTAGCTGGAACCTCGCTTCTGCGCAGAATGACGAATAATGGCGTTGTAGGTGCTTCTCAACTTCACAAATATTGTGATTTATGGCGTAGTGGGTACCTCGCTAGTGTACTTGTGTTAGTAGCCCCAAGAGTAGCCCCAAACTAGAGTTACTGTATATGCTACCTTTAGGTAGCAGAGTTGGGCATCTGTCTTCCAAACGCCGCTAGCAACCATGGATTGCGGAGAAGCTGACGCTCGGGCTAATTGTTGTATTTCTCGACGCCGCCGCGGCAGCGAACTGCATTAACACTTGTCATCGACAGTGAATGTTTATCGCCGGTCTTCAAACCGCCTGACATGTTAATCAAGGACACGGTAGGCATGTCGCCTGCAAAAACGAAGTGCGACTTCACCGCATAGCTGTGGTTGCTAGGTGGACCTATGCGCAACTCTGCTACCTAAAGGTAGCATATACAGTAACTCTACCCCAAACTAGCCCCAAGAGAGTTTACAGCGGGTTCTAAAAATGCCGCTCTTCCAGCTTTCGCAGTGACTGTGCTGCGCTTTCCGCGCAGGCCTGGCGTTTTTTTTTTCATGGAATTGGAGCGATATCTTTGTTCCCAGCCCACGCGGCACTTTGTCACTCCATTGTTTTATAGCCCTGACACAAGGGCACTCTAAACTCCTTTACGTCAGGGGACATCATCCGGAAAGGCGTTCATGTGCAGTGACACACGACAATGGACTCCTTCCCGGCAATGTTCCTTTTCGGGAAAGCAGATTCTGCATCGATTTGTGCACTCTCGAACGACAGCGTGCACAACTCAACAATGCTGCCTTTCTACCAAGGCTCTGTGGGTGCCACCTATAGTCCCCTCTGTGATGTAAAAAATTGAAGGACACTGTAAATTCCAAAGTGTGTTCGGCGAAAGTATGTGACCATTCGACTGATTATGCCATGGTACGGGGGAATCCACATTCTTGGCTGTTGCGCGTTGACGGATGGACGCCGCCGACGGACACCACCGTCGCGTTGCGCAACGCGCGTTGGATGGAGCAACGCGCAACTGTTGCTATGCGCCTGTGCCATCACGTGATTGCTGAGAGAGTGTGAGGGAGAGAGGCTAAAATAGAGAGACCTTAGGCAGAGCCACCTAGATTAGCAGAAGGCCTCCGCACTCTCCCCGTGACGTCACCACACCAAGCCCCGCCGCTCCGCCGCTTGCGCTGCTACTACGCGCGAGCAGACGCGCACCGCGTCTCTCTAGCCCTAGCCAAATCTGTCGCAACGGACCCCTCATTTTCGCTGCTAGCGTTACCTAAGGGACTTCTCAGTAATCTTGACGCATCGCTTTTCCGGAAATGTATCTTATTTTTGTTTTGTGTCAGAAGATCAGCGTGACACCGGCAGTCATCCGCTTTTGGCGTGACATGCAACTGCTACGCTTTCCGCACACTGCAAATGCAGGGTAACTCTTGCAGAGATGGGGTGCTGTTGCGTGCAGAATTGCAAAGGGGGGTACGACGGTGGGCCAAAGGTGCGTCTGTTTTCATTTCCTGCTGATCCCATACGAAAAGCGCAATGGCAGCGTGCCGTGCGGCGAGACGACGTCGACGTGTCCACTCTCAAAGATCCAAAGGTAAGCAGTAGCCTGTTGCTTTCCCAAAGTGCATGCCGCGTAACCCTGCACTGAACAGTTGTGTGCGAACGAAGATATTCATGCATTACTGTGCACGCTATGTTAATTGTTCGCGGTCGCAACTTCTCTGGCTTGTGCTTTGTCTCGTGTTTGCTTTCTTCGGCGTGGCTCGCATATCGAAATGGGCACCGACAGCGAATACAGTTTACGTACAAAGAAATACCTGAATGGGTGCGCGGCAATGCGTAACCGACTAACATATATTCTTTTCGTGGCATTGGCAACACACTAGCTAGGCTGCCAAGCCGATATTGTGCGTACGTGCATGTCATGATGCGTTCTTTGCCACAATCACTGTGTTTTGGTGGTCCTGTGTGCAGGTCTGTGAACGCCATTTCAAACCTGAGCATCTGCGCACAACTTCCAGTTACACGGATGGCGACGGTCGAACAATAGAGGTGGCAATGAAGCTAACTAGGATTACGTCAGACGCTGTTCCGACTGTCTTCCCTGATTGTCCAGGCCATCTCTCTTCTACAAAGCAGTCACGAGAAGAACCAGATGTCAAGCGGAGACGCAACGAAAACGCACAACTCCACGAAGCTATCAGACAATCAAGGGCAGCTTATGAGGCGGAAGAAGCAAACAACAAATTGCAAAGCTTAGAAGACATATCTTCGCGTTTCCACCGCAGTGGCTTCTGGACAAATGTTTGCTGTGACAACTGCATAATATTTGCACACTTTGAGCCTACAACGCAAGCACCAGAGCTCCTAGCATCAGTGACAGTGTCAGCTGATTTGCGTGTGTGCGTGTTTTGGAAACATGTACAGCTGGCATCGAATGAAGAGATTGATATACCTGGACAGGTTCTCGATTTCCGCCTCTTGGAAAATCTTCTGGACAGTGTGCAGAACTACTGCGAGAAACGAAGCCATCAAAAAATGGACAAAGTGAGTGCAGTGCTCGAAATGGTTGTAGCTCTTCTTGGTGATATTTGTGATGATGAGCTAATAGAGCATGAAAGGGCAGATGCATTATTGTTTCTGAAAGAACAGTTTAAGCTAATGGGAAAGAAAAGCAATGCGTGTAGGTACTCAGCTGAACTATTGGTTTTCTCTTCTCTGTTGCACACTATTTCACCCCATGCATATAACTTTCTCAGAAGTAGCGGCAAGGTGGTACTGCCACATAAAGCAACAATTAAGAGAGTTTGCGCTGCTCAAGATGTAAGTCCATCAAAAGAGCAAACTGAAGAAGGTTTCTTGAGGTTCATGAAAAGACGAGCTGTTTCGCTTAATCCTCATGAAAGGAATGTTGTGCTCATGATGGACGAAATACATCTCCAGCAGTTTTTTTAGTATAAAGGTGGTTGTCTTACAGGGGCTTCTGCTAATTGTGCCGAGCCAGCGAAAACAGCTCACGCATTTATGGTTCAGTCACTGCTTTCGTCATACAAAGACGTTGCTCACATACTTCCTGTGTCAAGGATAAGTGCAGAAGAACTCCATTGTGTTCTGCGAAGAGTGATAATGAATTTGGAAGATGCTGGTCTTCATGTAGTTGCTGTCATTACCGATAACAATTCTATTAACAGGAAAGTAATGTCACTGTTCGGCAGAGATAATAAGCCTAAGATTGTATACCCTCATCCAGCACAACAGCAGCAGCCGTTGTTTCATATAATAGACACAGTTCATCTGCTGAAGTGCATCCGCAATAACTGGTTGAATCAAAAGACCTGCGACAAATGCTTGTATTATCCACCTTTTGAATGCGAGCAACAACAGAGTGTGAAGATGCAAGGGGCTTCATTTACTTCTCTGAGAAAGCTCTATGAGGCTGAGCAAGACAGTGTTGTTAAAGTTGCGTATGGCCTCACTTACAAATCACTGAACCCCACCAACTTAGAAAGGCAGAATGTAAGATTAGCTCTGAAAATATTTAGCAGCTTTGTCTCATCAGCTTTGAGGCTCAAAGGAACTAAGCTGAAGTTACTTCTCGCTGAGGAAACGGCGGGATTTATCGACCTCATTCTAAGATGGTGGAACATTGTAAATGTTAAATCTCCCCAAAAGGGATGGAGGCTACGTGATCGCTGGCAAAAGCCAATAAGTGAAATGGGTTGCCAGCAAATAGAATTCCTAGATAAATTTGTTGCTTGGCTTGACAGATGGAAAAGCATAGGCATGCAGACAGGCACACTGACAAATGAAACCCGCTCTGCTTTGAGACTGTCGACATACGCACTGATAGAAGTGTCACGATACTGCCTGGACGAACTCGGGTTCAAGTATGTTCTTTTGGGGAAGTACCAAACTGATGCCCTCGAGGCAAGATTTGGAAAGTACAGGCGACTGTGCGGTTCTCACTACAATATCTCAGTTACTCAGTTGTTGGAAGCGGAGACAAAGATCCGCATCCAAAGCACATTGCATTTGACCGACTTCATTGAGTCGTCTAAAGAAGAGAAAGAACCATGTGCAGAAGCTCTGATTAAGAAGTACAAAGTCTGTCTGTCTGAGAGTGAACTAAAGAAACCACGAGAGGACATGGCAGCTGTAGCATATGTAGCCGGTTTTTGCGCACATGCTGCGCTGCGGCGACAGCCTTGTGATGACTGTTCCTCGCAACTAATAATCAAAGAAAGAGAGCTCAAGCCAAGTGACCACGTTCTCATCGACGCTATGAGCAGAGGGGATCTGAAGTTTCCCCAGGCATTTGTTGTGCATGCAGTATTGTGCACAAAGATTATTTTGGAGCAGGTAACTGCGAAGCAGTGCGTGCACCTATTTCATGCTGAAAGTAACCAAAGGCTGGTACTGCTAAGCATCATGAAGTTCCTGCTGGCTGATAGTGAAGACATTGATGTTTGTGCCAGCGGCCACTGTCCAGACCTAGTCCGGGAAAATATACTGAAGCCTGCCGTCAACACATTGTTGAAAAACTACGCAGCTACCAGAAATGATGGCATCACCAGAAAGCAGGGGCATGCTAAACTGGCTAAGCATAGAAAACTTCAGCCGTTGAAATGAACCTGTAAAGTCATCCCTGTAACGCAGGGCAATAGAATTGCACCCTGATTGTCTTTTGTTAAATGTGCAATGTGTGCTAAAGGACAAGTGCAATGCATATGGCTTTCACAATGATTGTATGTAGTACTCAGCGTGAAATGTGTTAGGATGCTATCTCAAAGGCCTGTATTAAATGATCTTGATGTTTTGTAAATGAATGTTCAGTTCTTGTGCATGTTTTATCCCACCCACCCCTCCCCACAAAGTGTTTTTCTTTTTTCACACTGTCTTCTTAGTGTTAAGTTTATTACTCGCTGAGTGTGCCTCGTGGCGAATGTCGAATGCATCTTGTAACGCTTCAAACTGGTCTTTTATGTGTTTTTGATTTCACTGTCATAGTTTTACAGCGGCCAGAAAATTTTGTTTTCAACGTCCCCTCATGCTCATTTCTTGCGTCAGTGGTTTAATAGTAGTACGTTATTGGAAAGCTGTTACGAGCGTCTTCAGCTGTCAAAGTAGTAGAAAACAACCTTACTAGGAAAGTCGCAAATAGTTTAAAGCAAGCGCGGTGCGCGTCTGCTTGCGCGTAGTAGCAGCGCAAGCGGCGGAGCGGCGGGGCTTGATGTGGTGACGTCACGGGGAGAGTGCGGAGGCCTTCTGCTAATCTAGGTGGCTCTGCCTTAGGTGATGCCACAGCTGGCACCGTGCCAGGACACGGACGGACGGACGACGGACACTAATATGCGGACGACGGACACAAATATAGGGCACGCGTTGGCTTATACCTGAAAGATCATGAAAACAACTTAATCAAGCTATAGCTTAGTTATGCCATTAATCATTACGTAAGACCATGTATCTTAATTATCAGAAGCCAAACACGACGCGCTGGAACAGCTCTGCAGGTCATTGACTACATTATAATTCTGCCCCTTTGGACGATGAAGCGGTTGAATATTACCTGCCCTTTGATGGTCCAAGGGAGTAGTACCGTTCCATAATTTTAGCGCTATCGCCATTTTTGACGTTATATACAGCAGTTTTACTAAAATAGATGGCAAGCAGTTGTATGACTTGCATTATTTGCTGCGAAAAGGCCCCCGCTGGAATGCTGCTCTGACATGCTATGCAGTGAAGGCAAGGCAAAGGAAACCTTCGTACGACTTTGTGGTTGTTCAGTTCGAAACTTTTTCTTCTCGCTTAAAACAAAAAAACTACTCTTTTCAAACTTCCTGTACTTCATACCCACAAAGCACACTACACCACGATGCAAAAGTCCTGTTTTTAATTGGACCGCTACACTGTTAAAATGAAGCCGCAATATGGGTCAAAACGCTATCTTTCCCCAACTTTGTCACAATATTGTGGCAACGTTTCTTTTTCTTTCGATCCCGCAGTATCTTTATCGCTTACTATAGGAACCTACAAAGCCCTCAATGTGAATATATTACTCGTTGAAAAATCGGTGCTCTTTCTCAGAAACGCTAAACATGCAGCACCTTGCGACTTTTCGACAAGGCCAAGAATAATGAAAGTGGAAACAAAAATGAATAAACTATCATAGCCATGAAAGAGCAGTGCCTTGAAATTAAGAAAAAAATTGTTTCGTAGTAATGGCTCAAACCAGTAGTTTTATATAAATTGTTATGTACGACACAGTTTCACTTCCGTGCCCCAAGTTCGAAGAGCCCTCTAGGCATCACAAACTTTTTTCCGGAAATATAACGACTCAATAACGACTTCTGACATTCACACGTACCAGCCCAATTTTTTTTCAGCATGATCGGAGATGGTCGAAAATTTACCTGGTACACTTGATATGGAAGGACCCATATATATATATATATATATATATATATATATATATATATATATATATATATATATATATATATATATATATATATATATATATATGGGTCATTCCATATCAAGTGTACCAGGTAAATTGTATCTGTTTTGGTGAAAAATAAACACTGATGATGATGATGATGATGATGATGATATATATATATGTGTGTGTGTGTGTGTGTGTGTGAGAGAGAGAGAGAGAGTGCCCCAATTGATTGTCTGTTACAAGGAATATGATGGCATGCTCTGCGCCAGTGTATAATTACACGGGCACTTTGGACAGTCATGCACTGCAGTGAAGACACCAGAACGCATGAAGCCCTTTCGGCCCTGGATTTTTAATTTTTGTCGGATACTTCATAGTACGTATTTTCCTAATAATTAGGACCTCAGAAGACCACAAACAAAAAATTTGGCCAGTGGTGTAAGTATTTATGGATTTACAGCCATGGCCTCAAAATAGGTCGTCTGGGCTCAGTGGTCATGAAATGAGAAAAATGTCTTTTTTATTCCTGCCACTCACTAGAGTACACAAATTCTGAACCAACGCCGTATTTGGAAGTGTGGAAGTCCTTAAAATAACTTCAGGACTTCGTCCCAAAAAACGGCGCTTACCCGCCTCAGCTCACCCGCCTCGGCGTCACCCATGACTTCGGTCAAGATTCGTCTTCTTTGCGGCTCCAGACTCCGGAAAAATGCCACAGTGGTGGTATCAGTCGCAGTGGGGATCGTTGAAGAAATACTACCCCAATAATTAGCAGTTTCGGTTTCGTTTCCGAGGTGCCAGGGGAAATTGTGTCTGCTGTCGTCAATTGACAATGCCAGGGCCGAAACGGTTAACATGAACTGCCGGTCAAATAAAGTAGAGCAGCAGCCTGATATTGATTGCTGTTCTTTCCAAGTATAAGAGATTTATTTTCATCAGGCGGATGACTTTTTTTCTGCAGGATATGCAAACACGCGCCGAGTGGTTTTCCCATGAATGCAAGCTACGCACAATCGTTTTGTCAGGCGTCTGTGATGGCATACTGACAGCACCGTTGTGAATGTGGAAATTGAGCATGCTCTGGAAGTGACATCTGCGGCATACCCAACTCATTTTACTTAGACAGCCGTGCTGTAAATGAAGAGATATAAGAGCTTGCCTGCAAAAACCCTTTCACTGCGATTGATTGATTCACTGTGATTGATTGATTGATTGATTGATTGATTGATTGATTGATTGATTGATTGATTGAAACAACCTTATTGAGGTCCTGCAGAAGCTGTATATATCACTGCGTCATTCGTAGCTCCACGAACCCACTCAGCAGAAGACCCCTAGCTGGCAGGCCTATGTGCCACAGAAATTGGAAAAACCCCCTACTCACCACTGGTCCACTAAAATAAGCAGTAAAAAGTAAATGAGCAAATAAATCTAAAATATAAATGAGTAAATAAACAAATGAAATAAATAAATAAATATTCCGCTCACTGCACTTCTGGACCACACAAATCGACGTGCAGGTGCTCTATATACGCTAAATTCAAAAGGGACTTTCCGTACCTTTCATCAAAAAAACAAAACAAAAAAAACTTGGAGGACGCTTGAGCTTCGCCTTCGTGAGTAAAACTCGGTAGCGTAATCGGGCCCCGTGCGCATCGCCTTCTTAACTGCTAGCTTTGCTTCGGTTCTCGGTGCATGTCTCAACCGTGCCGTATAGAAACGAACGACTGCGCGCATAACATTGGCCGTTTCAAAGTATCCTAGGGCCCACTACGCCATAATTATTCCTTTTGAGAATCGGCGAAGGGTCCACAATGCGTCCGTAAGGCAACACGCGAACCTACGCAGCTGCTCACTTTGTTGATGCTTTTGTAGCTGATGATGATTAAATACGTCTGAGAGCTTTGTAATGGGTGGGTATTGAAAACACCCACTTTTTGCGCAATTCACACGTTTTGACGCCTGGTGCGAATCTACACTTCTGTCACGCGATATTACATGTGTTAAGGAGGCTCATTCCACTACATGACATTCATATAGTGTTTTTTTTTTCTGAAGCTGTTTCAAGCAATAACTTGGCTCTGTGGCAGAGCACCTGCTTGCCACGCAGACGGCCTGGGTTTCGATTCTCACTCGAACCTAAGATTTTTATTATTTATTTTATTTGAGTATTAAATCGATTTTTCGGTCGCAGACAAGATGATGATTTTTCGCTCACAACCAACGACTCCGACACCGAAATTTCTGCGAAACGAGCTCTTTAACGCTATCGTGGTAAAGTTCTGGGTCATCACGGTGTCGTGTTCTGGACAGCTTCGCTGGCCATCCACCTTCACAGAGTGGAATGGCTCACGAATTTTAAAAGCAGAGCTGTATAAGCCAGGCGTAAGGTGTGATCCGTGGACTGAGAAAAAAAATGTGGTCATGCGTAGTATACTATAACAAGGGTGTCGGAAAGGAAAGTGAGGGTGAGGCCACAGAAAGCGGGTATGTCACATGCAGCTCCTACCATTGCATAGCCATGCATGTACATAATAGCTAGGGGGTGGGAAATGAAAGTGAGGGTGAGGAGGGATGAAAGGAGGATGGGAGAGCGTAAAGCATGGCATAGCCTTGTTCAATATAGCTTAGCAAGGGAACAGGAAAGGGAAGTAAGGACGAGGAGGACTTATGCGAGGGTGAAGAGGAGGGAAAGGAGTAGGCGAAAGGAAAAGGAGGACGTGAGGAGGATTTGATGTTTAGATTAGGGGGGTGGAAGGAGGGGAGAGGGAAATAAAGAAAGACAGATGGAAGAAAGGAGAAGATGACGAAGAAAGAACCCGATCTGCGCTCGGCAGGTGGTGGCGTTTCCTTGCCAAGCCAAGCCAAGTTTGGGAAGTAGCCTAGAGTAAAGAATAGCATATAAAGAAAGAGCAAGTGAGGACTGTATATAGAGAGAAAGAAAGGCAAGAAAGAGAATGAAATGTAGAAAGAGCGAGAAAGAGAAATGCATAAAGAGAAAAAGAAAGAAATAGAAATAAACAGACAAAAAGACAAGATATAGACAGATGAGAGCGTCCAGCTTCGCAATTCCTTCACGCTTTGTACCGCTCGAGCGAAACAGCTTAAATTTTTATTCTTCCTTTTATTGTGCGAATTATATTTCGAAAGAACAGGTTGCAAATACTCTCTTGGACTCAATAATGTATATACGGTAAGGTAATTGTTGGGGTTTAACTTCCCAAAACCACGATATGATTATGAGGGACGCCGTAGTGGAGGGCTCCGCAAACTTTGACCATCGGGGGTTCCTGACCGTGCACCTAAATCTGAGTACACGGCCCTCAAGCATTTTGGCTTCCATCGAAAAAGCGGCCGCCGTGGCCGGGATTCGATCCCGTGACCTTCGAGTCAGCAGTCTCTTGGCCTACATAACTGGTAATGTTTTCGGGAGTATACTCGCCTCAAAATTTCATTGCAAGTTCTTTTTCTGAAAGTGCCCGTAACTATCACCATAGAACTTTAATTTCAAACTTAGACAACAGGAAGTAGCCAGAAATTTTTTTCGGGGGGGGGGGGTTCAACCATACTTTACGTATGTTCGTGCGTGCGTTCGTATGTGTGCGTGTATATATACGAAAGCAAAACTGAAAAATTTCGGGGGGGGGGGGTTGAACCCCCCCCAACCCCCCCCTTGGCTACGCCGCTGTTAGACAAACACACAAGCACGAGACAGACGACGGAGTGGCGCTTTAAGCTAGCCAACTAGCCCTACACTCAATGTTACAATCGTTGCTACCTTTTCAGCGGATCAGATGAGACGCAAAGGGCCATCAAAACATTTCACCGTGCAATCCCAGGTAGATTAGTATACATGGAGAACAAATGTCGACGACCTTGTTTTTTTTTATATTTTTATTCATGACATTCAGTAGATGCTCACACATCTAAGTGCAGTTGGCTATTCAGTTCGGTTCAATACAGATTTTGTCTATATAAAATAATATGACAATGTTTGTATCACTAGCCTTTGGTAAATTCTTGTTCCAATGCAGACTTACTTTTTCTTTTCTTTATTTTTTTTTGAAAGGCGGCATTGCAAGCTTCAAGTCGTGGCTGTAAACAGAGTGCCGACACAACTGACAAGTCTTATGATCGCCTCCTTTGCACTGTCAACAATTCAAAGAAAAGATTTGAAGCGCATGTCATACAAGATAGAAAAAAATGTGCAACGTGTGAATGAATATACACGTAACGCAAAGACCCACATAAGATTAGAGCGTATGCAGAATCACTCCATTCCGTTCAGTGCTTCCGTGTGATACTCATTCAACTCCACACGCAACCTTGGCTTCCCGGCAGCTGACTCTAGCCTCAGAAGAAAATGGCTCATATATTCAGCTTAAATCTAAACGGATAAAAAGGAGCGCCTTGAACGAGCGCGATGAAAATATAAAAAGAAGCATCAAGGGCTTTTCAACTCGCCCAGGGTGACGAATCCTGCGACGCAGCGACAACTCGGCTTACACTCTATAACAAATGCGTTAGACCGCAAGCACGCGCGGAATCGCCGAGACAGTGGTGCCCATTATAGCTGGTGAAGCTAACCACTCTGCTTTCACCGCTCTTTAGCTGGTTAGCTGGTTGGAGACACGCCGGTCGTGCCAAGAACCATCCACGAGGGACCGGGTGCAAGAGTCTCTCTAAGGAACAAAAACTGGAAACCGCCTCCTGCGTTTACGGTTGGCAAAATAGCGATGTAGCAAAATGTGCACCGTGGAACTGAGCCAGCATTGTTGAACACAATTATAAGGTCCGGCTTTTTACCTAGCTGGAGTTATGCGCAGTGCTTAAATGAGCTGTAGTGTCGTGAAATGGCCGCAAGTACTGTTCTTAATAAATGTAATAATATGTGGGGTTTAACGTCCCAAAACCATGATATGATTATCAGAGACGCCGTAGGGGGGGGGGGGGGCTCCGGAAATTTCGACCACCTGGGGTTCTTTAACGTGCACCTAAATCTAAGTACACGGTTCTTAATAAATGTCTGTCAAATCTTGGCGTGTTAGTAATGGTGTGCAAACCGACCCTGCACGCATGTTTCACTTGTTCATTCACGCTATGAACCTCCCGTACTTAGTGAGCTTGTTTCACTTCTTCATGCCTGTTATGAACCTTTTGTATTTTATCGCTAACATTAGTTACAGAACATGTTAGAGACAGAAGCGTGACGTCAGAAAATTATACATGAACAGTACAGATAGGTTCATCAAAAATGAAAAAAAAAGAGAAAAGCTTAATATATTCTGCAATGTATTAACGAAACGAAGACTACAGCGCACTGTGCGAATGAAATGTCGCTCTTTTGGGCCATGCGTTGGGCATATTCCGGTACTTAGTGGTATTGTCACACTTTTGCACTTAATGGCTGCACTAGGATACAAGGGTCCAGACGCATTCTAGGGTGCTTGCAGAGAGAGCCTGCAAGACTTTTACGAGAGCCCCAGCGTTGGCAGTACTTCATGAACACCATACACGTGTACTACACCCACTACTGCGGCATCAAGGCAGTCGCTCCATCTAACTTACCGGCTTCGTGAATGAATTGTGACCCACGAGAGAGGGCTGCGTGGGCTAGATCGTGGTCTGCCTGACCCCCGAGGGATCTGGCCGGAACCACGGGCCTTGGGCCCGCGGCGAGGGTGGACTCGAGACGCGGCGGCCTTGCAGCCGCGAACCTCGTCCGGCCCGGGGCGCGGCGAGCGTAAGAGCCGAGTTTAGACGGAGGACGCGAATAGCCGCAGCACCAGCATCCCGGCAGGCAGAGGGACGGTGTTGAGCGGAAGGGGGAGAAGCATGGCGCCGGCGAATTCGGTGCTGCTGCTTGCCGTACTGCTGGCGGCGGGCGGCTCGCAGGCAGCCCTGCCGGAGGTGATCAAGATTGGTGAGTGTGTTGGCGCACGCTGTTCCTGCATGGTTGTGTCCTCTGGTCGCTCCGGGCGGGGGCAACGCTGGACTTTGGAAGCACTTCGACACTCGTTCTTGACTGCATGCACTGCACTCATCACGTGCGAAACGGAAATATGCTCATTTAAGAGAAGAAAAAAGCGATCCTGCGATTTCTGCATCTAAGTTAACGAAGAGTCACTTCATCGAGAACGATCGAGGCTGCAAATTTTCGACTTCTCCGTGATAAGGATTCTGGGAAACGTTTCTCAGCTACTTATTTACCCGACGTGGCTGACCTCGAAATGCCCACTGGAGGGACATGGTATGCGTGTCAATTATTCGAAGAAAAATTCGCTTTCTTTTTCTGTCGCGGTCTACAGGCCCAAGCGCAAAGCGACTAGATCGTAGATGCGGGCTCAGCAATGTTACAGATGCTGCAATGTTAAAATGTAAATGCGCTTGCGCGCGGAAGGTCAGTACCGGTACTAGCCAATGAGATACATGACATGGGGATGATTTTAAACTCCACGACAACAACTTGCATCCCCCAGACCACTTTGTAAATTCAGCGTCCGCATTTCGTGCTCACACTGACAAACTGCAAATCCGAATACCGACTACAGTGAACTTGCGATGGCCAACGAAGCTTGCCGTATACGCCGCTATTTCGCATTACCATTGACTCTTGTTCAGAGACCTGCCAGGTCGTAGACGTAATGTTTTAGCCAAACTCTAGTCGCACAAGAAGAACGCGTTTACTTTATTGGGCCGCGCAACGGCTTGTATACAATCATGGAAGTGCAGCGATGATGGAAATATTTGAGAGCAATGCATAATTGGTTGTTGGAGAGAAAACTTCGAAAAATGTTGCTTGCTTCGTGCTTCGGTTCTTAGTTGTGTGACGATTTTTAAACGCCCTCAACTGAAACAGCAACAAGAATGAGTTAATTGTATTCCTTTTGTCATATCTGGCGAAGAGAGACCGTGTCCGTATTCAAAGGTAGATTGATTGCCGGCCATTTCCGAAATTTAATGGCCTCAAAACGTAAATTTCCTCGGAATTGAGTGTCTCGGTGCTCTCAGAATTCAGTCGAACTGAACGTTGGTATTTTATGGACACGTCTTGCGCGAATTGGCGGTCCAACGGTAGCCGCAAGGGCAATTTGTAGTGTGCTGTCACGAAGAACGCAAGCGATGGTCTGTAGGTAGTAATTTGCTTAAAGTACTTGGTCATTTACATGAGAATTTTCGGCCGCAACGTCAGCATCTTTGCGGCTTGCCATTTAATATTACAGGCATAACTTATTCCGTATAGCGTTCTTCCTTCAAGCTGCATCTATGCCCAATGACCTGAACGTTTCTGCACCTTTAGCGATCGTAGTGTGGCGCCACTGAATTAAAATTACCTTTTGCCCGCAATGATCTCTCTTAAAGAAACAAGGCCTAAACGTCATGATATCAATCGTATCTGCCGGAATTTGTCGCGACTTGAAAGGGGCGCTCTACTCGCGCTCAGAAAGCCAGGACCTCGGCGCTACTTCCAGAAATAGCCGAGTGATATTCGTTTTCTGTTGCCTTTTTGTACCGGCGTTGCCGCCTCAGTAGTTAAAACGTCTGAGCACGATGCCGCAGGCTCGATTCACGGTCACGACAGCTGCGTTACGACTCTGGCAGAAAGCTAAAAAAAAAACAAAAAGAACACATGTGTCGGACGCTCCGCGCAAGCAATATGAGCAACCCTCATGGTGGTGAATATTAGAATAATATTAGAATATTATTAGAATATTATTTCTGCGCCTGTGTGTGTGTGTATGTGTTCCTCTTTCCGTCTCGTCTTCTTTGCGCAGTTTAAACCTTTTACGAATATTAGAAGCAAGCGCAACGTAACAGCGAATAAACCGTAACGCAAAAAGCAACAAGACAAGCGCTGGGCATGGAGCTGACATTAATTGAAAGTTGGTGATCGCACTATATGAATGATAAGCGCATGCATCAACTTTCGTCTATCTAACCCGAAAGCATAGAGAAGACGCAAGACAGGAAAAAAAAGCATGAAGGGTGGAAACTTGGGCATGTTCGTAGGACATAATAAATTTAAGAACAGCACAACAGATACCGCTGCTCTGTGTGTGTTCTTCGGCAGTACTTTGCTGTTGCGCTATTCCTAAATTAAACAGAAAGCAATCGACGGACCATCAATGATGTTGTAGAGACTGACAAAACGCGTTACAGCGCTGTAAGAACGCCACTTTTATGTCTGTTCAGAGCACTGTCACCTTCCAGCCCCATAGGGTGAACCGAATTCCTCAGCGAGCAACGTTACGGGGCCAGAATTATTCCGCAGCCCCTCTAGGAGTCTTGTTGCGCATGCGACGTGGAAAGGCTACCACTATCGTTTCTATTTGTATTATGCAGTAGGTACAATTTCATGGTGTCCATTGATGTAAGTACAGAACGGTCGCGATAAGTGAGACGTAAAGAGACAGAAAAAAAAACTCATAGTTTCGCTGCAAAGGCGAACCAAAGAATGCGATAGCCACAAATTGGAATGTTATACGAACTAAGCCTCTCACTCCTTTAGCATGAGACCTGGCGTAACTCAAACAAAACGCTGGCGTAAGGAAACGCAGCCGCTGCAGCAAGCGAAGCTATATTCCTGCTGTATATTGCTTCAGCGCAAGCTATGCGATAAAAACAGACTTGGGGCCCCACCCATCGAGCTCATCCCAACCCTTATGAATAAAGTTGTACTACTACTACTGCTACTACTACTACTACTACTACTACTACTACTACTACTACTACTACTACTACTACTACTACTACTACTACAACACGTGCAAAGGTATGAGCCGTCGGCCGATTACCTGTAAAGGTACGGCGTGCGCGATCGGTCAAAGTAAGCATTTTCGGTCTTCCCTCCGGCACCCTTCATGCACCTTTCGAGCAACGGAGGCGGCCGGCTCCTTTCATCTCTCAGCCGCGTTCGTCGGCAGGGCTCGCGCTTTTTCTCGCACGTAAACATACGACACGCGGGGTGCTGTTATCGACTTGGGCTTTATACGAAGCATAACGGCGACGCCAACGGTGACGGTGGTTGCCTAAATGCGGCTGGAGTGTCCGTATAATTGTTATCGCAATAAAAGAAAACTATCGTAACACATAATAAGTGTTCAGTAAGGACATGCTCAATGCTGTAACGTTCTGCCCCCAGGTGCTCTGCTGACAGGCGATGACGATGCGCTTGCGGAGAGTGCATTGCGTTACGCAGTGGACCGCGTCAACACGGACCCGGTGCTGCTGCCCGATGCCAAGCTGTCTTTACAGGTGGAGCGACTGGACGAGCACGCTGGCACCTTGCAAGCGTACCGTAAGGGTAAGCGCACTTTTATACCACGTACGCCGGATATGGAAAGGTATATAGTGAAACATCGGGAAAAGAAAGGAAAACCACGCGAAAACTATAGCACGGTGCTGGCGGGGCTCACTGCTAAGACTTTTAAGAAGAGCCAGCTTTTGCGTACAGGGCTTCAGACCGCGAACCATTAGCCACATTCGCAATAACATACACCAGGAAGTGGACGTATAGTTATACGTAGATTGAGGCAGAAAGATATCTTGAATGGTTACAATGCTGCAACCTTTTCCAAAGTGCTAGATAATGTAAGCATGCATATTGTGAGGAGTTCAATAAGTGGTCTCTTGTTGCTCCGCGAAGAAAGACGGTGGTCACAGTAAACGATAGGCTATAGACATACAGATCACTGGTTCATATGCTATGATTTTTGTATACATGGCAACAGGTGCCACCTGAGAATTTGCGCCGATTTTTTTTCGGCTCTTTTCTCTTTCCCTCCTTTCACAAATATTTCCTTTATCTGTGTGCAGGGTGGGAATGGACTTCAATTTTTATTTAACTCGGTTAACCTCGGTTAACCTCGTTTACCCGTTTACTTATGACATCGTTTTTCCATGAGACGCGTAAGGCTTTCTTAATAATGTCCCCTTGGCTTCATTGTCTTTTGACTTCATTGGGTTACGTCGAACAAAGACACCAATACCTCGATTCATTTCCCTTCTATAGTGGGTACAAATCATATATTTATCGAATAAGAACAACCAGGCAACTGACTCTAAATTTAGCACAGCGATGGGTGTATATTTGCGCTGATGTCGCTCAAATTTCTTGACATGCTCTATCATAGCATTTCATAGCACAATTCTGAACGAAACATGTTCATTGCCTCGGCAAACCTAAATTGATTTGCCTTGCATTTATTTGCCGTCATTTATTTACCCATTCATGTTTACATATCCTGACATGCAAAGTTTCGGTCCTCTTGTTGTCTAGTCCACCAGTTCTCAGTTTTCGTGTAATATCCTTTAGAGGTTATATGTCATGTATTCTATTATCTTGTGCTGCCTGACTCTTGGCCAATCCATCTGAAGTGGGTATCCGTCTTTAGTACACGTATCGGCCCTATTCATATACAACAAGATGCAAACGCCGTACCTCAATGAAAAGCGGCCCTCAGAGATGATGTACGTGGTGATAGCGCTGAGCGTCACCGTGCTAATCGTGTCGGCCTGCATGGGAAGCGCGTTGTGGACGAAACCCGAGGGCCTGCGCCCCGACACGGCCATCTGGATACTGCCGCCCAGGAGTCCTGACAGCAACAACACCAATGTGGCCGGCTCCAACTCGTTGGTTGAGCAGGATATCATCGTGGACGCAGACGAGTCAGCCGAAGAGATAGACCGACACATGTGGACTCCAACCGCAGGTTGAAGCTCACGGGGACACGCAAGTGCGTTTCACGTACGTGGGCGCATCCTGCTGATGTGCCGCCTTCAGCCCGAAGATCACGTGCTCGTTGTCTCAGTGTGCTGGTGCCTCACGTTTCGGTGAAATCCCAGCAGTTACTCTTCCTTGACTAAGACAAAGCGCTAGCGGTGGCCATTTGGAGGTTATCGCTAGTCGATGAACACCTCGTTAGTTATCGTGCCTTCCGAATGCCGAAAGGACTAGACGTCCACGGCTCGCCGTGCCACTCTAAGACTGTTCTTCTATTCGAATCAATTGTCAATGGTTGATTCGGTTCTATTTGTTTTTTGTTTTATTCGTATGTCGTAAAGGACATGAGAGGCCGTCCCGAACTTTAGGGCGCATCGTGGTATGAAGTCCGGATGGAGCGTGTTGTCAGGTGAATGAACCGTCTAAGTGTCGAGGCTGGTCCGGATGTGTCGAGAGCTCCGGTTACTTTCGCTTTTTCATATTTTGTGCGTGCTTATTATCGGTTAATATAGCGCGATTGGGCTGCTCTTTTGTAAAAGGCTCATCGCCTGTTGCATGAATCTGTAGTACTGTATTTAATTTACGATGTGGTTGCCACACTGCCTGCGCTTGGAAATTAGGCGAGTGGTCTTTCAATTGGTTATTTTTGTGTTCCAACGCGATCACTTTACTGAGTAACGCTTTGCTTTCATATTCCATTCTGCTGACTTGAACAAGGGTCAGACTGCGGATGCCTTTAACGCATCGCCTTTCTGAGACCAAATAAACGAGTGTAACATTTCAGGGCTAACTGCATTGCCATATTGAAGACACTTAGCGCAACTTGGCATTCACTCAAAAAACACATTCACATTCACGCACGCTTCCCCTCAAGAACACACCCCACACACAGTTTCCAGTACATTAGAAGGCTCTTTCCTGGGTATTCCGGATCAGCGAACAACCAAGAGATTGTTTTTGCTGCCAGTGTTCTAGTGAAGATCTTAATATCCAGCAGACCCTGACCACCGCGCTCTGCGGGCAGATTGAGGCAACTAGACTTCACCGTGGCAGGTTTATGTTCCCATATAAATGTTCCGATGACTGTCCTGAGGAGATGTGCGAAAACTGCGCGCCAGCAACGCAACGTGTGCGACGTAGTAAGCGTACGCGCACGCCTGCGTCTTCACCACACCTGCCTTTGCAGCGAGTGACAGCTTGTATTCCGAAGCCCTATTTGTCAACTCCCTCGTTTTGGCTACTGCACCTTCCCAAGTTCTATTTGAAATGCCCCCTTCTTCAAAGATCAGTCCAAGAACTCTGACAGCGCCCAGGAATTGAACTCCACCTGGGAGATCGTCGGCAAAGGCTCCAAAGAGCATCGCCTTGCCTTTGTCGGTATTCAAGTACGCGCCAGAGAGAGCGGACTACTGCTCAAAGAGCTCGAAATATGTGGCAAAACAAATATTGTTTCTTACAAATACCGAAATGTCATCGGCGTGGGCTGTAACCATAATTTCTTCTGTGCCTGGAGTGGGAAATCCTATAATTCCAGGGCACATTGCGACTTTTTTGAATAGGGGATCCAGTGACAATACAAATAAAACTGGAGCGGCCAGGCATCCCTGTCTAACGCCCTTTTCCACCGCGAAGCTCTCTGTATTGCCGCCATTAAAGTAGAGGGGACTACTGGTGCCCTCATAAAGCAGCTTTAACGAACTCGTATGTTTAGAAAAAATTTATTCCATCAAAAGACGCTACGAACACTTCGAAACAGTGTCTATACAACATTGACATTAACATACACAAATGACTAAGGACAATACACATGAAACGTTTTAACAGAAATGTCCAAGTCCACAGGGTGTCCTTAACACACGCTACTAAGGACTAACACACACTTATCACAATATACACAATGTACATGGCGTTTTATATACACAATATACATGACTTAGTGAACATGTCAGCATGTATGTACAGCAGATGATGTTATGGTACATGTAATTTAGATAAATGTACAGTGTTAGCATGAAATGTGCATATACAAGAACCCACACACCTACGGGGACCAAGGAGGTTAAAAAAATTTTTTTTAACCTTCTTGACGGGGACATGCACGCACAGAAATAATCAATGCAAGCAGAACTCGTCTACCGGGCAAGAACCATTCAAACTGTATCACAAGCGCACTACTGGAACAAAGTTTGTTGTTCTTGGATTAATATCACGCGATTAATGGCGCATAGTATGAAGCCCTTCTGATGGCACGTAAATTTCTTTTAAACCCAGAAAAACCCCTTTTCACGGTCTCATTCCAAGTTCTTGTCAGCGTCCGCAACGAGCTTTATATTAAATCTGGCGCATACAATTTGGACAGCTGCAAGCTATATGAATTGTCGTGAACCATTTTGGAGCTGCATAACAAATTTTTTATGACCTTGCTATCGTGCATTCGTAAAGTTTTGCATACCTTGCAGTGTTTATTTTCTTTTCATTTCCCGAGCACCTTCTTCTTCACTGCCGGCTTCTTTCTCATGCCTATTCGTTTATTCCACATAGTTTCCTAAAATTTATTAGAGGACACTGTGTCTATGAGAGCTGCCACCGTGGCAGCTCAGCCCGAACGGTAATATTGGTTGCCTACATGCGTCTGCCACAACTTCGTCCTTTTGACTTCGAACAGCATTTTGAGCGCGTACTTTTCTATTTTTTTAGATGCGAAGTATCTTATGGCGGAGTTCAATCCGGTGGTGGTGGCGGTGTGCGGCGTGACCACCCTCACAGCGCATGCGCATACCCTCTACACTCATCCTCTCCCATACCCCTCTCCACACCCCCTCTCCACTTTCCCTCTCCCCTCCCCTTTCCACTTTTCCTCTGAAACGCGGGCTAGACATGCCGAAATTCTCTCCTGCGCAACGCCGCGATGAGCACCAGCGCATGCGCGTCCTCTCCCCCTCTCTCTCCTCTCCTACGCTGCCTCTCTCTCGCGCGCCTGTCAACCGCGTTCCCCGCACGCCCTGTGAGAATTAACGGCCAGGTTAGAGGGAAGACAGGACGCGCGTAGCGTTCCTCTTCGCGTTCCATGAAGCGAGGTCGGTAGCATGCCCAAAGAACGCCAACGGAACGCGATCGTGGAAGTGCTCCAGCTTCGCATCGCCTCATGGTCCCCTTTAGCGGGAAATGGTGTAATTTTTCGAACTTAATGCTGCCTACTAAATTCAACAATTCGCAATAAACGCAGAAATTGTAATCGATCGACGGGCTCGTTTTTGTCGGATAACCATACAAAGCTAAGAGATAAAGCCATGGAAAAGCGTAGAGAAACTTGCAGTTATGCGTGTAGGCAGGGCCCTATTGCATTCTGTAATAAGATATGTAGAACTGCTTCGAAATTTACGTCCATATAAACGCCGCTAATCTCAGTACATACGTGACTAACAAATAAAGCCGCCATAACCGTCTCCAATCACATGTGCGAATATGAATTCACGTAAGAACAATAATATACCGTGCACTCTAATAAAAGAACAGGAGAGTCTTTACTCTTTTTGGAGAGTTCAGGCTTGCCGCGTATATGACTCTCTTTAAAGAGGCACGTCAACCCTCTTTGTGGGCCATTGTACTCTCTTTTGAGAGTAGTATAGCCCACAAGAGAGTTAGCGTGCCTATTTAAAGGGAGTCATATAGGTGGAAAGTCAGGACTACCGGAATGTAGTCACACATACTCTTTTCTTTCTTAGAGCGTGCTGTCAGTATGGTCGTACCGCAGCGCAAGGGTTCCGTAAAAAATGTTGGACGCTCGAGCTTCGCCTCAAGAGTAGAACTCGATAGCACAATCGGGCCCCGTTCGCATCGCCTTCTCAATGTGCAGCCTTACTTCTCTTCCTGGTGTACATTGTGCCGCAAGGAAAGGAATGACTGAGCGCGTAACGTTGGCCGTTTAAAACTATCCTACAATGCCTACTGCACACAGTTTGTTGTGCTTTTGCTGCTGATTATGATTAAATATGTTTATGCGCTTTGTAATGGGTAGGCCTTTAAACCCACCTCACTCGTCGTGCAATTCACATGTCTTGACACCCGGTGGGATTCTACGCTTCTGCCACGCAACATTACATGCGTTAAAGAAGACTACCTCGCAATACATGACATTCGTATAAAGTTTTTGTCGGTAGCAGTTCCAAGCAATGGCGTGGAACCTGCAACAGGTTCGGTCCCTGCCGGCGGCAAGTTATTTTTTCGTCCCCTTTAATTTCTTCACGTTTACATCATAGTTACTACAGATAACATCCCCTCTACTTTTCTTGCCTTTCTTGTACGTCTGTTAGTTCTAATTAATGTTGTGTCTAGCAAAGAAAAACGAGCCCCTAAAATTCTCCTTCTTTCGTTCATACACTATTGGTGAGCTATCAAAGTTAACAGAGAAAATTTAATGATGCTTTGAAATGTGAAAATGTGGGCGCAGTTTTGAGTTGTACAGGTACACTGTTCCAAATTTGAATGGTAGCCAATTTATATGTTTTTTTAACGCAGTTAGTGCAAATGGGTGGTAACAAGTAATTATATTTAGAAGCAAACCTAGTGGGGTTAGTATTTCTGAGGGAGCTACATTCAATGTATTCAAAGGAAAGCAGATAACTAAGTAATTTATAAAACATAACAGGTAAGTTGTACTGAAATAACTGCGTGCCAAAAGAACAATATGATTACGAGGCACGCCGTAGTTTGTGACTGCGGATTAATTAATTGACTGCGGACATAGAGGGAGAAAGAAATAAATAGAGATAAAGAGACAAGGAAAGAGATAAAAAAACTGAGAGAAAGAGAAAGAAAGAGAGGAAGAAAGACAAAATATGAAGAGAAACAAGAAAGGCCGCTGAGCTCCGCAGTTTCTTGAGGCTTGGCACCACTGATGCGAAGGCGCCTTGATTTTTTTTTGTTCGAAATTCTCCACCTATCAAAAAATGGCCGCCGTAGCCGCTCTCGTGCTTACATTGCAAAAAACTTCAGCCGCTAAGCCCCCACGGCGGTTAAATCAGGCCCGTAAGCGCCGCAATCGCCCGTCGTGTATAACAAGTTGCCCCATCTTTCTTTCTTGACTTCAAGACTCTCGTCTGTTTCGTTTTATATCCCGCTAAACACCCTTGGTGCATGACTACGCGCAGTGTGCGGCCTCCTGGAAGGCGGCGCCGTCGCCCTGGTGGGTCCCGTGGGTGGCGGCCACGCGTCCTCGTTGGCGGCGTCGGTGTGCGCCGCACTGCGGGTGCCCCAGCTGGAGACCGAGGAGGACGCCTCCGAGGGGGCCTTCACCCTCGACATGGCCCCGTCGCCTCGCGTGCTGGCCGACGCCTGCGCTGACCTGCTGGAACGCATGGGGTGGCTGTTCGTCGCCTACCTCTACGAGGACGCCGAAGGTGGGCCGCTGTTCCACCGCGCAGATTTTGTTTTTATTGCGGATACGTCGCATTCTATATAAATGCAAAAAAATATATATGCCCTCCGAAGAGTGCCTATAAACAGATAGGCTACTCTTTTGTATGCGTTATAGTGAAATGCACAGAGTGGCCTATATGCACGGAGAAAAAGTAACAGACAGGTTACAGTATATGTCTGTTCATGGGTATAAGTCACCGTTGCGACCAGTTAAACGAGGCGCGCCACAGGGTTCTATACTGGGCCCCCTCTTTTTTTATTATTGACATAAATGATATCGTCCACGTGCCAGAAACTTCCTCTATAGTCATGTATGCACTGTAAACCACTTTGCACCCTTAAGGGGATTTCAAGCAAGCAAAACACCCTTTCGCCTAACCAAAATTTGCAAAAATTAGGGTGTAAGGGTGCTTTCTTTCCTCAAAACAGCCTTTAGGGGGTATAATGCTTTAACTAAACACCCTTTAGGAGTTAAGGGTGTTATGTGTTATCGAAACAACCATGGCCCATACCACAGCGTGCCAGGTGATAACTGGGACTCGCTGATTAAAATGTCGTTGGATCTTCCGCGAGTTTAGATTAAAAGATGTGTCTCTTTTAGGGCTATCTACAAGCGTACCATAAACTTACGCCTACTCTCCTAATGTTTAATGTTCATTTATACGTAACAGAAATATCTCCACCGGCACTGAACGGCGGCTTAGGATACTATGGCTATATATACCAGATGGTCAGTGTAAGGCTGTGTAGCACGAGCGCTCCGTCTATGTGGTATTTTACAATACGCTGTGTTGTGTGTGCTGTGTGGCGCGTGCGTACACCTTCTATGCTGATGTCATCTATAATTGCATGTTCCCTGACTGGTAGATTTTTTTTTCACATTTTTCAGTGATAAGGGTGTTTAGGCCACTGGAAACACCCTATGGTATGGGTGTTTTGATACGTGAAAACACCCTTTTGCTAGGGTCTAAGGGTGTTCGTTATAGACACGGCAAAACCCCCTTAAGGGTGTAAAGTGGTTTACTGTGTGCGGATGATACGGGCTTGTTTTTTTTCTGGCAGCCGTTTAAGAGATCTAGAGAAGGAAGTGAACGAGTGCTTGGCCTCTCTGTCATACTGGCTAGATTCGAACCAACTACAACAGAACGTCAGTAATAGTAAACTTATTCTATTTAAGAGCGAAAATAAGTGTCATGATTATAACATTTCTGTCCGGCTTAAAAGTAACGAGATCCAGCTTGTCCTTTTGTTTAAATTTTTAGGTGTGCTTTTTTATGAGAACCTGAGCTGGACGCAGCTAATGAACAAAGTACATGCGCATGTGTCTAGAGCGGTTTCTGTTTTACACAAACTTAGGTCTCTAGTTCCACACTGGCTGACGCTCCAGCTATATTACTCGTTAGTCCATTCACATCTACATTGCTGTCTTTTAATTTGGGGTACGACTTCAAAAACTAACCTACATAGGCTATTAGCATAGCCCGTTATTAGTTTGCAAAAGAGGGCTGTACGCTGCATAGAAAACCTGCAACCTATGGAACACACTCCTCCGTTTTTTTTTTTTTTGAGAAACTTAACTTACTGTCCACCAACTATACAACCTTAAGCTCACCATATATATCGGCAAAGAAATTGTAAACAACGTGGACAGTTATATGGTAAACTTGTTGGCTAGTTGGGCGGATGTGTTGCTCTGTGCAGCAGCACTGACTACTTCATTTGCATTTTTCGGTGTAACTCCATTGCGAATTGCGTAATAAGTGTACGCTTTAAAACCAATGCGAAGCGCTGTGCCACATTTGATCCTCAACTGCATGGCGATAGCTGTCTCTATGGTTCGGTCAACATGGCCGACTTAGAGATAAAACACCAATCACAGGATGTGCCACAATTATCCTAGCCATAGGCGTGTGCAAGGAGGGGGGGGCGCCTCCAGATCATCTAAAGTATTTAATATAAAGGAGGGCGCCAATACTGCTCCCTAACTTTACAAAGTCGCACCTTTCACCTCATTTTTTAATGCGCAGGTTATGGCTAGCATAGGCGTGCGCAGGGGGGGGGGGGCAAGGGGGCGAGAATGGGGGGGCGCAAAGTCAGCCCTATACATTGTAGGGGGGGGGGGCGAGAAGAGGGGCGCAAAAGCAGCCGCATACATTGACATAATATGGAGGGGGGGCGCTGCGACGAACCTTCGCCCCCCTTGAAGGGGAACCCTGCGCACGCTTATGATGGCTAGCATGATTTTTGACAATAATGGCGACCAAGGACCTCTGATGTTGGATTCAAAGATCTGTTTACTTCCCACCTTTATAATCCGGCAAGCCGGGAACCAATGGCCGGCCTTCGTAAGAAGCACGACATCGCTTCAGGTTCAACTTTACGCCCATTGCGGACCTCGTTTTCTATCAGACTTGACCAAGGGGGGGGGGGGGGCTGAAACTTGCCCCCCCCCCCTAATGGAGAACCCTGCGCACGCCTATTATCCTAGCTATGGCTTTCTTTTAGCAGCGAAGCTCTTTAAGATACCCGTAATTTGTGCGGCCTCTCAGAAAACTATGATCATCATGAACGGGTATGTGCCACAGAAATTGAGTAGACCCCACTACTGACCATTGGTTCACTGAGAGAGAGAGAGAAAGGTAAAGAAAGAAAGAGAGAGAGAGAGAAAAATTCAGAGATTTAATGGATATACAGACATAAAAAGATAGAAAGACAAAGAAAGATACAGAAAGAGAAAGAAAGAGAAACAGAAAGAGAGAGAAAGAGCTGAGAGAGATAGAAAAAAATAGAACAATCAATACAGAAATAAGGATAAAGAAATAGAAAAAAGCAAAGATAAAGAAAGGGAAGAAAAGATAAATAAAAATAAATATAAAAAGAGCTAGAAAGAGAAAGAAATAGAAGGAAACAGAAAATAAGGTACAAGAAACAAAGAGAAAGAAAGACAAGGAATAAAGAAAAAATAATGCGAAACAAATAAGGTCACCCAGCTGCGCTCTTCCTTCAGGCTTGGCACGACTAATGCGAAGCTGCCATACTAGGCAACGGGAAGGAAACGGCGACTGCGAGAAGGGCCCCCAAGAGATAGAAGCCCTACGCCAACTACGACGTGCCCGTAGATCTATGAGAGGTGCGAACGCTCGGTTCTGTACTTTGGACATCCGCGTCGTGACTAACCTATAGCTAAAACCTAGCAACAACCTAGAGGCAACCAGATGAGACTTCAATTGCTGTTTCAAGCCTTGTGCGACTTAGTGCAAGCTTCGCCATTTTTTTTTTCGGCCCAGCTACTGCAGGTGCTTTCATAGCCTTCATAGCAGGGGACATATTGCCATTAGCCTTGTTTGGTGCGATAATGCCATGGTCTTTTGGGACTTGTGTATATAAAGAAAATCTGTTTGTTGTGTCCAAGTGAACATCCGTCGCGCCGTACTTCCCGGATAAAAATGCGCACCTGACAGCATGCCGATAAATGTGCACGTTAAACAATTACCTTCTGCGTTCAGCGCTTGCAGTAAGTGTCATAAAAACGCTGAAGAAGAAGAAAGGCAACTTGCGGGCAATATGATTTACCCTATTCCTAACGTTTGTACAATTTAGTAAGCACACATTATTCTGGGCCAATCCATCACAGAGGGTTTGAGCCACCTTTGAGTGGATAAAACGCGCTCTTTTGGGGCGCTCATCTAGCTCTCGGTGTGACTTTGCTGCGTGTTTTTGTGAGGCCTGGAGTGTTTCGTAAATTGGAGTAGTCTTCGATTTCTTCATACACCGAGGAAATATGCCTGTTTAAAATGCGCGATTTGTCGCATATGTAAGAGGTTCAGTAGTAAAGTGGACCACTAGTTTCAAGTCACGGGAGTTTTTTTTTTTTTGCCTAGACTAGGACTTTTGTCTTAAGGTTATTAACTGCTGAAAGCTCAAGTGCAAGAGACAGAAGCGGTGAAAATAAAGAGTGCTCAATACGGCGTCATATGTAACTTGCTGGCGGTTGAATCTTTCCTTCAACTTGATGAAATGTATTGACAGTACGTGAAGGTTCACTATAGGTTCACTATAATTGTTAATAATTTCTTTTACCAAATTATTTTTAAGATTAATTGAGAACGTCATTGCGAAGTTGTAATTGCTTCTTTAATATTATTTTTCGTTTTAACAAACTCCATCCCGTAAAATGTTTAGCAATTTTCAGCAAATTATTCAATGTGTTATTGTGCTTTGGTTTTTTTTTTCTTCTTTTATATAGGTTATGTTCCTTTACACATGTTTTACAAGAAGGCCTTCGACAACACAGACTGCACGGTGACCAGCAACGCTTAAGTAAAAAAAACCTGTTTCCTGTCGAAGGTTAAGGGATCATTTGCATACAAGGAAGTTTTAAAGGTGCCGGTGAAGCCTGATAGTGGTTAAAGAGGCCTTGTTTGCCTTGCGCACAAATTCGTTTTCCCAGTTCGGATTACAAAAGTGCGCAGTAATGCTTTTCTCGGAATATTTAGTCGCTATGCGGTGTTCAGTTTCTGACACATTTCAGGACGGCAGCACAATCTTCTATTTCGTTAGAAGGGATTCCCTTGATTTTTAGATTGCTTTCTGCATTTCTGATTATTAACATTAGCAATTTTTGCACCCGAAGTTGACCCTGAAATCTTGAGGAGGCCGTTGTGGTGGACTTAGGTTTAATTTTGGCGAAATCGGGTAATATAATTCGCGCCTAAATCTCATTATTTGAGCGCAGCCCACCCTGCCTATACGAGAAAGATGGCCAGCGCTAGCGCTGCAATCTTGACAGCATAACGGCTGGGCGGTTCTACAGCAGTAAAAGTCATGAGATAAAGCCGCGGCGGCTGCATTTTCGACGGAGGCGAAAATGTTTGAGGCTCGTGTACTTAGATTTAGGTGCACGTTAAAGAACCCCAGGTGATCGAAATTACCGGAGCCCTCCACTACGGTGTCTCTCATAATCATATCGGGGTTTTGGGACGTTAAGCCCCATGTATCATTAGGTCATTATATAAAGTCACGCCTGTGGACAATCATTAAACGTTGTCATGTTTCATACGCAAAAATCAGTTCAGTGGCAGCTGAGTGCTTATGACAATGGCTGTCGGTGAAAGTATGAGACGGTCATTACGCACTTTTTCAATTATTTGCAAATAAAATCCTACGTACATTGTCCAAGCTTTAGAACGTGACACGTGGCCTAACCATTCTAACGACGCTTGGCGCTGCAGGCCTCGAGCGACTCCAGGAGCTCGAGAGAGAGGACGACATGTCCGAGCGCAAGCTGCTCGCCTTCGACCTGTCCGCGGACGACGTCTGGTCAGAGGTGGTCCAATCGGGCTACCGCAACATCATCATCGATGTGGACGAGAACCGCATCGAGGACGTCTTGATGCAGGTGCGTAGATGCCAGAACAACTCTTGTTCATGATAGGAGGCGTTCTTGTCGTTGTGGAGGTAGCTGCTAGAGATATGCTCAATCAGCTGAGAAGCAACTTGAAGTGCATGCCGATTGTATGGAGCGCAAAAAGGAGCAAGGGTGGGATAAAAAAACAGCTACGACACCTACAGCTACAGCTCCAGAAACAGAAACAGCTACAGTTTGATTTGATGTACGTTGGATGACAACAAGGTCGAACAATTCTTTAACGGCCGCGCTGTCAGAGCGCCTTCCAAGAGAGAGAGAGAGAGAGTTGAATTCTGTAGGCTTAGGAGGGTGTGCACGTCATGAATACGCAAGTCTAGTGGAGTTTAAATGGGCGATAAATATGAAGGTTAATTTCACTTATAGACCATTTAATTTCTGAGTCGTGTAATCACAATGGCAACTTTCATACTGTGAGCTAAGCAAAGAGAAGTAGCGAAACCAAACGATCGGCTTGAAGCTCTGTCGCTAGCTGCACGACATTTAAGCTCATACTTTTAGTGGCACTAGCAATGAGAGACACTGTCGTTTCTACTCCAAGCACTTCCGGTCGAGCACTTACTTCCGGTTTCCCGAATATTCAGAAAATTTCTTTCAAGAGATCGCCAGGCCTGCGCAGAACACGCAGCACAATCACAGCGAGCGCTGGAAGAGCGGCTTTTCCAGAGCCCGTTGTAACGACTCTCTTGGGGCAACTAATACAAGTACACATGCAAGGTACCCACTACGCCGTAAACCACCGTAAATATCGTCGAGTAGGGGAGCACCCACTATGCCATTTTTCGTCATTCTGCGGATGAGCGAGGTACCCGTGCTACACATCTGTAAGTCATTATGGGCACTTCGTGCTGTGGCTGATGACGATGAAGAATTATGGCTGAGCCTTTTATAATGGATTGGAAGCATTTAACGACCTGGTCGTTACGCAATTTGCATTGTGTGACGCCTGGTAACAGAATACACTACAGTAAAAATAGAGTACAAATAACGTCCCATGTACCTTCCATGGCTTCATGGTATGTTGCCGTGGCGGCGGCATTTTCGATGGAGGCGAAAATGCTTGAGGCCCGTGTACTTAGGTTTACGCGCACGTTAAAGAACCCCAGGTGGTCGAAATTTCCGAAGCCCTCCACTACGGCGTCCCTCATAATCATATCGTGGTTTACGGACGTTAAACCCCAATAATTATATATTAATATTCATTGTCTGTCGATTTCTTCAATTTTTGTTCAACTAAGCATCCAACACAGTTTATAACTTGCGAGTGGTCTTTCTCGCTCTCGATAAGGAACACTGATACGAACAAGTGATCCGGTCTTGTACAATAGTATATTTCTGATGGTGTGCTTCTGGTAAGCCAGAAGCTCCCGCCCATCCTTATCGTCCACGCCCAAGAAAAAATACTGTAAGGGTGAGATACTAATTGAGAGTATTATATGCCAGTCTGGTGAGAGTGTGCAAAAAGTGTGTATTTAATTACATAATAAGTAAAAGTCGCCACCGTTTTTATGAGTACTGTGGCTGGTTTCTCTTTGCATCATAATCCGCAATGTTCTAAGGCACCGTTTCCACTTCTTCGCAGGCGCTCGAGGCTGGCTTGGTGACGGAGTTGCATAGTTACCTGCTCGTGTCGTTGGTAAGAGAAGGAGCGATGGCTTGAACTTTGGCTATTGGGTACTAGCTATCCCTTCGAAATTAATAAATAATAATAAAATATTATTAAATAATAATAAATTAGTACATTAATTCGGTCATAAATAAATTTTGATTCAAAAGTGTGACAACACATATTTTTTTTGAACTACCGTGTTCATGCGCATTTCAAATATTACAGACCATTTGGTTACATTCAAAATAATTTATTCTTACCTGAAAGGATGAAATACTTTAATTTTAAAAAAACTTCATCCAGTATTCCAGGGAATCACTTACATCCATGGCAGCTTCAAGCCCCCAACACCTGGACACTTTCACGAGCTCACACATCGTATGGCGAACCTCCTGATCTATTGTTTCTCGTTACGCCTTACCGAACCTCAGTTCAAGGTTGACAACTGCTCCACACGACTGACGCATTCACTAATAGCTGCCGTACGCTTAACCCTGAAACAGGAATCGCAGAAAAACGTTGAACACGAAGTCACTGCGAACACTGCAGTGATATCATACTTTAAGGTTCTCTCGAGACCTTATTTGAAGGCTAATCCCTAGTTCCAAATACAACACCCTCCCCCCCCCCCCTTCAAGCCGCGCGACCAAAAATACTTTGAAACATATATTTGAGAATCTACAAAGCAAAGAGGCTCGATACTTTGTTATTTGTATCTATTTCAATTTTTATTCGCGAGTCTTTAAGGCCATTGATTGCGATTTATGTGTGCTGTTCCCAGTTACGGCTAGTCTAGCTGTTCAAGACTTTTTATATACGTAGATACGGCAATTCCTGTTTTCTAGTTCCGTCATATGATCAAGGTGGTCCTAAGGGGCTCAAAACCTTTCGTGCTATTCATTATGGCCTTTCATGTAACGTCCATAATTTATTTCTGTAAATGAAAGAAGAAAGTTCCCTTTCTTTTGACCTGAACATGCTACTAGAAAACTAAAAAAAAAAAAAAAGATTGTCGCCACTGGGAAGCAAACCCGCAACCTCCGCGTTACGCCTGCTACACTCTTCCAAGTGAGAAACCGTAATGCCCTCCACGGCACACTTTGAGTAAGCGTTTCTCGGAACAGTTATAGGAAACCCTTCGTGTGAATGGTTATGCTTTGCGCACTGGCTGACTTCAGTTTCGTAATAGTGCAACAATCCTGTAGTGTTACTAATTGAGCTGGCAATTATTACAATTTAGTTAGTACAACAGTGCATTGGCAATTATTACACAATTTAATACTCGCCACTACTGTAAATCTTGGAGAGAAAACTCACTCCTTCGCCTCGATTCCACTGTCTTTTAGTTATCAGGCATAAACATTACTATAAAAGAGCAGCTGTTGGTTATGTAGAAGCATGTAGAAGAATATATTGAAGTAGATTATGCAAATTATATTACTGGGCACTCGCAGGAATTGTCGGTAACACTCTTCGCACTTCCTCTCGAAAATTGGTATGAAGTTTCTTTTTTTTATTATTTCGAATGCCTGTCTTAGGCACAGTACTACGTGATGTCATAAACACAAACAAATTTGCTTCATATATGAAGTCTAACAGTTAGCTGTAGAACTGTCTCTAAATCCAGCGATCAAAGTCGGGTGGTTGGCTAAGCCTGAGGCCTGTTGCACGGCGGTGGCGAAGAAGGCTTAAATGCAGGCCTGCACAAGGCCACAGCAAGTGTGTCGCAGTCACATTGCGGATTCATTATGAACGCATGCGCGGCACTGATGCCCGTCGCAGGACGCCCACGTACCGGGTAGCCGACCTGCCCTTCGGCAGGCGATGGCCGAAGCCCGGGTGTACAGCTTCCGCATGCTGGAGCTAGACAACGACGACTTCATCCTGCTGGGCCGCAGACTGGTGCGCCACCATCCGGACCTCACTGCCGGCGGGAGAGAGAAGCAGGTGTGGCAACAGCTGCTTAGACGAAAGCCCTAGCTTAGCCGAAAAAGTGTTAAGGTTTAAAGAGGCTAATCTGCCTCTTGTTTACGTAGAAGTTTAACAAATTTGTACTACTTTCTTGAGTTCAGATGGACAGAGACAAGCGACGTTCTCCTTCACCTATCGGATAGATAGATAGATAGATAGATAGATAGATAGATAGATAGATAGATAGATAGATAGATAGATAGATAGATAGATAGATAGATAGATAGATAGATAGATAGATAGATAGATAGATAGATAGATAGATAGATAGATAGATAGATAGATCTCATTTGGATAAAGGTTCATCGTTCAAACCGTCGTCGCTTGTACTTGTGCTCAGCGGCAGCGGTTTCATGTAGCCCTTGCGCCAGGAGGTTTGATAAAAGATGGTGCATAGAATAACGCACGTCATTCCGGTCTTCTTGGGTCGAGTGATTGCAGACGCAGTTGGCGCTGGTGCACGACGCCATCCATGTGTTTGCGGCTGCGCTTCACAATCTGTCCATATCCGGGGGCAGCCTGGAACCCAACCCTGTGGAGTGTGATACCGCCACGTTTCTTAAGGATGGTCAGGAGCTTCTGGATGCCCTGAAGAGCGTCAGTGTCTTTTCATCCTTATGTCCTATTGCTATTGTCTGTTTGAGTTGAGATAAGTACACTGGGAATTAAGAAAGGTAACGAAGGGGCTCGATTGATGTTCATCACAAGTATAATGAAACCAATCGGCAATGGAAACCAAGGGCAGCATAAAAGCTGGAAACATAGAAGTGTGATGCGGGGCTAGCTGGTGATCCATTTTCAAGAAGCTGCGCAGCAGAAGACAATGGGCAAAAAAGACGGAAACTAGGACAAGCAGTTGTCCTTGTTTTTCTGCTTTTTTTGTCCCTTGTACGCTGCTGCCGTGTTTCTTGATAGAGCATGGAACTTTACTTTACTAACAAGAGGGAAGGGGGGCTCTGTGGCCACCTTTATGCAGTTTCTAAAAAAAAAAAAACGTTTCTGCACGTCGTATGTCCACCTGGTTACTCCAAAGAAAGCTACGTCCGCTTAATGCGTAATGCTTTCAACTCGCAAAGCTCACAAACCACGTCACTGAACTCTCCTCACCGTAGTTCCGTTCGAATTCGCAGGCTAGCTACGAAGGATTCACGGGGGAAATCAATTTTGACGAAGACGGGGAACGGGAGGTGGATGACCTGCGGCTCTTTGAGTGGCACCGAGGACGCAGCGAACAGGTGAGCCGCTTTCGATTCACATGTTGCACCCAGGAATGCACTATGTTTGAACGATTTCGACATTTATTTGTTCAGTGAAGTTTTGGCGATAACTTCCAATGCAGGAAAAAAAAAAGAGAAAGGCTAGTGCGTGACCATCTCTTCGTTGCTTCCTACGGACGCAGTCGAGTTTTCTTTACGTGCGAAAAAAACAACAGCTGCCTATTCGGGCATATACACATATTGTCTTAGAACTTCAGGTAAACATTCCACGCATACTTAGTTAAGAAAGTCAAATATCTTACTGACCTATTGTGCAATGCGCTTTTGTAAGACTGTTATGTGTATGCTAGTTGGTTTCATCCCATTTGCACCTCCTGGTATAAAGTATTTCGAACCAACTTATTCATGTCCACGTTTAGTGTCGGCTGTATCATTCGGCGTGCCTCGCCTTAATTTGCGTAATCTCAGCATTTTATATGTGAATTCGAATTGCACATCTAACGCCATTACAGGCAATGTCACACGGCAAATTCCTCGAGCTATGATCGTGACATCTTTTAGTTCTTTGATTCCAGTCCTTGAATAACTTTCTTTGGCTGACTCTTCCGATTTCATATTTTGTATTCATTTTCCTGTTTTTTTTGTGTAGCAATAGTGGACCACAATAAGGGCTAGAGTGTTTAGTGGCAACTGTAAGAAATTAATTATTAATTAGTTGAGCGAATATCCTACATTGCAAGATCTTCAGCAGAATGTGAGGTCAGTGATTATTGCAATGTAGTCTACTTCTATGAGATGATCGCTTATGTTTATAATGAGAAATCAACATGAGCAGCTTTGACAGTGCACAATTATAGCTTTGGGCTGAAGAACTTTCACTGTCCAGGTGGCGACGTGGAGTGCGGAAAAGGGCCTCGACTTCGTGCACGATCCGTACGACGACGACGGAGTGCCGGGAGGAGAAGGCATTGATGACTCCATCGATGAGAACTCGCTCGAGAACCGGACAATCATCATCACCACCATTCTGGTAAATCAACTCTCGGCGCAATAAATATAGGGGCTTAAGTCATACATCGTAACCGTAGGCGTGCACGCACATGTGAGACAGTGGAGAGCCCTCCCCTAATCATTTAAAGAGGGCGCCAAGTCTCATCGTGGCAAACAGCGCGATTAACACGGACGAAGACGAGAAGTGGACACGGCGCAGCGCTGACTTTCAATTGAATTCGCGCTGTGCCGTGTCCACTTCTCGTCTTCATTCGTGTTACTCGCGCTGTTAGCCACGATGAATCTGTGCCAACTCGCCCAGTATTGCATCCTACTTTACCTCCCCTCTAATGAAGAACGCTGAGCAAGCCTGTGATCGTAAAGTTTTAAGCCATGCGAGGGTATCGTTAAAATTTTAGTCGTTCTTTTATCGATATTGCTTGCTGCTTAGTAACCTTTGTGTTCTGGTATGCGCCTGTTGTGTGACGACATGTCGGAGTGCTGCCGCCACGACCGGAAACATAATCCACTGTCTCGTGTTCCGCAAGCATGGCGGATGCTCGGTGTTTCAGTTTACTATAGGAGGGGGATACAGCTGTATGGAGCATCAGGTAGAGAGGTTGGAAGCACGAGCCGCTTATATCTGGGAGTGCAGTAGCTAGAAGAATAGTAGGGACGTCAATTGGGCGCGCGTCGTTAAAATAAAGGTGTTATAGGTTAAAAGATCGCAACAAAAGAAAGGAGAGAGGGAAATACAGGAAACATCAGTACCGCGGACACACAGGACTGCCCCTAACGCGTTCAATTGGTCGCTTAGTCCTGTCAGTTTCACTATAGGTGAAGCAAGGCCCCAATTGCCTTATAAGCCTGCCTTCCGAACACGGTGCCGTGTTTTAAGAATATTTCTCTCGAAAATGGCATTCGGTTTTGCTTGTTCAGCATTGCCTGAAGAATCTCACTCTCGAAATTGCACCGATGACAAATATCACGATGCGTGTGCCATTGTATCTTCAAGCTTGCACGTGTCATATTTGGACGAGTCCGTTATTTCAACAAAAAATTCGTGGGCCGCCCTGAACCGCAGGCGGTGCACTACAGTTTCGTAACTTCGGGAAAGCTGCTTTATCGTAAAAAGAGGGACCAACTCAACACGATGGTGTTTTCTCATGTGGAGAATTTAGCGTTAAATGGATATAAAGCCTAAGTAAACATGCCAAAGCACTCGTGCAGCCGTGCTGTGTGCATTCGCTTCGTTTTCGTCTCGTTTTAAGTGCTAAATTTTGCCAAGGTGTTTTACATTTCTTCAATGAACGCTGTGTAAGCTAAGGATATAGGTGTGAGAATTAGTCCGGAAAAAATGACGCGGGTAGACTAACGCACAGGAAAAAGGTGCAGTTTCGCCGCAGAAGAGAAGCAATGAATACTGTGGCAATAAATTGGAATGTTATACGTAGTAAGGCTAGCAGATTACGCCTTTAGCATTCAACTTGGCGTAACTCAACAAAATACTAGCGTTAGAAAACGCAGCCGCTGCTGCGAGTGAAGCGACCTTCGTGCTGTCTATCGCTTCGACTGAAACTCAGCGGTGAGAGGACAGCACGTACAAAGGTATGAGCCGTGCGCTAATTCCTGTCAAGATAGAGCGTGCGCGACTGCGCCCGGTTTCTCAAAGTACGCAGTTCCTTCCGGAGCCACGCAGCCCCCTTCCGGGACACCCTTATGGGACTTGAGTGCGACGGAAGACGGCCGGTGCGTTTCCTTGAGCCGCGATCGTCAGCTGCCCTCGCATGCTTTCACACGCAAGCGAAGGATACGACGCGCAGGGAAATTTTTTCGCCCTTGGAATTCATACAGAACTTCGCGGCGACACCGTCGGCAATAATGCGCCTAGGGTGCGCATATAACTGGCAACAAAACAATTAAAAATGAATGGCGAAATGCAAACATGCGCGGGAGGTTGAAGAAGAGCAGTAATTCGCTTTAACTGCTGCTCATGTTCTTCGACCGTTTTGTGAACAGTACGAAAACTGTTTAAGGGCTTAATTACTTACAGAATGTGTTACGCATTACCACCACGTGTACTTGATAATATGCTGACTCTAACATATAGTTAAATATGTTGCTCGAAAATTTGCTGATAACACAAAATAAAGTCACGCGCTTTACGTTCACAACTGTAGAGATGTCATAATCTCGCACTCAGCACAATTAAATCTTACAGCAAGGTCATTCCCCAGTAGGCATATTGTCGAAACCGTGGCAATTCCTTGAAGTATCTATGTACTATCCATAGTTTTATTGGTGACCTTTGTAGTAGAGCCTCATACCCTGCACTAGTAACCTCAGTATGAGGCCATGAAATCTTCGTGGGATACAGTTTGTGCACTTCCCTGAGCGTAATCTTTCGACTGTGCAAATAAACAGAAACCAGGCGAGGAAACTTGAACAGGATGATTTTAAATATTAGTAGCGCTGAAACACAAACACAAGTCACAAAACGTTTTCGTGTGTTGTGTTGATTGCTTTAGCCATACTAGAATGGCAAACCAACCAAACTAACAAGGCCAGTTTTCTTAACGATTGCCCAGGACAAGCACATCCAGTACAACTGGCAAACTTTGATGATATGAAGACGCAATGTGTACTCAGCATACATTCACGTATAGTACGTTTGACTATTTAAGGCCATATTGCACGTTTCAGAATTATAAGGCCGAGTGCGCGCGTTAAACTGGTTTTATTAGCCTTCTGTTTACCTCATGACTTCTATAATGTGTCAGATATTCACGGGACGTTAACGTGCTCCGTTTCGTTACACGATTCGAAACTTCCACTGTGATTTTGGAAAGCATGATCGAGATGAAGTTTAGGTGGTGGCTGTAAAAATGGAGGAAGAAAAAAAAACATGAGGGAGCGCCGTCACGTGCTTCCACTAGCATCGGCAAGCCAACCTCCTCGGACACTGCTCCTCCCAACCAGTGCGCGGTGCCTCCTGGGCAAGATTAGGCCTCCGCAGCGCACGCAGCAGACGCAAGCAAAGCGAGCCATCCAACGGCCGCGCTGGGCTATCACGTGACCAGGCTCTATTTCTCTCTCGAATTTTTATGACTAGGCTTCAAGGTTCTCACGTGATGCTCCCTCCTCATTTTCCCTCCTTCCCGGCCTGTACAGTGATATGGTGGCCTCGATGACGTCATTTCATACCCCTTATAACAACAATTGCGAACATCTGCTCTAGCCCTTTTAACCGCAACTTTGTGTAATGTGTTCGCAGTCGCCGCCGTTCGTGATGCTCAAGGAGGGCGCCGAGAAGCTGGAAGGAAACGATCGCTTTGAGGGCTTCTGCGTCTCGATGATCGAAAAGGTGGCGCGTCTTCTGGGCTTCCACTACAGGCTGAACATCGTCGCGGATGGCCGCTTCGGTGTCGAACAGGAGCCCGGCCGCTGGAACGGCATGATCGGAGAGCTTCAAGCCGGGGTGAGTGCGGCTATATTATTTTAATTTTTATGTATTTATGCATACTGCAGCCCGTTAGGACTATGGCGGAAGTGGGTGTACACGTAACTTAATATAATTGTGATATACATAGACAGAAACATAAGAAATAGAAAGATGTAAAGGAGCTAAACATCAGGGACGTCATCTAAAAATGGAGAAATCGGTAATAAACGAACTTCGGCGGCTAAGAAATTCCGATGTTCAGTCATGCGGGGGTAAAAGCTATATTTGAAAGTGTTGCTTCGTGGATGGAATAGACATGTTTGAGGCATGATTCGCTCTAGTTGAGGTCAGGCAAGCAGAAATGAAAAGGGAAGGATCTGAGAGGTAAAAAAGAGAGTTCGTATGCGAGCTGAAAATCTTCAGAGATTCTATGTGCCGTCGGTTGGAAAGAAACTGGAGGTTGATTTCATAAAGAGCAACTGGCGGTGAAAAGTCTTGGTCGAAGCGACGGTAAACAAAACGAATAGCCTTCCTCTGGACCAACTCCATAGGATTAATCCCGGCCGCGGCGGCCGCAATTTTGATGGAGGCGAAAATGCTTGAGGCCCCTGTACTTAGATTTAGGTGCACGTTAAGGAACCCCAGGTGGTCGAAATTTCCGAAGCCCTCCATTACGGCGTATCTCATAATCACATCGTGGTTTTGGGACGTTAATCACCAGATATTATTATATTACTATCATTAATATCGCACTGCCCATACGGGTTCCATGCGGAGGAAGCATATTCTAATACTAGGCGAATGCGGATGTAACCGAGGTTTTCTAGCTCTTTGCTGCGTTGTCTTCTGTCCTTATTAGGGTTTTTTTAGCAGCGACAGTAATACCGTGTCGTTTAGGCTATGGTATTGACGTTCCGTGTTAAATTCACCACGATCCGAAGACGTTTCAGTTGCGCGAGTTGCTCGATGAGTACAGTTACATGATGAGGTGATTATAGTTCAATAGATCTTGCAGATTAAAACAGTTACGTGCCGACCACGATGGTACGGTATTTTCGTACTTACCATACGGTAATCCAGCGCCGCTAAAAGACCATACAGTGTAAAACCAAAAAAGCGAGGCTATAAGAGAACAGATGTAAAGGGTTGGCATATTGCCACGTACGTTTCTGATCACTTCTGCTGCATTCGCCCATAAAGGCTGTCGGCAACGCTCAGCGCAAACCGCGCCTCATTCTTCGAGAAGCTTCACGATTATTGTACATGATTTTGTTAAGATTGCGCGCAAGACGCGAACGCTCGAGCTCATTCTAGAGATTGCGCAACCACCAGCGATGTCGCTGGAAAGTTCGATAGCGCCTGTATAAAAGCCGACGCGCTTGACCGCTTGTCAGTTGATCGACGGACGACGCCCTGTTCGCCGCTATCATTGTACATCGTGTATTGCTGTAGTTCTAGTTCTCATTTTCCCGGCCACAAGTTCGGCCAAATAAACAGTTTCATTCTGCAAACGCCGACTGCTGTCTTCGTCGACGTCACGACCACGTGACAATATATTTGCACATGAGCAACCCCACCCAACCTCGCATCACAGCTTTCGTATTGCAACCAGACCGAATGCGGCAAAAAAAGCGCATCTAACAATTACGGCAGGCTGTGTCCGTCTTTTTCGTGTCCGCTGTTCTTGGCCTGTAATGTACACAAAATATAAGAACACATAGGAGTACTGAATGCTTCACCAGCTGGTATTTCGCATCCCCCTTGTCGATATTCCGTTATAGTCGAGCTATTCGACTATACCGCGGCGAAAAGCGCCTCGATGTTTTTGCCTTTCATGATGCTTTAACGAGCACCTGAAATTCAACATACGAGTGCTTTCGCATTTCTCCGGCCTCGTGAATGTAGCTGCTGACAATGAGTCCACTTCATGATATACAACAAAACTCAATATAATTCGGCACCACGGCACGTATTCGGTGCGCTGTATAGAGACCAGGGGACACATTGAAGCTCCTAAGCGTGAAGTGTTCGTAAAAATAAATTCCAGCCAGTCGTAGTGCTTGAGATGTTATTACGAAGCTTTCTAGCCATTGTGGAATAGCCCTAAGGGACAAAAGCATTGAACAATTTAGTCCCAGATTTTGTCGAAGAAATAGAGAAAGAGATGCATGTTATGAAACTACCGAAAGCGTTTTGAATCTAGAAGCTTGACCTGCAGAATATAATGGCATACATATAACTGAAAGCGAATAGGCCATGATAGTGTTTCAATTGTGGCAGGAACTGGTGGAGCTAATGCACACTACAATGGCTGAACGTGGGCGTTCGAATAGGTTGACATACAGTTACCTTGTAGAAGAGCCAAGGTACAACGTAAATTAGGACACAAAGCTGCTGTCCTCGCTCCTCGTGCGAGCTTCGTTTCCGTTTTGCTGCAAGCGGAATTACAGTTTGATAAATCCGAAGATTGAACCGTAGCTCGTTTGTTTCATTTTGCGCATTGGTTCCTCCTGCCTCCTTTCGTTCTTTGCCAGAACCATGCACGACAGATTTATTTATTTATTTATTTATTTATTTATTTATTTATTTATTTATTTATTTATTTTACCCTCAGGGTACATAGTACATTTCAGAGGGGAACGGCAATGCACAACAATAAAAAAAAACAAGGAACACAAAGCAAATGGCATAAAATACAGTCACTAATTGGGGTACAAAGATGATTACTCCTAACAACTTACATCATAAAAAGCAAATGAGGAGCAGTAATTTTATTTTTATTACGTGGTGAAGGCAAAAAGCAATATAAATCAACTGATGAACAAAACATAAAGGGGGTAATTAGGTAATCATTGTTTTAAGTACATTCCTAAATTGAGTGGAGTCATTGATGCTTGTTATTGAAGCAGGCAGGGAATTCCATTCATTACAAGTTCTTGGGAGATATGACTGGGCATACGTTACTGTGTTGCAATGGGGGACTGTGACTTTTTGTTGGTGATTACGACGAAGAGAAATGAAGGGAGCAGGTTGGATTAATCGGGAACGAAGTTTCGGATTGTGATAAAATATTTTATGAAACAGGCAAATGCGAGTGAGCTTTCGGCGGGTAACTAGTGGGATGAGGTTTAGAGATGCCTTCATTTGGGTGACACTGGCTGAACGATGGTAGTTAGCCAAAATGAAACGAGCTCCACGATTTTGAACGGATTCCAACATGTGTGATAGTGTTACCTGGCCGGAGTCCCAAACAGATGAAGCGTATTCCATTTGAGGACGGACGTATGTGGTATATAGTAGTAACTTTAGAGACGATGGAGCAAGAAAGAAGTTTCTTCGAAGGTAACCCAGTGTTTTATTGGCTTTGGACGTTATATGTTCTGTATGTAATTTCCAGGACAAAGTGTTAGTTATGTGGACGCCGAGGTACCGGTAAGATGTTACAGTTTCAAGGGGGTGACTGTGAAGAAAGTAAGTTGGACAAGTTGTATTCGAGCGAGAAATCCTCATAGACTTGCACTTTTTAATGTTTAGTTCCATTTTCCAAATATGACACCAGTGAAGAATGTTATTGAGATCAGCCTGCAGAGAATGAATATCATTGTCATTAGATATTTTACGGTAAATCACACAGTCGTCAGCGAACAAACAAATTCTGGAAGTAACAGTAGTAGGTAAGTCATTTATATAGATTAGGAATAGAAGGGGGCCAAGTACTGATCCTTGGGGAACCCCAGAATCAACCGGTGCAGTGGAAGAATTAACATCATTAGTGCACACAAATTGAACACGAGAAGAAAGAAATGCACGAATCCAGTTAATAACTGCAGGGTCAATTTTTAGAACACTTAGTTTATATAAGAGCAGTGAATGGTTCACTTTGTCAAACGCTTTAGCAAAGTCAAGGAAGATACAGTCAGTTAAAGAAGCAGAGTCCAAATATAAATGCAAATCGTTAGTAAAAGAAATTAGTTGAGTATCACACGAAAATATCTTTCGAAAGCCATGCTGAGTTGAAGAGAAGAAGCTATTATCCTCAAGAAAATTAACAAGATGAGAAAATATTATATGTTCCATTATTTTGCATGGTACACATGTGAGAGATATAGGACGATAGTTAGATGGACTATGTTTATCACCGCCTTTATGTATTGGAATAATCGCAGCAGTTCTCCAGTCTTCAGGTAGTACACCATCATGATACGATTGTGAAAATATGCATTTCAGGATGATAGAACTGTATTCTTTGGTATTCTTTAAAAATTTACTATTAATTCCATCACTACCGTGAGACGACGTTAGTTTCAAGTTATCGATAATCGTGACGATGCCATGCGGGTCAAACGTGATGGGATCCATCGCAAAATGATTGTACGATTGAAGCTCAGGACTTTGGGTATCATTAGATGATGAAAACGACTTTATGAGTGTATCGTTTAGCACAGTAGAACAAAGATGGTCGGGAACAGGATCGCCGGTGGGTGTACGTAATGACACTTTACTGGTGTGAACTGGTTTCATTATACTCCAGAAACGTTTAGGGTTAGTCTTCAGGATGTTCGGCAGGGTTACGTTGAAGAACGAGGATTTAGTAGCCTTTAGCGCTCGCGAATATGCTAAAGAGGCTGTCTTGTACGTTGCCCAGTGGGCCGGTTTAGGTGAAAACTTAGCGATTCTAAAAAGTCTTTTTTTCCTGTTAGAAAGTCGGTTTAAATATCTGTTATACCATGGAGCTTGGTTATTGGAGTACACCCGGCGAAGAGGGATATGGAGATGAATCAGTTCAGAGACTTTATTTCGGAACAAACTCCAATTAGTTTCTACTGAGCGCCCGAGATAACCTGGTAAGAAAATGTCTAAAAAGGAGCTCAGTTCATTATTAATGGCTAGATAGTTACCCTTATTGTAGTCTCTGATGTTCTTGGACCGTTTTGCTGATGGTGCATGCGACAAATCGAACGTGAAATGCAAAATATTATGGTCGCTCAGGCCAGGCATGTGCAGTACGGGTGACGTGACAGTTTCTGATGACGTTAGTACTAGATCTATGAGGGAAGAAGAAGTTTGAGTAACACGGGTGGGTGAGATCGTGAAAGCCTAAAGTTGTCGATGCTAAAGTAGGGCAGTTCGAAAACATCATGGTGCTTCGCGTGTCCACATGAAGGATAGTGTAAAGGTCGCACCGGCGCCAAATCTCCGGAGAGAGACTTAAGAAATGCAGGGCACACTTCGGGAGTGACGTCCGCCCTTCACTCCCCCTTTACTATGATGTACACTATGAGTCAACTCGAGTAAACTGTTGGATATACGCCAACGCCCCCTAATGCCGTCCTCCTAACTCTATTTTGAATGTATCTGCGGGCTTTCTGGAGTTTAATTAGGCTCCTAATTAATGTGAACTGTTCGACGTTTGTTGCGTAGCCCTACGATTAGCTACTCAGTACCCACCAATCGCCAATTTCGTTTAGGACGAATCAGTCAGTTCGTTCTTGTAGTTTCCAGCTTAGATATCACCATTCAATGAATGTTACTCAAATATTCTGGCGGTTAATTGACCATCTTCTGTAGTAAACTGATGCTCCTATATCATATCTATAATATACAACCCTTATCACCTTTTTATGTCGCTTTATTTTTGCTTGGTGATCTTTTGGAATTTATGCACAACCCCACTTGGTGGTGAATGTGGGGTGCTCCGCAAGGTACTCAATGTCCCTAGGTGCTGGTGCGATAAAAGTGACAAGCAGCAGGGTCGTAGCCAGAAATCTTTTTCGGGGAGAAGAGGGGAGGTCGGATTCAACCACCTTTTAGGTATGTTCGTGCGTGTGTATACACACGACGGGAGTGCAAAATGGACTAGTTTCAACGGGAAGGGGAACGGCTCAAGCTCAACCCCGTCCCCCTCCACCGCCGGCTGCGCCACTGACAAGCAGGTATGGTTTCCGGTGTACGAATCGTTGGCTCGCTGTTTTCGCAGAGAGCGGACTTGGCACTGGCCCCGCTCACCATGACCTCCCGGCGAAGCACCGCGGTGGACTTCACGGCACCCTTCATGACGCTGGGCATCGGGCTGCTGAATGCTCGCGAGGACGAGACCGTGGCGCACACTTTCCTGAGTCCCTTCAGCGCGGCGCTGTGGTGCGCCGTGGTGGCCACCGTGCTCGCCTCCATGTTGCTGCTCAGCCTGGTCGGCCGCATGTCGCCGCTCGAGTGGCGACGCATCAGCGACTCCCGCCTGGACACGGACTACACGCTGGGCAACTGCTTCTGGATGCTCTTCAGCGGCCTCACCTTGCAACGTGTCACTCTCACGCCAAAGTGCGTATTCACGGTGTTGCGTCTCTCCAGACGATTCTTTCGTTCTTAATTCAATAGTTTGCCCTTTGGCATAACACGCTTTTTAACACACACGTATGTAACACGTATAGAGCCTAGCAAGGATTCGTGAGAAGGAATACGGATGGAACATGCCAAAGAGATGATAGATGGGCCAGTTGCAGCAAATTCGTCGTAAAGAAGTAATTACAACACGTATGTGCAGCAATGGAGGCACTCACTCCAAACTACCGACACAGTCCTCGTTGCGTGAAATGGACCTCAACTTTACAACCATGCAGCCTGACAGCATTTGTTCTTTTTCAGTAGCTTGTATGTGACTATGGGGTACAAATACTTTTAAACATTTGTATCTGATTTGCAGCACATCATTTTGGCGCGGCATGCAGCTATAGGCTGAGTTGGTCACATCTGACGTATTATAATTTGTTAGCAACGCAAATAATGCAAGGTGTTTTTTTTTTAAATGCAGAATGGTAGACAACGTCCTCGACTTCAATCAGAGAGCTTTCTAAAAAAAGTTAAAAATGGCCTTTTTGAGAAAACTGCTTTCAAACGTTGGCGTTTTCGGTTAACCGCGAAAGTTTCGGCACAATTTTAAAGTATACAAGGGCGCACGAAAACCAAGAAAATTACTATAAATGACAGCTCAACTATAAATTCAACATGTACCGAGCTTTATCATCCTCAGTTTAGGTGATAAATTCCGGAAATACATATATTTGGTGCTGTTTACCTTGTTTGTGATATTTTTTTCTCCAAAGTGCTTCGACATTAAAGGAATATAAAATGCTCATAACATTGCATTTCACTTTTTCTTTGATGGGAATAAATATTGTGACCAAGAAGTGCGCTGTTTTTTTGTTATATGCGCCCAAAGATCGGAAATAACGAAATTGGCGGAAAAGTGTTTCTTGCGGCCAAAATTTGTGGATCTTTTTAGGCAAACATTTTTTTTTGCGAAGATAACTTCGAAATTGTTGTTCTGCGTCTAAAAACTGTGCCTATAGTAAACTACATCAAAATCAGGAATGGTGACCGAGACCTCGTGTTCATTTTTTTCTGGACACATCCACCTAAAAAAAATTCAACCACCTTACCACATCTTTCAGACAGCAACGCATTATGGGTTTCGCCGAAATTTCAATCCATTCTCGGGGAATGCGAAGGACATTTCACCGATTCTTGCGTCATCGAAGTAGTCTATATGCTTGACTTTTATTTTTCAACGCCGTTAAGCTTGACCGAGAAATGGGTTGCTCCTGTTGGTTTGCTTCTCTCTAAATGAGTTGCTCCTGTCTCAATGATCTGGTGGGATTGGTTTAAATATTTTATACGGTAGTTCCCGCTATCCGTGACGCTACGCACTGAAGGTGTTTTTGTTCAGAACACGTAGCCAATATCGTTATATATGTCGTGGGGATCGCGGATCATAACCCTCGCTCTCATCAAGAGCAGCGGTGATAGCAAGCAGCGACGAGTGCTACTGCGCATGCGCCTCCTTGTGCTAATGGTTTATAAGCCAGCAAAGCGAGCGCCCCGGAGGGCGTTGCCGGCGAACTATCGTGAAATGTGCGGGTGTGCGCGGCGTGCGGTCCGCCGGGGCCAGGGATAGCGGCACCGGCGTGGAAGTGGTTCGTGGAAGGGATTCTTGGAAGTTCTTTTATTGTTTTCGGGCTGCCGTAACGTCGTTAAAGTTTGGACTAATAAATGTTATTGCGTTTTCCCGCCGTCTACGAGCGCCTTCTTTTTGGAGTAGGCAACGAACCCCCACAATGTCTACCGTGTCTCTTTTTTGTCCAAGTCGTGTCCTGCGTTAAACCACCGCGTTCACTAAAGATGTACAGACAAGCCCGCTTTGGCATTCTCGTTCCAAAACATTTGCGCGAGACTCTTCGGATGTGAGGTGGTCAACTGTGGTTGGTAAACTAACGCGTGCAGGGCGCCGTCCACTGTGGTGGCGATGGTGTCGTGGTGGCTCTTCTCCCTGGTGGTGATGGTGGCGTACGCGTCGGTGCTCGGAGAGTTCATCATTCGCTACCGTGACCGGCCCACGCTGGACAGCCTCGACGACCTGCTGCGCCAGAAGGAGATCAAGTACGGAACGCTGCGTCAGGGCTCTACGCACGACTTCTTCAAGGTGAGCCAATCGAGATGTTCTATACAAACACATACGTATACATCCGTTTACAGAATACTGCACGGAAGCCTTCCTCTCTGTGAATGCAGCGGCATAGATTAGAATGTCAAACAAGTGCGGCCAAGTATTCTATAGTTTTGTTTAAAGGGAAGAAACTGAGTGTGTCAGATAACCGGTGGTCTATTAGAGTTAGATCTACCAAGGGCAAGTCAGATATTCTAGAAAAAGTGAATGGCGTGATCACTTTAGGAAATTTGGACGCATAGGAAAGAGGCTAGCTGAAGCGAGAAAGGCATAGTGAAGTCGACTTTTTGGCGAGTAAAGCATAATTCTGTGGTAAAGCCGTATCACTTGGAAGTGCACGAAAGGCATATTGATCACCTCCGTGATCCACTTTACAAACAGATCTCAATGGGTGCAAACACACAGAGAGCATTAGTACTAAAACTTTGTACTAAAACTGTATGAAGGAATTGCGCAAATTGCTCGCTACATTGGTTTAGGTACTAAGTGAAAGGTGTTTCATTGCCTCCTACGAATGATCTAGGGCTTCATGTCCTTGAATAATATTGTCTACCGTGGGAAGAAACACAAGGTGCACTACCATGGGTTAAAGTGAAATATGCAATTCATTTGAGCCAGTCAGCGCGCGTGGTCCTGTCATTTCGTGCTCTTTGCCTTCGTTATCAACGCCGCAGAAGCAATGAAATATATTTTTCCTTGTCTCTAATGTGGTTATTGACTGCAACTTCACGCATACCTTGAAGTTATTCTTCGCGATAATATTTGAAAGGTGTTATTTACTCTATGGTCGCATCTTTGCTTTATCTGCTGTGTGGCCGACGGACAAGCACTACGGTCCCTAGGTTGGCCAGCAGACCTATTTAGCGTACGTATATGGGCAGTAAGCTTGATGTGACTTTGTCCACTGATCGTCGGATGCCTCTCTGCTTTGCTGCGCAGCGCTCGACGTTCCCGCAGTACATGAAGCTGTGGCAGGGCATCCAGAGCCAGGGCGACGAGGCGTTCGTCGACAGCTACGCCGAGGGCCTGGAGAGAGTCATGGGCGGCTCGTACGCCCTGTTCATGGACTCGCCCGCCCTCGAGTACCTCGAGAGCCGCTACTGCGAAGTGGAGCAAGTGGGCGAGGTCATCGGCTCCTCGGGCTATGCCATCGCCTTGCCCAAGGGTGCGTGCGCATGCCTTGTCATGAACTGAGCAATTGGTCATGTCAGCGTAACTACCATGGAGTCCTTCGGTCAGTTTTCGAATTCCCGGGTCTTTTATCTACCCTGCGCTATCGCCCGTCAGAAATAAAATTAAGAGAGAGGGGTTCACGGGAGAATAAAAATAAATTTCGGGGTCTTACCAGCGAATATGACAATCTGATGATGAGACACACTGCATATGGGAATGCGGACTAATTTCGACCACCTTGGACTCTTTAACGTGGTGTTGTTGAATTTCGCCCCCGTCGAAATGCATACGCTGCGCGAACGGAAATCGAATCCGCGCCCTTGGGCTTAGCAGTGCAACATCTCGCCGTGAGCTATTACAACGGGTGAATGTTAATTGAGAATTGATCTAACCAGGAGTAATCTGAAGAAGCTATGTCTCTGGACCCAACGTTTTAACTAGAAAACGCGTATTCGTCATTGCAGCGAAGCAAACACGCTTACTGAAACGTAGGCTTCATAGACGTTCATTTTTTTACCAGTGTTGTGCATTCTGTCCATCAGACATGGTATGCCAGGAAAAGTATACTCGTACAGGAAAAGTTTCATTAAGCTGGACTGGGCGACTGCTATGACGGGAGTCTTGGTAAACCAGAAAAAAAATACTGCAAAAGACTAAACTATGTGTTGCGTTCCTACGCAGCTTTCTCATTACGTCATAAATTCCGAACGGCGTCTAATGAGCACTATAAAATAGTATATCGACGAACACTGAATAAATGGCAAAAGAAAGCTAGTACAAAAATACCGAACCTACTTAGTATGGCAAATTCATTGCTGAAGAAAAATTGCTTACAACTTGCGAAAATGCCCGGTAAGTAGTGAAGACGCGTTAAACTGCTGGTGCCATAGCTTAAGACTGGAACACAAAACATTTAGACTTCGGTCTATGTGTTATCCGTTAACAAGGAGCTCTATAGAGGTCAAATACAGCTAGTCGTGTCTTACGGAAAGAAATCACGAGGTCAAATAAACGGACATCTAGTGTCCGCTTTCGCGTTCATCGCACTGCTTGCGCAAAGTGCTCAGCAGTGAAGAAACGACGCAAAAGCAGTTCATTATTTATGTGCGTCAAGCGCTAAGCAAAAGTCAATTGAAGAGTAATCTACCAACCAGACTTGTTGTAGCGATTAAATGGGAAGTAACCTGCGCGCCTTGGGTGTTTATGGGTTGCCGTTCGTGTATTAATCGTAAACATTGTTTGCTCTAACCGTGGCAAGTAATTGCTATTTGAAAAAGTGAACGTTTGCCTTGGGAAGACCACGTACACTGTTTTCTAGCCTTGACGAGGAATTGTATTGTTGCAAATTGAATTGGAATGCTATAGGAGGCACTCGAATGCGTCACTATTGTGATAGAGAGAATACCGTGTGAGAACACATGAAACTCCGAATATAAATCTAGCACTCCTCGATATTCGATTCGATTATCGTTAAAAAAAACGCTAGGTTTGCGCGGAGTGCGAAACACAGTTACAGCGAAAGCTGGAAGAGCGGCCTTCCTAGAGCCCGTTCTAAACTCTTTTGGGGAAGCTAATACAAGTATACATGCACGGTATACACGTCACAAATCATAATTTTTGTTAAGTAGGGACGCACCCACTATACTATACGCACCCATTATTAATCTTTCTGCGGATAAGCGAGGTACCCGCTACACATCTGCAAGGCACTATGTGCACTTTGTTGATGCTTCATGTGGCTGACGACGATGAAGACTAATGGTTGACCACTGGTGTAGTGGGGGGGAAGCTTTCAACCACACACGCGTTGTGCAATTAGCACTGTGTGAAGCCTGGTTGTTATTTTACTCTTCTGCCACGCTATATTACACATGGTTACGCGATTCCTTGCCAGACATGACGCTCATATAGGGTCTTCTTGCAAAGGCTATTCAAGCACCAGCGTGGTTCTGTGGTAGAATACTCGATTATCACGCAGTGGGCGCGGGTTCAAACCCCATCGACCCGTGATGTTTTTTATTTATTTCATTTTTTAGGGGCGAAGCTCCTAAAGCCGTGGGTTTGTCCCTCCTAGCTCGTACGTGACCGCCTATGCCGCGCGTACACTCTAATCACGGTAACGTTTACGACAGCATAAAAAGACATGTAACTTATAATTTATAAGTTACATGGCTGTTACAGCAATTTTATCTTTGTGTTTTCTTCATTTCCCTCTCTCATAAAGGTTACATCGACAGCAGCGTGCCAAGTTAAAAGCTAAAGCACCGCGATGAGCATTGTAACCTTTAGATTGTCACTTATAAAAGCGCAATGACTCATCCGTCAGGGGACCTACACTATGGAGTGGAAGTTTATTCATCGATGTGTCACATCGCGATCTGTCTTGTTCAAGGCTGGCTTCATCAATTGAACAGCGGATGATTTACACACAGAACGGGTCTTGACAGCAGAAAAGCAAATCACAGAAGCAGCGATTTTACATTGCGGCATACTGAGGCAAGCGATGGTGGGGTATGAACTAAAACTGGAGTTCAATAAGGTGAGCCCGCTTCCAAAACCCGTGATTTATGAAGTGACATAATCTGCACAGACATCGGCAGAAGCACAAGAACGAAAAACTATCGTATGTTGGTCAAATGTTTGTGCTAAATAATTTATTAAGTAGCTCTTATATATATTTTCCTTTTAAGCCGCATAAGTAATTAATTTGCCTCCGGGAAGCTTCGCATACGGCGACAAGATAAAGTACTGTGGGCACACGACAACCGACCAAATTAAACTGACGATGCGATCGAAGAACCATCCCGTGGCGCGAGAAAAATATTTTTCCGAGACTCGCAATACAATTTATTCGACTTTCGCTGTCGTGTTTTCTAGTTTGTTTCTTTTTTTTTTCGCGTTATAATTAACGGATCGTAAAGTGCAGCAAACGTCACGGGACAACATAGCGCCAAACACGCTTAACCGTCATCAATTTGCCAACACGGGAGAAAAAGATGCCGCTGAGTTCACAAAACAGCGTGGGACGGCCGCTCCAGTAGAGAGGCTGTGTAGAGAGATGTATGAGCTCGCTGTGAGTAACAAATGTGGCGTCCTCAAGGCGCCGCTTCAACTTTATCGAACCAGGGACGGCGTCATCCCTCCTAGGCTTTGCACAGCTTGAGGTGTATGCCGGGAAGAGAATTCGAATGCGAGGCGGTTGGTGCGGTTGTTGAAGCTCCGTTTGTGCAGTGCTGCTCTTTGTTTCATCGATTTAACCAGGTTTTACGCTCCGCGCTTTGTTGACGTGCGTGGTCTAATCGTGTTGTGTACGTGAGTGGCGTGTAACTAGTGATACAGCTCGCAAGGACAGTCATTAACGTGCGCGATCCGCCGCAAATCAGCCACGACGCATTGCAATGGGCACGTTCAGTGGGCTGCGCGGCCGTTGCGACGAGCTGCATTGCTGATTCTTCGCTTGCCTGAGACTGGCAATTGTCGAGCGGGTTGCATCCGTTGTTACGTTGCCCGAAGACAGTAGTAAATGTGATTTGCAGGTAAGCAATATTCTCTCTTCAGTACGTTGTTTGCTTGTGTATATGTACTTATGTCTCGTGTTTACCTGAATTCATGCTCATGCTTACGCTACTGTACGAGATGGGTCGTGTCATACTTTTATGTTTTAAATAAATCGTGTCATGCCTTTATGTAATGCACTGTTATTGGCAGTATTTGCTCTGCGTTTCACATTACAAGATGAGTTTTTGGGCGTATATTATCAAACATCCGACTAAGATCATTCGTTATCATACACGTTTATGTGAGAAGAGATGAAGGACAGAAGTTTAACCCTTCTTGCTGTCGCCGTCTTGGTACCTTCAACACGCTCGATGAAGGCTGCAATCACGGTGTGAAATACTGTAGGCGGCATAAACAAACTGCCCCAGATCAGCTTTGCCCAGACGAGCTCTGCGTGCGCAGTAACTCGCTCCTGTCACTGGCAGTCTGGGCTGTTTGTCATGTCCTTATCACCGGTACATGATATTTCGTGGCGTCTATACGCAACGTGTCGGCTAATTCAACTTTTCGCCATGCTTCAAACTCTGCTGCTGTTGTTTTAGGTGGACGAGTGAGGGTTTGAGGCGGTAATGCGGGCTAGTTGGTTGTGATCACTGGTGTTCATTTCGGTAGCGCAAAGAAAATTAGACACATAAAAAAAAGCCCTCGTAGAGTGATGTAGCGCGTCGCGCCTGTGCAACGGGTTTTTGTGTGTTTCCTTGCAGTAAAGTCAGTTGATATTTAGCGCCCGTCCTGTCTACGTGTTCTCTCTTGTCTTTAATTGTTTTGCGCTACCGAAATGAATAAAGCTTTAAGTACACGAAAGACAATGAAATGGCGTTAAGAGTGCGTTTTAAGTGTAGTTTTATGTGTCTTAAAGGAAATCACAGCATCCTTCCGTGTGTAGCTGAATGTAGCAAATCCGAGGCACTGCGCCGACCGAATTAAACATTTAATACACACACACACAAAAGGACGTTTATGACGTGAAAAAATAAATTGTTAAATCCAGTGCTTTGGCTGAGCACGTTTCAGGGGACACGTAATCGACTGGGGGAAGGCACGTGCTCGCGCTAGAGAAAAATGACTGTCACGACGTCTTTATCTCGAGTCGCTCTTGATACCGACCACTCCGTGTGTGTGCGTGCGTACGTGTGTGTGTGTGCTCGTGCGCGTGTGTGTGCTCGCGTGTGCGTAGGTGCTCGCGCGTGTGCTCGTGCGCGCGTGTGTGTGTGTGCTCGCGTGTGCGTATGTGCTCGCGCGTGCGTGTGTGTGTGTGCTCGCGCGTGTGCTCGCGTGTGTGTGTTTGCGCTCGCGCGTGTGTGTGTTTGCTCGCGTGTGTGCTCGCGTGTGCGTAGGTGCTCGCGCGTGTGCGCGTGTGTGTGTGTGTGTGCTCGCGCGAGCGCGTGTGCGTGTGTGCTCGCGTGTGTGTGTTTGCGCTCGCGCGTGTGTGTGTGTGTGTTTGCTCGCGTGTGTGCTCGCGCGTGTGTGTGTGTGCGCGCGCGAGTGTGCTCGTGCGCGTGTGTGTCGTGCGCGTGTGTGCTCGCGTGCGTGTGTGTGTGTGCTCGCGTGTGTGCTCGCGCGTGCATGCGTGTGTGTGAGTGCGCGCGCGCGTGTGTGCTGGTGCGCGTGTGTTTGCTCGCGTGTGTGCTCGCGCATGCGTGTATGTGTGTGCGCTCGCGCGTGCGTGTGTGTGTGTGCGCGTGTGTGTATGTGTGTGTGTGTGCGCGCGTGTGTGTGTCGAGTGCGTGTGTGTGTATGTGTGTGTGTGCTTTTTGCTTTAGTCGGCTCAGTGCCTCGGGTTTTCAACGTCACCACGTATCAACCCAACCAGACGGGCTTCCGTCAGACTTCAAACTTCTGCGTCTTGACCTAGCTTGAAACCTTACCAAAAATATATGCTGAAGTCATCTTCATTCCATAGTTGCACTCATACAGATCAGAATGTACGGCATTCCAAATTCAGATAATTCATGCTCATGCTTACGCTGCTGTAAGAGTTGGGTCGAGTCAGAAAAATAAATTGTCATGCTTTTACGCATCGTTGCCGGCAGTATTTGCTCTGCGTCGCTCGATTACGTCTAACTGCTTCGCTGTCGAAACGGGGCAGCTGAGCATATGTTACGCGATAAGCGATACGCTGTGGCTTAATGATTTTTCAGATAGCACGAAGGCCAGCAATGGTGCAACGTAGGAGTTCAAAGGGGGACATGGTCAGTGTGGTTGGTATGTCTTTCGATCTCCTTAGTTCCTTGGCGATAAAAATTTGTTGTCTGGCACTGAGATAACTTTTTTTTGTGTTCTCGTTCTGTTCTATAGGGTGCAAGCAACGTGTCATTGTGGTTATAAAAAATGAATCAGTATACATGTGATTTAACTGTCAAAGCTGGAATGTTTAAAGGTACGTAGACACCACAAATGATTTTTTTCCCGCCATATTAAATGTGTTGCGTTGGAACTGTTTACAGCATACATCCCGCCCAAGGCATGCTGGGATGATCTCCTATCAGGCAGCTTGGAAACTTCCAGACGCCGATATGCCTTACGTTCGGTGCATGCAGCCGAGGTTATGAACTGTCAAGTGGAATATGCCCCTTAAAGAAAACGAGCATATTCAAGCTCCACGCGAAATGCAAAGTATGGTCATTGAAAAATGTAAATTGTAATGTTTCTCTTTCTAATCACCTGCTGTCGTGTTTCTGCTACTAAACTGTCACTTACATTATTGTATTGCTGACTCTTGTGCTAAACAGATGTAAATTGCATTTGGGATTAACGTGCGTTTTCAAATAAGATTTTTGTTTTCCGATAAACGTATTGCACAGGATAGTAGATTTGAGGAACGCTTATGTATTGGTCAAGTAACACCCTTTTTTTTTTGAGGGGGGAGGGGTGGAGTATGTGTCTCACATTACATGTTATCGGCAGTTGTGTGCAAAGTGGCAGTAACCGTTGGAATAGTGTAAAATAACGGTCCTCTTCTTTTAGGATCGACTGTCCAGCGAGGAGATTGCGGAATCAGCAACTGACATATTGACTGATGAAACATGATGGTGCGTGCAGCAAGAGAGGGTTTGACTGCAGATCCTGACCACCTGCTCCTGAAAATTTGTACCAACCACAGGCGAAAACAAGGAGAAACGCTCTGAATACCTGCGGTATTTTATCAGCTAGACAAGTCCCTGAAGCTTTAAATCAATAAACTTTGATGTATTCTGCTTTGGAGGTATAAAGCAATGAAATATGAATTCTTTTCGAATGGTGCATGTTTTTTTCTTCAGAAAGTTTCTTGTGAGCACGCACAACCCGAGCAACAAAAGTAAAGGACTGACAATCACCCTCTTTTTGGCTGCCCTCTGGGTTTCAGCTGCCCTGCTTATGTGCAAAATACCAGCAGTTATGGTATGCCGCACACATTAGTGTACTTAAGGAGAAGCACGACGCTGATCACGTATTATTTGCAGGGGTATCCACTCAGTATGACCGCTCTACCCGTGGCCCACCGACCCAGGTGTCGCCTAACAAAGGGTATGTGCCTCTTTTTTCTTTCGATCTTCTTTCTGCGACACATTTCGGACCACTCGCTACACGCATGATCGGCCCAGCCAAGTGTCGTCTAGCAAGAGAAGCGTGGCTCTTCCTTTAGGGCTTCTTTCTGTGCACGCCTAATCTTTTGTACTTCTTTCTGCGGCTTCATTATGCAGCGTACAAATATGTACACAGAGTAATGAGAACTTTCACGGCGGTGTCATATGGCCTGCCCTGTCCTGAATACACACGCTGGAGCTTTGGAATAATTCTGGTACATGTCTGTTTAGAGCACGACAGTTGCGGTGTCCGTGGCAGGAGATGTACGCTTCCCTCATCGCAAGGAAAACCACAAAACAATTTCCTTTGGAGTTGGCTTAGAGCTTGCATGCATCATAACGTCACACCTTCGCCCACAAGGATCGTGTTGTTCAAATGTGGTCTGCCACTAAAACGATAATTAAGAAGAGCAGGTGATTGACAGATATTCTTAATCATGAGTTGTGCCATGTGTATCAGACAAGTATCCTCTCTTGATCCAATTACGTAGATGCTTAAGCATTACAATTTGCATCTCTCGAGAAAACCGCGTTCCGGCTCTTGATATGCGCTCTTGGTATTATTGTATGTTTTGCGTACGCATACATTTACATTTACTGCGTGTTTTTCTGATAATATCATTCAGCATTCGTATGTAATTTGCACAAACGTACCAGCCAGCTACTTATTACGCGATGATTTCAGACATTTCTTTGGGTTTTGCGAGAAGTACGTAAAACTGACTTAACGTGGCGTATGGTGAGTGGTCTGTATATCAATTTTGAATATACTCTACGCCGTGAGGAGCAGTGTTAATTCTCCGCGCACTTCTTTACCGCCTTCAGCAGCTTCCCTGCTTTGTCAACTTCGCATTTTGTCAGTATCCACGTTTCCAATGCTGATCCCATATTTGAAGGTGAACAAAATGGCAAATAGCCCTGTAACAAATAGACGGCTGGTATTTATTATCAGATAACACATAGTTTGATTAGCACGAATCACACAGTCAAAATGAAATTGCACCGACAGGAAAAAATAATTGATGTGTTATAATCAGGCCAACCTGCTTAAACTGCATAGAAGTTGGACCAAGAGAGGATTGCCTGACACTTATATCATGGTACTGTTATAAAATCTCCGGTCGTCATATTGACGGGCCGACAACATTTTAATAATAATCGCGGCTGATCATTACTGTAGTGCATTCTAACTCCAAATCGCCTAGAATATGCAAATGTTTTGTTAGCTGCCTCTTCTAATGAGCGAAGGCAACGCGTTTGGCCTCGGGCACCGCAATTGTCACGTTCTATAAGCAGCCATGCATTTGAATTATTACAATGCGCCATCGCGTGTGTTCCGAGAAGCACCTTCCATGTGACACCTTCCGCAAAGGTTCGCATTTCTTAGCGTACGTATATAGACGGTGTAATAAAACCGCACAAGCAAGCGCGGAAAAAACACGAGGCATGCGCAGCACGAAGTGCGAAAGAGTGGAAGGCTGTGCTTCCGTTGCTGTGGCACAACTGGCTGATCCAAGCATGTGATGAGCGTAACCTCCTGGAATGCGTCGAAGAAAGAAGAGCGAAGGAAAGAAGAGGCGCAGAGCGGTGGCCGTATAAAATCTCCTGCAAGCCGTTTTGTGTAAACACTATACCGTGTACTGTACAACGTAACCTCTATTTTTACGTGATGTGGCCGCATAAAATCTCCTGCAAGCCGTTTTGTGTAAACAGTATACCGTGTACTGTACAACGTAACCTCTATTTTTACGTGAGAATGCTCGATAATATGAACGGGTACTAAAGGTTACTAGGTAACTTCTATTTTATAAGTACACAAATTTGTGAAAATGTGCACCTTTAGTAAACGTTACCGTGCTTAGAGTGTATGTGCCAGTGGTGATGGCAACGAAGCAGCGCGAGTGTTCTTGGCCCAGCGCAGGAACGAAGAAGACGTTGAAGTTCTTTCTCTGATCGATAAAGCGTGTTTGTTTGTAGTGCTCCGTGTCCTCGTCGATCCCACGTCGTTACACTGGTGGAGGTGCGGGGTAAGCTTCATGCTTGGCACTCCATCGCGGAGCCGACAATCGAGCCCGGAATCGCCACCACGCGTCGAAACACAGGTCCACCGATTCAGTGCTTCCAAATACGCACTCAGATGTATCCATATGCAACTTACCACGATCCGAGGGACGTGCATAGACTTAGTGTTTGCAATCTTCCCACTGCAGCCAGTACAAGAACCTCTCTCGCTTCATTTCACGGACCATAACGCCGTCATAATGAAGGGACCTCGCAATCCAGCCGCCATGACAACGACGAAATGAAAAGAACAAACGAAGAAACGAAACAACAAACGAACAAGAACAAAATAAAAGTTGATTTTGTATAATATACGCACAGTCTTACGTCTTTCTAATGATGTAATGGGCTAACTTTCACGGGAGAGTTACGGTTTACCGATGATCTCCCCCTCTCGAGCTTCGCCCACTTATCATAATTCATTCCGTGGATATGGCGTGATTTTTACAGCGAAAGCTGTTATGAGATCGTTTCACCGGCCGTTTTTGGCGCCGTATATAGTTGTCCGCTGCCGCCGCCGCCGCCGCCGCGGGAGTACGTAACCAGGATCGCTCGAAATAAGAAAAAAAAAACGAATTAAGAAAAAATTCCAGGATGGAACGAGGTTCGAACCTGGGCCCTCTGCGTGTGAGCCTAGTATTCAACCTCTGAGCCATGCCGGTGCTTGAAACTGCTTTGCAAATAGGTTCTATACAGGCTTCATGTCGGGAAGGAACCACATTAGCATATGCAGTATAGCGTGGTAGAAGAGTAAAATAAAAACCAAGCATCGAACAACGCGAATTCTGTAACCAGGCGTCAGACAATGCAAATTGCGCAACGAGTAGGTTGTTGAATGCTTCCAACCCATTACAAAGGGCTCTGCCATAATTCTTCGTCGTCATGAGGCACAGCATCAACAAAGTGCGCATAATGCCTTACATGCGCTTAGCAGGTACCACAGCTCTTCGTAGAATGACGAAAAATGTCACAGTGCCTTCTGGCCTACTTCTCAAAAATTACAATGATTTATAGCGTAGTGGGTTCCTCGCAAGTGCACTTGTATTGGCTGCCAAGGAAGCCCATAAGCACATGATCCATTTCCTCGGGGTCTGAGTAAAATTACAATGATTTAGAGCGTAGTGGGTTCCTCGCAAGTGCACTTGAATTGGTTGCCAAGGAAGCCCATAAGCGCGTGACCCATTTCCTCGGGGTCTCAGTATAGTTCCTCGCCCTCCCTCCCCCGTCTCTCTTCCACGTCAACGTATGTTACACAGCATGACGGGAGAGGGAAATAGCGACCGGGCGTCACCCAATGCAAATTACATAACTGGTGGTCCGTTTAAAGCTTCCAACCCATTACAAAGGGCTGAGCCATAATTCTTCATCGTCATCAGTCGTCGCGTCAACAAAATGCACATAATGCCTTACAGACGTGTAGCTGGTGCCTCGCTTCTCCGCAGAATGACGAATAATGGCTTAGTAGGTGCTTCCCAACTTCACAAAAATTGTGATTTATGGCGTAGTGGGTACCTTTCTAGTGTACTTGTATTGTAGCCCCTAGAAACGCCGCTCTTCCAGCTTTCGCTGTGACTTTGCTGCGGTTTCAGCGCAGGCCTGGCGTTTTTTTTTTAGGGGCGAAGCTCCTTAAGGCGGCACCCGTTCGTCCCTCGTAGTCATCGTAGTAGTCCGTAACAAGTCTTACGCTTTGACCTCCAAGGTGGTGCCGGTGGGAGATTTCTCCTGTGCGTTGTTGAACAATAAAAAATTCGCAGCGTGCGCGTTAACTAAAAGCCGCATTCTTCTGTCTCTCATTCCCCATTAGCAGCCATTGGCATGTTCCAGTAGGAAACGTTAGTAGAAGTAGAAGTGTAAGTGTTAGCTAAAAGCCGACTTCTTCTGTCTCTCATTCCCATTAGCAGCCATTGTTTACCTCCAAGGTAGTGCCTGGTGAGATTTCTCCTGTGCGTGATTAAACAATAAAAATTTTGTTCAAAACGCCGTTGATTGATGAAATAAACCAACGAAAGACGCCAGATGTTTTGTAAAAGCAGAACGAAAGAACGCCAGATGTTTTTCTTAAAGTGTAGTAGTAGTAGTTGTATGTAGCCACCTCTACCGATCGTCAACGGGCGAGGTGGACCGGCAACGGCGCGAGGACCCTGCCGTACGAGAGTTAAATCACACTAAAAGACATACTTTGCGGGCGATACACTCTAGTGAGCTTTCAACTTTCCGTCTTAATGTACATGATAAAGAAATTATTTCTACGAAAAACGCAAGGCACACCTTGAGCAATATATTTGGTTTTGGGACGCTAAATGGAACCATGAGGCGATGCGAAGCCGGAGCACTTGCACGATCGCGTTCCGTTGGCTTTCGTTGGGCATGCTACCGACCTCGCGTCGTGGAACGCGCGTCCTGTCTTCCCTCTAGCCTTGCCTTTAATTCGCACAGGGCGAGCGGGGAATGCGGTCGCTCTTGGCGCTCTTTCGCTCGGCAGCGGACTTCTTCCTTGCATTTCACCGATCACAAGTGATAATGAAGGGACCACGTAAACCAACAGTACAATAAAAGTTTGATGTTTAATATATACACGATGTTTCACACTCTTTATATTATGTACTGGGCGCATTTCACGGAAGAGTTTCACGGTTTACAGATGATTCCCTCCGTAGCTTCGCCCCACTCATCATCATTCACCCCGTGGATATGCTGTGATTTTTTTTCTTCTTTTGCGCGATAGTGGTTACGGACACCGGCGGTGGTGGCGGCAGACAACTACCCCACTGCCGTTATGATCTCAGCTTTCGCCGTAAAAAAAAAAGCCTGCTCCAGAAAAACAGGGGCTGTCATGCAGTCGAACTGCAGTTAGTTTCTGAACAAATATGTACATGGAGGAGATATATATAGCGCGAATTTCCAGTCGTTTAATTATTGCGTTTTGCCTTGGAATTAACTATCCCGAATAAGACCAAAGCAATCGCTATCGATTGACTAATCTCCCAAGTCTGGGTCAATTTAAAAACAATCCGGTTGTCTTGATACATTTAATATTGCTCCTTCGTCGAGCACCACGCTTTACACTGTGCATGCGATGCTGTTGCTGTTGTTGTTGTTCTCCTTCTTCTGATTATTATTAATATTATTTTTATTATTATTTCCTTCGTTTTCTTTTTACATTTTGTTTCACATAATACATGATATAGATAACATTTTCTTTGTCTCTAATATAGAAACTTCTTTGTTGAATTATTAACTGCATTAAATGTACAAAGTAACGTAAATCTGTTTTTCTTTAAACAAAGTTTTCATTGGCCTCTTCCATCAACATTCTGTAATAAGGTATGATTTCTGACCGAAAATATGGGCTGATCCTGAAGGCAATGCAATCTAACACAGCCTCTCATAATGTCACGTAACTTCGACTACCGTATTTACTTGTATACCAGCAGCGCGCATTATCACTATCATCTGTTTTCATCAAAAATTACGTTTATTTATCACTTTGTTTACAAATTAGAAAGAATCGGCTTTTGACTGATATCCGCAGTTCACTTTTCGCATACATTCTTATCTGATTCGATTAAAACCTTTTTTTGTTATTCTAATACGCCTAACAGAGAATGACTACGCGGGCGGTTCGGTGTGTCGCAGGTAGCGCGTTCCGGTCCGAGCTGTCGGCGGCCATCATCCGTCTGAAGAGCGAGGGGACACTGCAGCTGCTGCGTCACTATTGGTGGCATGAGCGCGGCGCCGTGAACTGTCCGCGCGAGCAGCCCGTGTATCGGCCCACCCCGTTCACGGTGCGCTTCGGCCGCCTCAGCCTGGTCTTCGTCTTCCTCCTGCTGGGTCTCGTCATCACCATGCTTGTCATGCTCTTCATCTTCGTCCGAGGACACGCGCGGAAGAACCTCAGCGCCGAGTCCATGGTCAGTGGGCACTCTGTACACGCGTAACATAAACGAAGGCACATAACGAAAGTCATGCATCATGACCGCGAAGATCATGAAGTTCTAGATATAATCCAGTTGCACTTACCGACTGTCTCACGCCCATGCTTATAATATATTAACACCTCCGAGACGAGTCGATTACATCTATAGATACTGTCTATATGATGACATTAAACTCTTCTGCCAATGATACCTTCAAGTGCAACATAAATACAACGTCAGTTGAAGTCTGTTGTTACTTCAACGTCAGTTGAAGTAACATGTAGGTTAAGTGTTGCCATTGTAAAAATAACTAAGCACGAAACCGCAATGTCGCCATAAATGGGCTTATTGATAGCGTCGTTAAAGGCCACTTGCAGCGAAATGGTTAGCCACATAAAAAGCGTAGTTTCAGACATAAAGGAGCCAGCCTCGGTGCGAAATTTTGCGCTTGATCTTTGCGAGTGACTGCATCACAAGAACGCACGTTTGCTCATAGATTTAGGTGCTCGTTGAAAAACTCACAGTCAGCCAAACACAAAACCAAGGCTCTAAACATGACGCGTCTCATAATCACATCGTAGTTCTGCCACGTAAAACAGGCGAATGGATTTCAATTTTTTCTTGAATTGAACATTTGTGTTCGGTGCATGCGGCAGTGGTTTGACGCTGTTTTACATTGGCACTCTAAGATTGTGCGCCCCAGCTTTCAAACACCACAGTAAGTTAGTCATTCGAAAATATATAGCCGGTAATCGCTTTCACGTTAAAGTTAAAAGCTACAGTTTAATCTTCTATTAACTATTTATATGGCACCGGGGAGCCTCCAGTTCTGAAAATATTCGCAACGAGAGACGCTTCCAATTCAGTGACAGATACATCTTCACTGTGCAATTCGTTAACGTGCCTCACAACAACAATACACGAGGGTTTCAGTATTAAAAGATTCTTTTACCATCCAAATGCGGACTCGAGGTCGGGAATCTAGCCCCGCACACAAAGGTCATCAGCAGAGCTCCGTGCACCTGATGGGCCCCAGCAGTGGCGCAGTTCTGGAGTTCCTTACGAAGACGAGTCTCGTTCATCAAAATGCGATCATCGAGGCATTAATGGAGGCAAGCTCCCTCGTCATTGGTACTGGGTCATTAGCGCTAAATCGGCACATCATATTCTGTTGCTTTGTTTCAGTTCACTTGACTCAAGTCTTAATCTTCCAAGCATCCTTCGGCTTTACTGCGTTCTTGTATGGGCCTATGTTTGCGGTGTTGTCTAAAATAAACGCTGTTTGAATGATGTATCGACACTGGACTAATTTTTTTTTGCTTCGCAGAGTGCCGTGTGGAGCACACTGGTGGAAGAGCTGCGCGCAGCAATGCTCTGCCGCAAGGAGAAGCATGCCAAGGATGAAGAAGACGAGGCCAAGGACCAGGCGGCTACGACGCCCGCCACAGCGCAGCCGCAGCAGCCCACCATCACTACTCCGAACGATACCGCTCCGTGATCCCTGCGAGGCGCTGGACATTGGGCTCGCGCATTCGAGGCGCACAAAGGAGCACAGCATATCGGTGGCCGGCTCAGGGCGTTCGCCGGTCTCGTCGCATCGACATCACAGAGCCCGCATTCGTTGTCGCAAAACAGTCCCTTTCTGAAATTGTGAAACCGCAAGGTCAGTGCGTGACAGAGTATATACGTTTACAACAGCTGGTGCCTTACGTCAAGTGTCACAATGCTGTCTTTAAATCAGCTTACGCTGGACTTCAGTTTGTTCAACTGAAGAAGGACGCGACTTTGAGTATCTCTGAGTATCAGTTACGCGAAATGAAAACTTCAGATGTGTGCACATCGCCATTTCTAATAGCCATGCGTCAATGTGACATTATGAAGAAGGAAATGAAATAATGTCGTGCTGCGTATGTTGCGCGATGTCTCCATGCAGAACACGGAGGAATTCTGCAGCACGCGCCATTGCATCGTTACACTGCATGGCTTCCGTTTATGATACCCCATTATAGCGAAATGGCCGCCCATGTGCACCGTTACAAAGCCCTGTAGTTTCGCTGGAAGTGCTGAACTTGTGATTGCAACAGATAATGGCTAAATGGACTGTTAGGACCTCTTCAATGTCTGCGAAATCAAGGAAGCACCGATGTTGAGCAATTTTGGGCGCAGCTATTTAAGCCATCTAAGCGTGAAACGACTGCGCGGCAAACTGTGTCTCAATTGGTGTTCACGCAATTATTTTGTTATGAGCATTTCAGGGGTGTCGGTGGTGATAGGATGGGCACTTTAGAGTGAGAAGGCAGCGGACATCAAAGACGTTAGCGTGTGGGGGACATAGGCAACATATACTGTAACGAAGGAGCAATTCAGACCACGAGGAAAGAAGAAAAAAAAAAGGAGGAAGAAGAAACGTCAACATTGGGATACAAGCTATAAAATTATGGTGCTCGGACAGACCGAGCCAGACAATTGTAAAGCAAGTGGCTTCGAAATTAAAGGTCGCTTTTCAGTTCCGTGTAGCTGTACAGGTCTTTAATAATAGTAACTTCAGACGCCTCTAAGGTTTGTAACAGTATTCACGATGCCTTTTACTGTGGCAGAGATGTTCCAGCCGTCCCAAGGGCGTAATCGCGATAATTTTTATTTCGAGAGGAGGCGGGGTTCAACCACCCATTATGTATGTTCATGCGTGTGTTTGTATGTGTGTTTATACATACACATGCAATTTTTTTTAAAAAATCGGGGGAGTAGGGTTGAACGCTCAGGCTATGCGAATGAATGAGCCGCCCGTCATTTAAAATACAACGTGAGTGAGTGTAATGATGTAAAGTTATGGATAGAAGAAATATGATACACGATTTGTGCTAAAGTATTGCGCGGTACCATTCAAAGTGTCCCGAAGCAAGATTCTACCAGCATGTCGTCTGCAGCTAGTAAATGTATTGAAATCGACCTCGTTAGCTCGTGCAATAATTACGGTAGCAAACCGGTCACTCGCGCCAGGTTAACCTCCCTGCGTTTCCTTTTCATCTATTTCTCTCTCTCTCTCTCTCTCTCTCTCGGTGCATACTCAGCTGAAGCAGAATTCATCACATCATGTATGTGGTAATCTTCGCTCCGCACCCATTGGTCACGGAGCAGACTACAAAGGACCGGGAGATTACTAGTGCTAAAGTGGTATCCGTGGTTCCGGAGGAGAGCCTTTCTTTTTACCACTCATGTTCAATATACTCTGGCTTTGTTTTTCAATGCCAAAAGCTTTAAGAGAGAGAGAGTTACAAGATAAATCTCGTTTTTCTTTGCTTCGTTTTAAGTCTGCAACGATGCAAAAAAAAAAGTGCGTTATCAAGTCTGTTCTTCAACCATTTGCAAAACATGCAGTGGTCTTCAAGTGGTTGTTCTTTTATTTCTATATTTTACAATGCTACACGGGGATGTTTCTCCTGTGGTATTAAAAGAAAAAAAAAACAACTTATCAGACTTTTAAACGAAGGACTATATGTTATAGTGGCAAATGCAGAGAATTTCAGCTCACATAACTTATAATATAATGGCTTCTCGAATAGCTTAAGGCTAAGTCAAGAATCTACTCGTTTCCCAGCAAGTTCACTGGGTCTTTGCTAATGCGTGCCCCATAATTGATTAGCTAGGCGTCTTAATCTGTGCTTTCAATTTAAGTGGGTACGTTCGCTAGAGAAAATCATCACGAGAGTCTATTCGTTCAAATTAAGTCAGTCCTTCAGCTTTCATGAGTTACTTTCTTTTTTTAAATAAGCAGTTTATTGCCTGCCCTAGAAGCATATCAAAGCACTTGTGTGCGTGAGAAAGTAGCATACTATTGAGGGAATAAGGGTGAGCTTGTTCAAGGTTGCACGTTAATCGCCGCTTAGAGGAAGAGAATATGCAAATTGTAAATGAATATTTTTAGCGGCATGCTAGCGACGACATGACATTGATAATTCGCAATATGCTCGTGTTTGAATGGCTTAGTGCGAGTTGTGTAAAGTTACTTTGACAATAAAAAACGTTGAAAAAAAGCACTGAGCTGTCCTTTCCTACAGTCTTTTAAACGACCTACGTGAATTTTCAATTTCAATTTTATTCAGTTTCTTTGCATACAATGTAACATCGTTAGTGATATGTATTACATTCGGAGGTCCCATAGTTGCGAGAACTGACGGGGGGACCTCCTAATACTGAAACACATGTATGTTAAGTGTCAAATGGAGTATGGGAAAAAAGAATGCATTGATGAAAATTTTACTGGAAAGCTAGGGAGAACGCAAGATTGACAAATGAAAGCAAAAAAGTGAATGAAAAAAAGAAAAAAAAACTGGCATGGTATATAAATCTATGATTATACAATAGTTAGTATAAGCTGAAGAAAAAATGCTAGTGAAAATCTTCATGATGCGGGCATCAAGAAATCATAGAAACAAAGTGAATACAATGAAATCGAAGACAAAAGTGATGTACAAAACAATAAATGCAAAGCGACATACAAATTGCCGCTACGAAACGAAAGCAAGGTGATTTCATCTTGAAACAATAACAAGTATTCAGAGGTAATGATAGCGAATAAAGCTTGGACAATAATAAAAAAATGAGCAAATCATAAAAAACTGGCAGATTAGTAAGATAGTATAATTCCTCACACAATTGGTCGAGACAGTATTTCTTGTGAAGGTTTTTAAATGTATGTATCGATGGCGATGATTTAATTTCGTATGGTATTGAATTCCAAAATGATATGCCTGAAAAGAGGGCAGTTAGTTTCCCGTAATTTGTTAGAACGCGGGGAAGAAGTAGATTACCGTTTGAAGAGAACCTGGTAAAGTTAGAATTCATAAGCAGTTCATGTGAGTAAGCCGGGATGGAGCTGAAATGAAGGGGTATCAAAGGAAAATTATGTTACTTATAGTAGCAGGTTACCCTACTAAAATAAAAAAAAAATGAAACGGGGGGCGGTTCAGAGAATTATGATACCTGCTATTCATCACCATCATCATTCTCAGCCTACTTTATGCCCACTGCAGGACGAAGTTTTCTTCCAGTGATCTCCAATTTACCCTAGTTTATACGCCTGTGAACTTCTCAACTTCGTCACTCCATCCAAATCACTGCCGCCCTCGGGTGCGTTTTCATGTCATATACTTTCTGATTTACACGACACGGCCTGGTGCTCTCTGCCGTTTCATTAACTTGATGTGTACCAAAATAGGCTTGCCACGACATGGTTGTATAAGGAACATAAACGACACGTTATGACAGCAAAATAGCCATGCATGTCGTGTACGTTATGATTTAAATGACACAATCTTAGTGCTCTCGCGGTCGTTTTATTAGGTTGATATCTAGCAACATTGGGATGGCATGAGTGTGACAAACAAATATGACAGTACATGCCTGGTATACACCAGAATATAAGTTTCATTAGCTTGATATACACCAGAACATACGTGCATTTACGCATGAAAAACATATGATAGTGAACGACATGTCATGACATGGATGCCTTGATTTTTCTCGAAGCAAAACAGTGTGGTGTAAGCAGCGCCTTGCTGACTGCTTCGCATTACATCGATTCCCACAGTGCGTGGGATTAGCCGGATTTTTCAAAAGTTCATTAATGGCGTTAAGAGTATCATACGCACAAATTTCTAACTACGACTTGGTGTTGAGTTTATGTAACCTATGCACTTCAAAGTGGAGGATTGACGTGAGGGTGAAGAGGGAAAGGAGGAGGGGAGGGTAAAACATAGCATAGCCGTGTATAGTATTGTATAGCAAGGGGGTGGGAAAGGGAAGTGAAGGTAAGGAGGAGGGAAAGGGGGAGAGTAGAGGGCGCAAGGGTGCCACTGCATCACGAATGAACGTTTACTCTGTCGCCACGGGCACCGAGCAGGCTGCGCGTTTGGAACGCAGCACGCGCTTGCGCGTGAACGCACGTGAACGGCAGGAGAATCACTGCTCCGCACTATATACCTATAGGCTACAGCTTTCGCGTTAAATGAAATTGCATAATTTTTATGTATATTTTTAAAATTTTTGACTCCCTGATATAAATTTCAAGTGCTGTTCATTTTCTAGCCAGCTATCGATCATATCCACAGCCCTAAAAATGAATTCTGTCACGATGTTCGTAAGTATACTTGAAATAAAAAAGTAATAGTAAGGTGACCCTTGTCTTTGTCGAATAATGTTGATGTAAATACGTTACCTGTTACAGTTCAGAAGCGGTAATGCGTACGTTACTATGGTATTAAAGAGTAGCGCTTCGTGTCACCCCCAAAACTGGTTCTACGACGCCTCGCCCTGGCGTTGACCCTCTTCTTGTTCTATACCTTGTTCAATATCCGGCATTGGATGCTTGGGGTGTAAGCTACCACGTAATACCGTACAGAATTGAACTGATTTTCTATACAGAGACATCTATTGCGGTATCCCGCCTTCCAGGGATGCAGCAATACATACTACCAGATACAGTCCTATACACGGCATATCTCGCTCATATGGGCAGATCAAAAGCCCTCTGGAACGTGCCGTCAACACGAAGGATAGGGTGCCTTTTGCGGTACCGTTATCATTTTTTTCTTTCTCCAAAGTGCAACTGAGTGGAGACAAAATCGGAGAGCGTTGAACCGTAACCGAACTGGTATATTTTGCAGATCGACGCGCTGGTTCAGTGATGCCAAAACAAATCGTAGTTACATAAGCGATGTCGAATGCCGGAATAAGGGATTCTTGTGCAGCTGCGGCTCCGATGGCGCAACCCTCCGCTTCCACGCCAGTGCACGGTCACTGAGACAGAGTATACAGGACTTAAATCTCGGACCGAAAGATCGAAGTGAAAATCCACACATATGTAGTTCGCGCAGCTTCGACGTCGTTCAGATAAAATATTGATCCAAAATAAAGGAACTACCTAAAGCGTTTAGCTGGGCTAGTTGGAATACCGACGTTTGACGCATTTCCAGCGCTTAACAGATATAGATAAAAGAACGTAAATTCAGAAGGACTAAGCAACAGTAAAAACGCTGGTCTTTCGTTTTATTACATAGAAGGAACGGGCTTTCGTACCAACTGATCATGCACCAATAGACGCCGGAACAAGAGTTCTGGCGCATGCATGATTCCACTCATCAGAAATGCATGGCAGACAGGTTATCAAAAGTGTGATGTGTTTCTTTCGTCTATAGTACGATATATGCTGCACTTACACAGTTTTCGCTTGGTACTACGGTGCCCAGTCAGACATCTACATGACCTACTTCGAGTCACCTCTTACTCAATGGATGACGGGAAACATCGAGAACGATTGTTCTGCCATCTAAGACGCGATGCAGCGGCTACGATAAAAGGTCTGTGGAAAGAGATCACTACGGAACCTGTGTGAATGATCTAGGTCTGAGGCTAAGGAAAAGACGCCACTTGGAAAGCTGACGTGCATTAGCGATTCCCCTTTACTTGCAGATGTAGAAATTGCCCTCATCTATGGGCCAAAGTTTGCCACTGCGCCTAGGTGCACACCTGTAAACTCGGTGTCCCCTGTCAAGAGATAGAGCCGAATGTGCCAATCAAGAAGATAAAGATAAATGCATATTGGAAGGAGGAAAATGCCTGCAGAAAAGGTAAAACGTGTTCAAAGACAGATAAGCGTGTTAGTAACGCTATCGAACACCGAAGGAGTGATCGATTTGGCTCTCCTTGTGGCTGATAAAGAAGGTGGGTTTTTGGTGATGCCTTATGCGGTGAACTTAGATAAAGCGAGTGCGGCGACTACGACGAAAAGTTCTTAAAGGTAAGGTTTCGTTAACCATGAGGAAAGAAAAAGCTATTGAGCAGTGTCATGAGAGGAAACTTACAGCTCTGCTTCAAACCCTAATTTTACGCATTAGTTGTCTGCTTATAATAGGGTCTGCATGTCCTTCACCTAGGTCTTTCCCCGGGAAAACGAGTATGCTGGAGGTATGAACCGCTTTCAATAATGGGTACTCTAATCTACAGCTCGGCTCATTCGAATATGGTTAAGTAAGCTTGGCACCACTAAGCCTGCGAGGCTAAGCCTGCGCTCAGCCCTCAGCAAGTCGTGCGAAAACCGGCGGGCAGTGAGCTTGCGAATCCAACGTTTGAATGAAAGCTCGTTTCCCGCAACAAAATCATCGCTTTTGTGCTAGAGCCTTAAAAGGGTCCGACGGAAAAAGGTTGTCTGGACTAAACCGAATAAACAAGCAGTTGTTGCGCCTTACGTAACCCGCCTGTTCCAGCGCCTCAAAAAGACGGCCGCCATGTGGTTGAGATACTGTACTCTTTTCAGCACCGGAAAAACTGTCCCATATGTGCCGGGTTATGAACCACTACGAGAACAGAGGACCCGTCTGCACAAAAAAAAAAAAGCTCGCAACTCATTTTCCTGAAGGGCCCTGAAACGTTTTTTTGAAATTTTGCCAGCGTTCAGACTACAGAATCATAAAGTCATTCGCATCATAGATCAAGTGACGCACCTTGTATGAAGGCAGCTACGGGCAAATCATATGGTTACCCTCTTTCTTACCACTGCCTTACCTCCTTACAGTAGCGCACCCAGGATTTCTGTCAGGGGGGTGGGGGGGTTCAAATTTTGACGAAAGTCATGTGATTGCATATTTGGTGTGTATGTGGAAGGGGAGGGGGGGGGGACCTTGCGTAACATGCCGTTTCCTTGCTTCCGCTGGAAAAATCGTAGAGCAAATAAAATGCCAAATAATAATAACAACAACAATGATGATGATATTTATTATTATTACTTCTTCGGTGTTTTCCAGAGACATCCTAACTGTTAACTTGCAAGAGCCTGACAGGGCCATGAATCCATTAAGCGAAGCAGTTCACGTAGAAAAAAAAACGGCAAATTTATTAAACCAACGCATAACAGTTCCCAACAACCTTGTCTATCACAAAATTAGTTTTGCCGCTCCGTGCAGTGAGAAGGGGGGCGATATGCCGGCCGGTTGGCGGTCGCGCAATGCTGTTAAGAAAAACTCTGCAGGTCAGCATGTTCTAAATTATGAGAGCCGAACATCATATATTATGTTTCCTTTGAGCCTCGTGAAACTATATCTCAAAGTGAATTGTCAGCCTTAACTAGGTGCATTTGTACGAAAGGCATAGTCTGAATAAATACACTGACTCCATGACAACAGTTCATAAAGAGCTCATATAATATCAAGGGAATAAATCATTGCATAGAAACAATGTGACTGGGGTTAAAAAAGTAGAGAAATGACGCCACACAGATTCAGACACCGAGAAACTTTTTATTCGGGTCTACAAGAGGTCTATAAATTTAATTCTGTCAAGGTCGTCTCGTATGTTTGAAATGTGAAAGATTAACCTGACATCACGAAAAATACTTCCGAAATTCGTTAGGGTAGGGTAGGAAAATCAGTTGGCCGTTGACGCGTACTATCATAGCATCGTTGGCAGAATTAAAGTCGAATCAGGTAAGTGCCTCAGTCGTGTTTGCCAACATTGCGACAGAAGGATTTGCGTCTGTCAAGGCAGCTGCGTCATCACAGGCGTGTTTGGTGCAGTTGTGTGCTCGTTCTCTTGTCTTGCTGCTGATGTTGGCCACCTGAGGAACAAAACTCAGAGAGAAGTAAGCATTATGCACTATTTCAGTCACCAGCATGGGCACAAGAAAAGCGCCTCGCTTCTGATGGTAGAAAGGGGGTTAGGATCAGGGAGAAAGTCTGATGAAAATTCATACTTAGGGAAAGCACGCAAGTCGCGCTGACGACAGACACGATAGCGGCGCCGATGGTTACGTCACAGAAGACGGCAAGTTGTAGAGATATGGTCATCCGTTTAAGCTCTTACCTAGACAGCCGTGGCAGCGGTGAGTTTTGTAAGCATTTTAGAAAGTTATTAATGACTGGTGAAGTGGACTAACTCTAGAAATGCGCAAGCTAAATCAGTTGGAACAACGAAGAGAATGTGAGCCAGACAGGTTGACCTATACAGTCCTATACTAACATTAGGAATGCGTTAATAATGAACTGGCGGAGTGAGTGAAGAGCAAGATAATATATCATGTGGACAGAGCCCGAAAGTTGTAATCTGTATGATTAAGCACAAGTGAAATAGCTAAACCAAGCGAAGAAAATTTTTAAACGAACAACTACAGGCATACGCATGTAGTAGAAGCTAGTTTAAAACCACTCAATTCAGTAGGCAGCGTACATAGGTCTGTTCTCAAGCAGGCGTTTGTAGCAGTGGCGCGTTTGCGGATGAGACACTCTACAGCTTAAAGTCCAGCCGTCGTGGCTTCGTTGCCAATTCGTCCAAAATCTCCTCAGGTGATAGAGGAACTTCTCGGTGAATATTTAGCAAAGCTAGACCATTTAACCTTAGTGCTCCAGTCGTGTTGCGAAGATAGGTTTTAAGACGTCTCAGAGTTGAGAAGGACCTCTCACTTGTAGAAGTCGTTACTGGGAGAGTAGCCATAATTTGAAGAAGTTTTCGGATCACAGGAAAGATACCAGGCGGGCAGGACTGCAGGGCTTCCAAAGGACCCATTGGGCGTTTTTCAAGCCGCTGAAGCTTTCTGTACCAGAGATGTAGCTCCCCCACGGCAGACGACACGGAGTCCCCGACATCAGAATGGTAGCTCTCACAGAGAATGCGCATTGCATTCTCGTCGTCCTTGCTCGGTAACAGGCTTAATGAAGAAGGAAGGAGAACTTTAAATTGAGTAAGAATGCTCTTGTGCTTCACGAATCTCTCATCGATTTGTTCTGTGAAAGCTTCGAGAAATGGAAGGAACACACAACGACGGAAATACTCCTCCGGTGTCGACGAAGGCACATTTGAGCGCATCCTTTGCTGACCAACGATCCTTGGCATTTCAATAACCAAGCCAATCTCTTCACAAACTGACGTAATATGTTCAAAAAGTTCATGAAATACCTCGTGAGCTCGGGATCTAAGGTTACGTGCAGTAAACAAAACGTCATCAGCCAATGTGAGAGCGGATGAAAGATCCATGTTTACAGTTTGCAAGTATTTGCTTAACGGCAAGCTTATGGAGAAAACTTTTTCCGCCACAAAGAGACAGACAAGAAACTCGCTTCTCTGCAAAGCGCACAGTAGGATTTGAGCGTTCGACGAAGATTCCCGATCACTCCAGCTGTCGCTAATGTTTTGGAGAGTAGACAGAACGGGATGGAGAATATTTACAAACACATTCAGAGCATCGTGTCTCTGAACCCATCGTGTTGGACAGAGCGACTTCAAGCGCGTCACGCGAGCTGTTGGTACTAACTTTTCAATTTGGTCACCTAGAGCAGCTTGGCGTTTTGGACTCGCATGAAAAAACTCACAAACTTTCGCCACGGTTCCCATGCAATTTCTAATCTGAGGCACAGAGCACGCACTTGACAGACTTAAATTGAGGCTGTGAGAGGCACGGTGAACATAAATGGCGTTAGCACACTGCTGTCGGACGTGTGCTTGAACGCCGTTGTAAGCACCACTCATTGAGGCTGCACCGTCATACCCTTGAGCTCTGATATACTCGGTTGCAATGCCTATATCATGTAAGCTTTTTAAAATTGTATCGGCCAGGCCCCTTCCCGTTAGGTCAGTAACAGGAACAAACTGCAGAAATTCCTCCCGAATTTCGATTTTTTCCATATCCACGTAGCGTGCGCAAAGCGAAAGTTGCTCAACGCCGGCTATATCGGTTGTCTCATCAGCCAATACTGCAAAGCATTTAGCAGCATTCACTTTAGAAACTAGCTCTCGCAGAATAATGCTATTACATGCTGAAATAATCTCATTTTGGGTTCTCCAACTCGTGTAAGTTGCATTAGCTCCGCATTCTTCTAGGTGACTCTTTAGAGAATCATCGCCGTTGCAGGCGCGCAACCTAAGCAGGGCCTTGAAATTTCCTTCGTTCTCTACAGGCTCACGCGACAAATCTATTCGCCTGCCATCTCTATGACCTCGAAGAGCAACTCCCTGCCTTCCGCACCAGATTACCGTTGTAATAACAGGAGTCAGGTTTTTTCTGTTTTTGGCTATTTGCTCTCTTAGCCCGCGGTCAAGGTCCTGGTCAATAGGGTTCTTCTTGCCTTCTAAAATTTCTAGAAAATTGTCCGCACCAAGGACGCTGTTTCTGTGAAACGACTTTTTCTCATGCTCGTTAAAAGCCTCAATTGCATTTTTCCAGTTGTCGAACTTTGACATCACAAGTTTGCCAGAGGGCAAGCCTCGCGCACCGACCCCAGGTGGAGCGAAAAGGACGCAATACTTACAAAAGGCGCCGTTCTCCTTTTTTGAATAGACGAGCCAGTTCCATCGCTGCAGCCACCGGTACTGAAATTTCAAATTCCTTGTTCCCGTTGGCCTGAATGGAAAGGTTGCGGCAGGTGTCCATGCGCTCGTCAGTAGCTCCTTTTTCTTGACATCGGTAACCTACAAAAGATTTGTGTAATTAATGTACAGGGGCTAACCAGAAATGCTCGCACTGGCAGCGTCAAGGGTTGAATCATAGCAAAATATGTTTTTAAAAAGAGGGTACGAAAAAAGATTGCTTTTATACACGCAGTTTGTGTCGCTTAGATTAGGAAGTAACAAGCACCACTGATACGTGTACACATAAACATTAATTATTAGACAGCAATTATGCATATTGAAGGTTCTACTAAAGTTTGTTCATTTCCTTCTAAACTAATAGTCTGAGGGCACTGGGGGGGGGGGGGGGGTTTGCTCGGAAATAAAAAATCGACGCCTTCAGTTTGATCTCGAAAATTTAATAAACTCTGGGGTTTTACGTGCTAAACCACGATGTGATCATGAAGCACACCGTAGAGGAGGGCTCCAGAAATTTCGACCACATATATGTGGCTCTAGTTTGTGTGCTTTTTGAACATTGCGCATGAATTATTTATTTATTTCGTGGGCGCTCCACAACATAAAAAAGCAGCTGCAGTCTTAAACTGCGTAGAAATGTGCAATCCTTCTGTAATTTTTCTTTTCGATGTTCTTTAAGCGCTAGAAATGCACGAAAAGTCAGTTTACAACTAGCCGAGCCTTTAAGTAATGCCCCTTCAGCTACACTCATAAACAGTGAAATCCACGTGAGAATTTATAAGAGCATAAAACGGTACGGGCGTCACGAACATCCTCCGAATTTGCCAAGGTCTACAAGGGCTGCGAGGCAAATCTGACAACCCTCAGACTCCGCAGGAGTGGCTACAGCCATGCACATGTGACACAAGCAGAATAGGTCTTATGGCTGTCCCCGTTTCACTCGCCATTCTAGACTGTAGTTAACATATAGTTTAATGATTGATTCGATTTCAGTTTGTACCTGGCGCGTTAGAAAGGCGAAAGGAACAAAATACATGGCTGAACCCACGACACATTTCCCTGTATGGGAAGTGAGGGACAGAACGTGCTCACAACTGGGAAAGCATCCCAATTTCATAAACCCATTTTGAACAGAAACCAAGCAATGGCATCGGATCGAATAAAACAAGTGACATTATGCAAAGAGCTAAAATCTAGCAACTAGAGTCAGCCTAATTTTTCAAATAGGCCCTCAGAAATCCTGAACCTCACGAATTTATTTTTACGAGTTGGTAATTCGAACAAAAATATAGATTTCGGAATTGATGAGATTATTCTGCGTAAATGCACTAAATAAAGAGAAGTAATTAAGGAATGGAAAATGAGACAGCTGCCCAATCATTAGAGTGCCCCAAACAACTTGCGTACGCAAGCTGCTGCTTTCTCTTGTGCTCGCCTTGGGCGCAGCTGCAGGAGAACAGAAAAAAACGGGCAGAGTACAAAACAGTACATACCATATAGATTGCTTCGATGTCTCATTTTCCAATCTTTAATATTGGAAGCCGGGAGATTGCGCGTAATCAACCACTTGCCAAAGGGAAATTTTGTATTTCCGTTTAGCAGGTTGCTTTGTCATTAGGTACATACTGTAAGTTTTGCCATGTCGCAAATACCGAACTGTCTACATATTTTGCTGGATAAACTCAATACATGCGAGTTACGCGTGTAAAAGACTAATATTTAGCTGTTAAAGTTTGCCAATAGCTATGATTGTTGTCGAGTTGTGCCACTGTAAGAATGAATTTTCGAGATATCAAAACGGCGGTTGTTGCCATATACAGAAAAACCCACAATATTAATTAAGTGACCTATAGTAGATAGAACCATCTGTCTCATTGCACTTGAATGAATGCATATCGGGTACTACTGCGCCAGTTTGTACACTCTGTAAATATTGATTATATACAAACATTATGTACAGTGCTCGTCAAATGAAACCCGAACAGCGGCAAGCCCCATTGACAGGCGCGCGCATCCGATTTGACCGCACTGCGCATATGCGCGCCTGTCCATGGTGATAACTGGACGGCGCGCACTGTATACCACTGCGAAGGCTTGCCGCTGTTCGGGTTTCATTTGACGAGCACTGTACAGTTCAATGCAGCACACGTACAATTCTCACATCATGGGTAAACTGCATTATAGCCACACTTACCGACTTGCCGGCGTAGATCCCCAGGTCATTTGGGTGCGCAGGTTCGTCGAATGAAGCATCGTCGGTGAGGACTTGCTGACCGATGGACTCATCTGACGACGATATCTGATCAGTCACCGGTTCCTCTACGACTGGAATTTGGCATTGCGGCGTTGTTGCTGCATCTCTTGAATCCGCACACGGACTCTTTTTGGGGAAGTAAGTGAGTAGCGTGTTCGGCTGGCGCTTCAGCGAGGAGGCTTTGGCTAAATAGCTCATTGTCGACGCTGATTCGCGCAGCAGACACAAAAAGAAGTTCCAGCAAGCGAACTAAACGTAGGTATGGGTGCACACCAAACTTTATAGCTTCCGTCGGCTATAAAAAAAGAAATGGTAAAGAGAGAGAGAGAGATGTTTATTGAAAAAGGGAAACGTGGCGCCCGAAATACCTTTCGCACTTGCCCAAAGTCCTTCCCTTTCCTTGCTAAACGTACCCAAAAACATTGACTCATTGTGCCACGGCTTCTTGCTCCGCCCACACACAGACGCGGTGCAAAAAAGCGCTCTGGGTAGGTGGGATGCTGACAGCGCACACGCTACGGTTTTCCTAACTTTGAAGATACCGCACCGTCCGTGCTTTGACAGACGAAAAATGACACTCGTGCACTGAACCAGCGTACTAAAAGCAAGGCTTGCTCAGAAATGCAGGAACCAATATGAATGTGCTTAAAGTAATTTCGTCGTGCGGCCGTGCTATGCAGCCTCGGTGGGGTCGCAGTAGCTTCGACGAACGAGCCGTGTTTGAGGTCGCCTTTCTTCTCGCCGCACTAACGCGCCACGTTCAGAAAAAATGCACGATCACTCCGCTGCAGCCATTAAGGAACAGACGACACGACTCGTCTGCCTGCGCCACAGCAGCTGTACTATAACAGGCACACACAAGGGATGCCCTTGAAGCAGTGGCTCATTGTTTCCCTGGTGTACGAGCGGCGCAAGGCTGGTCTGTGGAAACACCCCCCCCCCTCCTCTTCGTCTTGCGTTTCTTCAGTGGCTGCAATGTCCGAATCGTGGTGGGTGATTCCAGACGATGAGCCGGCAGTAAACAAGCTCCTAAGAAAATACAAAACATGTGTGTCGTCGGGTCGAAACTTGCTTCAAAATTGAAAACATGTGCCTAAAAGGTCGGCGGATGGATCGGACGCCGCCGCCGGCGCGTACGCCGTCGACGCCTTATCTTTGGAAGTTTGGGTGGGCATTGTGCAGACGTGGGGGAAACGCTCCTTCTTCAAATTTTGAGGAAAGGAGACGCATGAATAGGGCTTCTTTTCTTGTTCGGCATGCATGAAAGGGTGCGTCAGGCGGCGGTGGTGCATGTCCACAAGAACACAGCCGTGCGCCGAGTGCCCCTCATCGTACATCGGCGAGACCAAAAACTCTCCCGAACGAATTAGACGACACGTAAACGACGTCCGGAAATTCAACAAAGAGCGCAGCGCCGTCGCCGAACACGCCGAGACGTTTGACCACAAAAGAGACTTCAACAGAACGGCCATCCTTGAAAGTGAAACCAAATGGAGGAGGAGATTACTGCTGGAGTCATGGCACTATCAGCGAACCACTCTAAACATCAATCGTTCCCTCGGAACCCTTCCCCCTGTGTATTCGCATGGGCTACGCTCCGCGGTAATGCGTGGGGTCATTGACCGCAGCGAGAGTGCGCCTTCAAAACGCCGCTGCAAAGTCCCCCCCGAAGGATGGAACCAAGCCGGTTCCGAAACGTCGGGTTCTTCGGTGTTTACGCAAATTTGGTTGGAGATTAAATAATATTTTTCTCAGTTTACTTATCCAACCAGACAGACTTCTGTCTAATGTTTACCTTCAAGAACACAGGAGTTCGAGGGCTTGACGGGTGTTGAAGTTGGGGAGGTGTATGGCTGTGTGTGCCTGTGTCGGTGAGATGGGGGCAGAGAAAGGGGATACTTGGAGTGCCAGGCTGTGCGAGGCTGTACGCCCACGTCTTTCTTTTTTTTTTTTTTTTTTTTGCACTGCGCAGAGAGGAGCGACGGCCCAACGTGTACATAAGAGGCAGGTCGCCTTCAGTGAGGTTAGCGTTGTTTGAGGCCCTTTGTATATGCCAGGATTCATTTCCGGTAATTGGTTGCGAGGACTCCAGTTTCAGTAAGATTAACTCAGTGGTATACGTCTTGGGATGTTCGGCTAGGGGGTTGCGATCTCTTGTAAAACTGGGGACGTTGTTTCCGTTTTTCTTTGAGGTTCTCGGTTTCGCTTATGCAGCTGGCGTCGCAGCCATATCAAGCAATTTTTTAGACAATGCCTTGGGTTCTCTCTTTCGGCGGCCAGTCTTTGGAAGCAGGCAGAGAACGCGCATAGCCGAAAGTGACGTATTTCTGTGGTGGTGTTGATTGGGAGGGCCTGTTGCTGGATTTCTCTGCTTCCGTGGCTGTGTTTGTGGAAGTGAATTGCTTTCTGAATAAAAGATTTTAAGTAGCCATTTTTGGTGATTGTCCTGAATATCGTGCCTTTTTCCTTTTTTTCTTTCTTTCAATTTGTGTGCAGTGGTATGTTTCTGCCACTTGCGTTAATGTCTTTACGGCTGACGTATTGTGGATTTTTAAATGGCTAGAAGTGAACTGAACATATCGACTAGTGTAGGTGTTTCCATAGTTTTATTTTCAGGTTACGAGAACTTGCGAAAACGGCAGGGAGTCTGATATTTCAAGGGTGAACGAAATTCTAATCCGATGGAATTTAGATGAGAGAGGAAATTCATGACTTAGCATCTCTTGACGATCAAAAAACAGTCGTTGAGAGTATCTGAGAAAGATTTTCGGCTGCGGCTGGAATGAGTTGAGAGCTTGTTCCTCGGTGTGTTCCATAGTTATATTTGCATGATGACAGAGATGGACACATAATTTCAAATAGTCAAACATTTGTGTGGAAGCTTTTATATTTAGCAAACTTAATGTGATGCGATAAGCACGGAAAAGGGAGGTTCGCACTACATGTACCTGGAACGTCGCAAGTGCTTCAAATGATCTTTTTTTTTTCGTGGATCGATAGTTACTTTGATTTGGTCCTGCCAAATAGAACAATATTGTGCCTCGTTCGCACATTGAAAGCGGCGCTAATTGCTAAGACCTTTAATATAAAGCGGTGGCACGTGATTATAGAATTTAGGGCTTGATAACATGCATTTACAGCCTGATAAGCTCCCTCAACTCAAGTTGGCCGTCGGATGAGTGCCCTCGTTTTCAGTTTGTGTTCTGCAGAGCTGTGATGCAAAAAGAATGTATGTTGGCAAGGACATCGCTTATCATTGACTATTTAAAAGAAAACAAGGATGCTGCTTGACGGACACAATTCACGTTCACTATAATATCAAGGATTTTAAACGAAGTGCCGAAAATGCCGCTGGCAGCGACACTGGAAATGTGCATCACTAAGCGTGTTTCGTTTCCAGAGCGAGTAAAGCCATTGAATGCACATGACAACGCTAGTGACTGCTCTATAAAATGCGCTTTATGATGTCGAATTTGAAGAAACATGCACATTCAAGGCAAAACGACCATAGCATGTTTATTGCGCAACTATCGCTCTCGCGCCTTTATAGCCATTAAATCTTGCCGTGCGGCAATTTGATGGCATTTATTAGGTACCCGAGACCTTAAACACGTTAGGATCGTCCCAGTGAACCAGGTATTATTTGAATGCATGCAAGTCAGTGCATTAGATTTCTTCGTGTGAAACGGATTATATGTGATTCTGCGTGCACAGCTGCGTGAGCGGCTACATCTAATATATTTTCATGTCACATACATTGTGCACCGAAGCCTGTGGCTAGGCAACGCATTACCATTGTACACCAACAATACTTTGTTTCAAATGTTCCGGGATATCTCCGTGCGCTGTGTCAGTAATCAAAAAGGGGCAAGAAAAGAAAAGGGGTCCGACTGACAGCCCGTGAAAGCATCTTTTTCGTCCAAAGCTGCGTCACTAGGATTCAACGCAGAGCCACAAACCATGCGGCTTGCACTCATTCAGTTTGTAAGCAGGTCAGTGAATACAGCGCATTTCTGGAGTCAATCAGGAAAAACCGACCTCAAGCCACATTCTGAATTAAAATTACAACGTCAGCGGGGCCCTTGAAGGTGTACGTTGGGCCCTCGGCGACGAGGACATTGGGCAGTTACGAGGGGGGGGGGGTTAGGTCGGCCTCAGGGGGGGGGTTACAACCCCCTAAACCCCCCCCCCCCCCACCCGTCGGTGCGCCACTGCCTCCTTAACTCACCGAAAGCTCGGCCTTTGCTGGCGACGGCAGCGCACCCGGCGGCTTGAGATGCGCTAGCCTCTCCACAATTAACACCGCCAGCGCGCCCGGTACACTGACGGTCAACGGCGACGAAGCGCTCGTAGTGGTTGAGATCTGCTTCGCCAGGTGCCGGAACAATACCACCCGTTTTTATTTGATACTGTGGTACGCCGACAATCTGCAAACCCCAAGTATGCGCAAAACCAAAAAGTATTTGGGAACGATCACCGATAATCGTAAACTCGGGCAAGGTGGTCGTGTCTTCAGGGCAGTGGCGTAGTCAGGGGGTGGCACACCGAAACCGTGCCCCCCCCCCCCCGAATTTCTATTTCCCCATGGGATACAGAGCACAAAATGACACTCAACCACACTTATCTGCCCAGACCCCATGTCGGATCAGGGAGGCACCCCCCACCCCTTCCTCCGAAAAAAATTTGTGCCTACGCCACTGCTTCCGGGGTGAAGTTAGAGCCTCAGACGCGTGGATCCTGACGTTGATCGGATATCGAAAGCCCGACGCTCACTGCAGCGACCAGCTGAAGCGACTCCGCGGTCAAGTAGCCCTACATGCTTCACACGATGTCGTAGCTTTACAGGTCACCAATTGCTAGGCTTCCAGCACACAACGCAGCTAGGGCAATTCATGGTGTCCAAGAAAAGAAACCTCGGGATAAACACTGTCGCGCGCAGCTCACGCCAACACGGAGCACGCTTTAACACAGGAAGACAACGCTCGCTGTCCACCGGAGGTTCAGTGACGTAGGCTGGACATATTCAATCAGGTCGGTCGCCGGTGCTACGTATCATGGAACAATGCTAGTTAGAATGGAAGCGGGAAGTTGAAAACTTGTTTGGCTGCGCCGCTGCGATCTGTAGAGATCCACATGTTTAATGTAGAGTGAAGTGGGCTAGTTGGCACTGGTTCATTATGTTACAGAGCGACAAGAACGAGAAAAAAAAAACGCATGAGCAGCAAAAGGCTGACATGTGGGTACCATTTCTAATCTTTTAAGTTTGTAATTGTTTGCAAGCATGTATGTCGCGATTAACTGTGCGCAGGCGTGAAAGTTTGGCCCTCCATATATAAACACGTTTCTTGAATAAAAAAAAACCTCAGTTGATAGTCAGCGCTGTGTCCTGTCGTATGTGTGCCTTAGCTTTTAGGGGCGAAGCTCCTTAAGGCGGCACCCGTTCGTCCCTCGTAGTCGTCGTGATCGTAGTAGTGAGTAACAAGTCTTACGCTTTGACCTCCAAGGTGGTGCCGGTGGGAGATTTCTCCTGTGCGTTGTTGAACAATAAAAAATTCGCAGCGTGCGCGTTAACTAAAAGCCGAATTCTTCTGTCTCTCATTCCCCATTAGCAGCCATTGGCATGTTCCAGTAGGAAACGTTAGTAGAAGTAGAAGTGTAAGTGTTAGCTAAAAGCCGACTTCTTCTGTCTCTCATTGCCATTAGCAGCCATTGTTTACCTCCAAGGTAGTGCCTGGTGAGATTTCTCTTGTGCGTGATTAAACAATAAAAATTTTGTTCAAAACGCCGTTGATTGATGAAATAAACCAACGAAAGACGCCAGATGTTTTGTAAAAGCAGAACGAAAGAACGCCAGATGTTTTTCTTAAAGTGTAGTAGTAGTAGTTGTATTTAGCCACCTCGCCCGATCGTCAACGGGCGAGGTGGACCGGCAACGGCGCGAGGACCCTGCCGTACGAGAGTTAAATCACACTAAAAGACATACTTTGCGGGCGATACACTCTAGTGAGCTTTCAACTTTTCGTCTTAATGTACATGATAAAGAAATTCTACGAAAAACGCAAGGCACACCTTGAGCAATATGTTTGGTTTTGGGACGCTAAATGGAACCATGAGGCGATGCGAAGCCGGAGCACTTGCACGATCGCGTTCCGTTGACTTTCGTTGGGCATGCTACCGACCTCACGTCGTGGAACGCGCGCGTCCTGTCTTCCCTCTAGCCTTGCCTTTAATTCGCACAGGGCGAGCGGGGAATGCGGTCGCTCTTGGCGCTCTTTCGCTCGGGAGCGGACTTCTTCCTTGCATTTCACCGATCACAAGTGATAATGAAGGGACCACGTAAACCAACAGTACAATAAAGGTTTGATGTTTAATATACACACGATGTTTCACACTCTTTATATTATGTACTGGGCGCATTTCACGTAAGAGTTTCACGGTTTACAGATGATTCCCTCCGTATCTTCGCCCCACTCATCATCATTCACCCCGTGGATATGCTGTGATTTTTTCCCCTCGTTCTTGTCGCTGTAGCATAACGTCTAATGCCTTGTAATAAATTACACATTTGACGCAGATAGCCTAAATTACGTGGCTCCAAGTGATCCTTAGGACTTGTTTTACCGGTTCAATTTGCACCTCCACCAAATGTCACGAAGCGTGCTGGGTGGCCAAGTCCTCAGACGGTAGAGCCGAGCAGCGAGAGATGACACTCGGGACGACACCGAAACGTAGCTTTTATGAATAACCCGTCGTCGTCTTCCCCTTCCATGCCATATCCCCACTACCCCCATTATTTCCAGTACAATGCAAAATCTCCGAAACCGTTTCAGAGTCCCTTTAAGTGCAACACAGGGGTCGTTTATTGCTTCCTGCTGTCTTGTGACAAATGCTGATAGGAACAATGGGAACTGCAAAGCCATGCTACCAAGATGAATTGCATAAATCTGCATTGCATTACACGCATCACGCAATGCATTCCCGGCCGTCGCCATGGGTAGGCCGAGGTTGCAGGGCACAGCAGAAGAAGAGGCTGCAGTACGCAAATTAAGCGCGAGCGCGATCGCGCCCTTAGCTAGATCATGCTAGATCACGACTCATGCTAGATCATGCTAGATCGCTACTCGTTGAAACTGAAGACGCTACAGAGACCCACGACGCAACACCGTTCCTGCATTGATATCACGTTTGCGTGCAGGCTGTGCCATATTACGATGGCAGTACTTCGGACCATCTACCACCGCGATCACAAGGCAACACTGTGCAAGTGTAGCGCCGTCTGTGAAAGCGTTAGTGTGCATGTAATCACGTTATCTAAAATAAAAGCTATGCAACAAAACGAAATGTGTCTTTACTGAATTCGAACGTTCAAAAAATGCAATCCTAAACAAGCAATGAAATCATATATGCATTGCATCGGGTCGCTCAGCATTTCTTGGCTTCGTTGCGGGATCGTTGGCTTTCGATTTTGACTTTGATTCAGTTTTCATGCGAGAAACCTTCACGTTCAACCACTTTTCTTTAAGAAAGGAGCTTTGAGTTCTTTTTCCATACTCACCTGATGACGAGGTGACGTTTGCGTTGCTGTCTCACCATTTTAGCTGCTTCTCAGACACCGTACAAATGCGAATGAATGGCACACAAAGAATTTCAGTAAGACTGTTGTCGTTCACCGTCATTCAAATAAGATAAATAGGCAAATTGTAGAAGCGTCTGAAATAACCAGGGCAAGTAATAAATGCGTCTGTATGGCGTCCTTAGTTTTAAGAGCTTGATTGTTTTGTTTTTTTTTTGCATATGTGACGCATGGCTGTTTACGTTCTTTCTCTCTGTCTTTCCTTTTGAAATTTCAGATGTGTGCTTATATATGCTCGCACTCTGCAATAAAGCCTTAGGGGAAAGTTAGCGCTCGTCCTGTCTTGACCTTGCCTTGATCCTTTCTTGACCCTGCCCGATGCTCATCTTTTTTTCTTTTTGCGCTATGGTTGTGCAGTACGATGAACAACCAACGCGCAAAAAACTTCCCCCAAAGAAACGACTGCTTATTCAAATTGGAGTGAACGAAAAACTTTATTTACAGGCAAATGCAAAGGAATGTGAACACATACAGCAAGCATTGCCTTCGAACAATGAAACAGTTGAGTGCGATGTCTTAATGAATGCGCCAAACCTCAAGGATAAACAAGGCTCCTCATGTAACAACGTCGTATCAGTTCCCGCATAAATACCCATAACTAGAAAAAACATGGTCGTACAGTCCAGCGTGGATCCACAAGCACCAACAGCTGCCTTACATCCACAAGCTGCTGCCCAGCTGCCAGTAATCCTTGTTTTCGAGAACACTTCAGAAAAGAAAACACACAGGTGTGCTTCCAGGTAAGAGCACTAGCACCATACTCGGTGCAACTTGAAGCTAGCAGTAGGCTGCTGAATATGAGGGAAAGACAACAACATAGGTTATGGGCATCGCGTCGTGGTTCTTCCATATGGCGGACATAATGTCAGTTGAAGACATCGTTACCAGACTCCAGGCTTCCTTTCAGGACAAACATGAAAGTGTAACATCATACGAGCAAGGAAAACATACTAACGCTGATGCCCAAAGGCGTTGAATTCACTGAAATGACGCTGCTGCTCGTTTACCTTCGTTTTCGAACGTGGAGAATTCACACAAATGAAAGCACTCCGACACTGTGCACACTTTTCGGGGCTATAACTTGTCTCTGAGGCCTCGTACATCTGGTGTGACCGAACCCAGTCGTTCTCACTATTTGTCATGGTTACATTTAGCCATGATAAGTTCATGGGAACGCAAGCTACGGGACATTCACAATAATGAAGTGTAACTCGTACCTCTCCAGTGTTATTTGTGCCTTTTAGGAAGGTTCAGGAACGAGCAGTTAGACATATAAAAAAAATTGCCGCCTGATCACCCATTTTTACGAATGCAATGATGGTTGAAGGAACATACGGATATCGTAGATATCGTTGTGTCGCGAAATATTTCCAAAATGCAGTCCTAGTATTATGCCGCGGAGAAATTTCGCCGGGTATTAAGAACACTTTCCAGCCTCAAAAGCAGTAGCTAAAAACACAAGTAAGCACAGATTTTCTTATAGCCGCAGCAATTAGGACACAGAGCTTCAAAGAAGCATTTTTGTTATTGCTCCATGTAGTGGTACAACCTGTTACGATCAACCATGTAGGCACCTCAATGCCTTGAACTTCGACGAAATATGTCGGAAAATCAATAAATTGTTACAAAGAAATTTAACATCAGCACTCATTGAACAAGGACGATTGTGTAGAAAATATACAACTGTAAATAAGTAACAGTACCTACATTGCGAGACGACTGAATTATTATCACGTTGTTGCTTGAATGAAACTTACACTTTACCCCAGTCGAACGTCGCGAATAGCTATGCTTCCGCTGACAAGAGAAGGACAGTCCACAGACGAAAAAACAAGAAAAACGTAATTAGAGGCTAAGAAAATGTGCCAAAATATATATGAATGAAAGTGGCAGCTTTCACCCCACATTTTTTTTTTATTTGTCACGGGACGCATCCCCAAATATTTTTGTAATGCTTAACTTGAGCAATGTCAGTGCTTAGTATGAACACAGACAGCACCTTCTGTACTTTCTTGATGAACGGCGATCATAACGGCTTTGTGTGAAACTCGAGTAACACGAACAAGCTCGATAAGGTACATAAATGCGGCTACGCTCGAACTATTACACGTAGCAATAATTTTTTTATATTTTTCGGAATGTAAATCAAAAGTACGATACGAAACCGCGACGCTTCTGATGATAAATTGGCCACTTTGAGACTCGGCGTGCTTTTAGACCTATGGTGTTCTCTGACTCGGAGTTTCTGTACTTTTTAACTCATTGTCAAACCTTTGTCAGACCACTTCCATTTGCAAAGTCAAGATCGGAATTTGTGTTCTAACATCAAGCTTGTGTGTCACTTGACCCTTAAAAACATAAGCAAGCGCCATGAGGTGTCGTGTCGTCTTTCTTGCGTTCGTGCTGAGACGAATCTAAAGCTTAGTCTGCCTGTGCCGTAAGGTTCTTTTTTGTTCAAGCGAGTTATGGAAAAAATAACTTCCACGTGATGTTAAAAGGGCATCAACGCGACTGGGCGGCTAATAGCTTGTAGACGTCATTTACGCATATATGTAAGGGACCGGTCTATTCACGCTATTTCGTAAAGTTGATGCATCTTGCGTTCAATAACATACCTACCCAAAAAAGTAAACTAAAATGAATCGATACGTTAAAGAAAGTAAACTGCAACAGCTTAACGCCGATACAACACTTCATTTGGCAAGGGCCAGTCATCATAGCTTTTTTTCAGGGCCTCATCTATCACAGGCGAAGTCACTTAAACGAAAGTGAAAACAAAGCTTTTAAAATGCTCATTTTATGAGCGCAGCACTTCATTGTACTGTGTCTCAGCTCTACAAGCAAAAAACGACAAAATGCTGCCTCACGAAATATATTGTACTTAATGAGCGATTGAAAGAGAGATCATGCAGCACAACCTGATGGCATATAGCCGAGACATAAAAATGACCATGCGTGATTGGTCAAACAGTCCTCCAGTGTACATTTTCGAGAAAGAAGCACCCCTATGAACAATGACGGGCTCTTATCACGTGCTCGTACACAACTGCAAAGATGCTGCCTCAACACTCCAAGTACATTTGTCGTATGTACGCCGAAGCTAACTCATCTGTCAAACTCTCCGGCTGTGCGTGTACCATTCCACTGGTGCGTGCGAAGACAGTTAATTTGCCCTGTCATCCCTCCTTTTTTTAAAACAAAGGTCTCAATTGACTTCACCTTCAAGAAGGCATGCAATAATTAATTATAATCAATGTTTTCGGAAGAACAAAGCACCACTCGTGTTTTTTTTCTGCATTGCAAGCTTCCTTTGATTGGGCGACAGCAACTGCTACTTCTCGCAAAAAATAAAGATAAAAACTCACCGGGAAATGTTTTCGGAAACATCATCAAACGAAAAACTTGTCACTATCAAATGAACAGGGAATTCCATCGCATACGAGACTTTCCGCTCTTCTTGAAGTCTTAAGTCAGTCACGTAAATATCCTGTTACAAATCCGAGAAACGTGTTTTCCTTTCGTATGTATACAACAGTGATGACAATTAACAATACGCGCTAAATGAAGCAACGCGCTTAAAGTAAGAACAAATGTCTTCGTCAATGGTTCGGCATATTTCCTGGTCAAACAATCTTGGATTTCTGACCTGTTGCTACAGCGCAGGTGGTATCCCTAACATCCAGCACCAATACGTCTTACGCTAAGCGTCTCAAACTGCACGTGCCCATCTGCACGTAGTTCGTTGAACCTGACCAAGGCGGCGAACGCCACGCTGCAAGCGTGAACAGAACTTAACCGTGCAAGTTGATGTCGCCATTCCCGCCATGCTTCCTTTTTGTATCCTGGCATGCAACTCTCGACATCAAATAGTCCGGCCAGTGTGGCGCCTGCCGTATGGGCTAGGATGCTGTAAACGTGTCTTCCGGGATTAAGAACTAGCCTACATAGACATTTTTATAGCGCACCAAAAGTAAGGTATGCTTGAACAGACACTAGCTCTGGACTCAAAACGCCAAAGTCCAACAAAAAGAAGCTAAGCTTCTGGGTGCTCGCTGACAGCTGAAGATACATACATAGTAACTTCAAACTTGGAAGGACATTAGACTACTGCGGCAAGACTTAACAGTGCACAATGATCAACGTCGAGGATAAATGAAAAATAAAGTGCGAGGCGCGCGACAGACCCTAGGAGAGAGAGTGAGAAGGTCGAGGGGCTAACGGTGGCCGCTAGGGCTTCGAGTCTAGACTTCGGTACCGACGGTGTCCTCGGGTCGGTAGCTTCTAGGGGAATCCCGGACAGGGCTGCGGGTAAAGAATACAAGAAATAAGATTCGTCATTCAATCTTTATTTTATGTATTCAGTAAGCACAGCTGCACTAGATCAGTCGCAATACTATACAAGAGTTGGGACTGAGCATTAATTTGCAGTCCCGTACCTCTGCAGCAAAAAAAAAAAAGTATTATAGAGATTTAAAGTGCAAGCATTTCGTCATCTAAAGCGGGAAAATTTGATGCGTGAATTTTCAACTTAAGTGGATTTTGATGAAGTTTTGCAGGGTTTCTGAAAAAGTTCTGCTATCGTATTAGGGATATACTTGAAAGTGGTCTACAATACATCGATGTTGCCCGCTCTGAATGTATAACGAGAACTTTCAAAGAAATGAATATCCACATCTGTTACGTAAATGAACGAACACGTTACCCTGCTCGCTCCGTGGAGAGCAACTTGCCAAAATTGAAAATTATTTTCAATGCTTCAGGTCAATCGGTCGAGCTAACCAATTTTAATGTAGATGAAATCTAGAAGCCTGTAATTTGTCAGTGCCACGCAATACGAATTCGGGGTACGAAAGAACAAAAGATTCAGCGACGATTGCGATACTACCTAATGCGAATTCTGAGCGCAGCTTCCTGTTGGGGCAAGGCAACTGTGTTTGAAATTTTGGCTTTCCGCAAGGTATAGACTACGCCAAAAATAATAATTTTTGTGAAGTAGGACAGCACCCACTACGCCATTATTCGTGTTTCTGTGGATAGGCGAAGTACCCGCTACACATCTGTAAAGTATTATGTGCACTTTGTTGATGCTGCGTGTGGCTGATGACGATGAAGAATTATAGCTGAGCACTTTGCAGTGGGTGGGAAGCATTAAAGCACACATTCGTTGTGCAATTAGCAATTGTGTGATGACTGGTTGTTATTTTATTCTCATGTAACAGGCTATGGAACACGCTATGTTACATAGGTTAACGCGACTCCTTGCCCGACATGACGCCTGTATAGGGTCTTTGTGCAAGTGAGTTTCAAGCACCAGCTCTGTGGTAGATACACAGCACCAGCTTTGAGGCTCTGTGGTTGAATACTCGACTGCCACGCAGAGTGCCCGGGTTCAAATTCCATTCCATCCTTAGTATATTCTCTGATTTTATTTTTTCATGTCTATCGGTTACGCCACCGACGGTGATGACGAAGACGACACCGCTCAACGCAGGAACGGGCGCCTGAGAGCTGCGCTCTAAAAGAATAGCAAACTCACACCACGCACCTCACCAAGCAGCACTCTCTCTATCACATTATGACGGAACCGCTTGGTACAATGAATTCTCACCCATACTAATACGTGCATGTGATCGCAACTTTTGCAATTACTTCATATCTTATAATCCATCTATTCCCCTTCAAGCATTCTCAACGCACCCGTTGTAAACGAGCCCTGCCGATTCCGCAGTCTGATATACGGCGCCATTTAGCAAGAACACTTTGAAACCTTTCTCTTTTTGTATTGTCCCGTGCATTCAACGAATTCATTGCGAACATTTTGATACGCTTTGCTCCGTTCTCTCGCAGTTGTGCGTACGCCTCGGATCCTAGGCATCGGTAAGCCAATGAGGGAGATTCGTGAATTCTCTATGCATTGTGTTTCCTTATAAGAGCCTACACCATCTTTCGCACTATTTCGCAATGAAATGACACTTCCTTTTGCGCATGTGTGCCTTCGTAATTTGCCATCTCTGCTATGCATGCCGGATATTCATACTTGATGCGAGTGTGTGCGTACACGCTATTCCTTGATAAGTTTGTACAGCAGTCAGAAAATTTTAACGGGACAGCGTTAACAATTTTGTGGCTGCGCCTATTCCCAACGTTTGTATGCTAACGATGACTTCAAATTCAAATTTTGGCTCTCTCTGAGCACTTCTGGACAGCTAACGCCACCCAAAGGGGAAAACAGCATGTTTTTTTATGACTTTCGCTTGTGAGTTTCTTTTTTCCCCAGCGGGGAGATTTTTAAAGTTCGTTCGCAGTCGGGTAGGCGAGCGCTAGTTGCTTCGGACATGGCGTCGACGTCGTTCGTGGGTGCTCCACGGAAACGGCGAAATTTGACAAATTCCGAGGAATCTGAGCGGGAATTTCTGAACGATGGTAGTAGCACAGACACGGAAGACGACTTCGATCCGTAATGCGGTCCGTAATCCGTAGTACGGTCGGCGAAAGCGCATCAAACTGCGCCCTAACATCAGCAGGTATCCGCCGGTAAGTTTCGCCCTCTACTCGGGCTGTTTTATCTTTGCCGCGCGTCGATGTAAACGGATCCGGTACGTTCCAAGGGTGTCAACTTCACTCAGGCGGGAGCATTAGGCGCCGGCGGCAGAAAGAGCAGAGTTCTCTCCGCGAAGACGGCGCGGAGTGGACCTTGACCTAGCGCTCCGCAGTGCCGCGCGGCGGCTTCTTCGTGTTGTTTTTCACCGCAGAAGTCTTCAGAGTGATATGAAACCACACAGATAAGTATGCGTGGACGCATATTTTCGAAAATAAAATGCACAGTGATTTTTGTTTCACCGCGTCGACAAACTGCTTGTCGCGATGGCTTGAGAGGCACTAGTGCTTATATTTTTGTATGTATGTGAATAGCCTTTGTACTTACAGAGCTTATATTTGCACTACTATTCTGTAAGGACTTTGCGTTCAATGTATATTTCGATTTTTATTTATGTTTACCCTGTGCAGTGTAGCATTGATGTATTCATGAATTTTTTCTTCTTTTTTGATGCATTTTTGTTTGATAATTTTTTATAATATTTGTAATAAACTTGGTTTTTGAAATTTATTAATACTGTTAGAAAGACCAATTCTTCTATTTTATATCCTACACTTAAGCTTCATATTAATTTCTGTGGCAGGAAAAAAAATGTTTCCTGGACTACCCAAAAACAACCGATTTTTCAACGGTCATAAAAATGTTAAAGAGCCCGTGTCGCAGAAATTTCGGCGTCGGTATCGGTGTCGTTGCTGGTGAGCGAAAAATCGTGATTGTCCGTGACCTAAAAATTGCCATGGAGGTGGAATCGAACCCGAGCCTGCGGCATGGCAAGCAGGCGTTCTACCACAGAGTCACACCAATGCTTGGAACTGCACTGAAAGTAACTTTCATGCTTCACAAACATACGAGTCATGTGTGCAGGCGTCACAGCACGAGATGTAATGTCGCAGTAAAACGTTTTACAAGCGTACATTGCCATCGGGCGTGACGCCATGTGAATTGCATAACGAATTGTGGTTTAAAGCCGGCCACCCATTACAAATGGCATGCACGTTAGCGCGCGCATTCTTTTACACACACGTAGTGGGGACACCGTTGTCATAAAAGTGCTGTTTAAGAGGGCGGAAACCTTTGTCTTTACTATAGGTATGTCGTGTGTGTGCGTGCGCGTGTGTATGCGTGTGGCTGGCTGGGCGACTGAACATAGTTACAAGCGAAATGGAGCGCGATGAGGATGGGGCCGAATATCGCTATCGCGTTCAACTCTTAAAGGCGAAGCTTAAGCGTCCCCCAATTATCGATTTACTCTTCGCTATTGTCTTCGAACTTTAAACACCTGTATGAGGGAACCAACACAGATTTTTTAATATATTCCTTTCTGCATCATAAGTTATAAGAGTCTGCGGCTGCCTTGACTATGACTGGTACGTTTGTGCTGCTCCTCCCGAGTTTCTATTCCTCAAACGGCCAAACTGCCGTCAAAACAATATGGTAGATCTTGAGGCTCTCGAAAAAAAAGAAAACGCGAGCCACGGGAACCCAGGGACGTTGAGTGGCCAGTAGTGACCTCACCGGTAGCAGGTGCTGAGCTTGTCTTCGGGCGCGCCCCGGGGCTCGTCCTGTCAGGAGAAGCTGTCCTTGGAGACCACGGCGCCGTAGCCCGTCAAAGGCATGAACGGCAGCCCGTTCTCGCCGCTGCCAGCACCCGGAGGCACCCGGTCGTCGCCCTTGGTGCGCACGGGCTTCTTACCGCCGCAGGTCAGCGTGAACCTCAGCTCGCGGCACAGTTCCATACACACGGGTTCCTGCGAAAACAGTACAGTATGTGTGGGGTGACTGAAGCTTTATGACATGGTCGACAAGAAACAATGCCGTACTCTTGTGGTAGTATTGATGATGACCTCACTCTGTTTCTCTTTCTGTTGCGACACACCGAAGACTATGACGCAACTTTCTGAAAGTCGTGCATATTTTTATACATGCACACTGCAGCCTCAGCGAGGCTGCATAAGTTCATAAACGACAGATCTTTCTCACATTCTGCTTTAAGCATTGAGCGACCATTACCTGTTTCCTTTTATACAGGGCGTACTTGCTATATTATCGTGATTGTATTTTCGCAAATAACCATAGTTAATCCTAGACTATCACAAAGGAAGCTAAAATTTATTCCAAGATATGCCAAAGCAGAAGGCGTCACAGAAGCGAGTCGTTGTCGGTCTATTGGCTGATAAAGACGGACGAAAACTACGAAAGTCTGACGTGCCACACTGTCAGGTCAAGCATGTTCGCTATCATTATTGTTGTCAGTCCATATAGGCACAAGCGATCAATATCTATCTATCTATCTATCTATCTATCTATCTATCTATCTATCTATCTATCTATCTATCTATCTATCTATCTATCTATCTATCTATCTATCTATCTATCTATCTATCTATCTATCTATCTATCTATCTATCTATATGTCTGTCTGTCTGTCTGTCTGTCTGTCTGTCTGTCTGTCTGTCTGTCTGTCTGTCTGTCTGTCTGTCTGTCTGTCTGTTAGTGGTGTTGCATAGCCTTTTTATCCCTTCATGCAGTTTCCCCAACTAAAAGGATTTTTGAGACTGACATATTAACTATCGCGGCAGCAGTGTTCCTCTACGTACCCTTTCTTCGGGCAGCGCCTTGCGAGAGCGCCATATGAACTCGACGACTGCCGTGATGCAGGCGATGCAGGAGCCGGTCAACAGGACGACGAAGACGCCGCCCACGTTGGCCAGGCCCAGGGCCGAGGTGCCCTTGGACGCGCTTGCCTCCTCCTTCGGGCACTTCTTGACGATGTGCCGCTTCTTCCACCAACGCTCCTTGAGCACGTGCAGGGTGCCACTCTCCTGTAGCTGCAGGATCGCCTGGGACAGCATCGTACGGTACGGGGACCCTGCGCGATAGACGCAATACACGCCTCACTGCAGGAAGCCTATTAGTGTTTTTCAGGAATATTTGTCAGAAACTGTAAGGCCGATGTTCAAATCATTTCTAAAAGGAGCACATGATGTTATAAGGAAGCCAGGAAATATTGTATACAGATTTCGTGAAAGAGTGAACACAAGACTACAAATATCTAGCTTTTACTCAAACCAAATTATTTGGCAGCAGATGCCTCTCCATGCTACCACTTCAACGAAGCTACTGTAAAAAGCACCAGCTCGAAGGCACCCTAGAATCTTTGAAAGCAATGAAAGTGGTGTTCGCAGCATAAATAAGAAAACACGCACTTGCACCCATCTGACAAAAAAAAAAGACAACCTGGAACGAATAAAAATGCCCAATTCAGAAATTGTTTGCAAGGATGCACTTACAAAAGAACTAGAATGAGGCAACCACCAAAAAAATTATGGAACTAGAAATCTGCAGCAGATAATGAATCTGGCATTGCATTTACACAAGCAATAAGAAGGGGGTAGAACTCTCGTTTTCATGAATGCCGAGGTTTTGGAAACGCATGAAGCTGGCTACGTGGAACCATTCTCTAGGAAAAAGCTTTTCTTGGGCTAAAGAACGGCGAGGACCTACGAGAGCACCCTCCGTTTTTTTTTTCCGGCTGAAATAATTGAGGCGTAAAGCCTACGTTATTTCTCCAAACTCCCGTGAGCATGCTGGGATCACCAGAAGCACCATGTGTTTCTTAAATCTGTACTATAAATGTCATATTTGTGATGTGCTCTCTACTTCTCTTCCTTCGTACTTCCTGCAGTTTGCGATTCGCTACTGTCGCTGTTTTATGCCAGTACTTCTTTACTTCGCGGTGATACGATCTCGTCTGTAGCTGGGGCAGGTTTCACCACTCAAAGTAATAAACGACGCTAAAAGAGGGTTTCCTAACAGAAAAAAAAAGCAATAACCTTTTAAAATTTGCAAGTTGCTCATTTTTGTGGTCTCTTTCATAAATTTGTCACACATCATTATAACGGTCTCAAAGCCATTTGCTTGCATGCAGAACGCACTTCTTACACGAGAGCGCGTTCCTTTATTTTAAGGCTTCGGCCCTTTTTCAATTAAGGATGAACGCCAAGGGAGAAAGCCGCGAAATCAAGAAACATTGTCGTGTGCAAGAGGGTCCACTTCATCATGAGCGGGTGTCATACACGGCTGTTGGTTCTTGGATTAGAGTAATATATTTGCACACATGTGCTATAAAAACTAGGTCCGCTGCTGTAAACCAGAAAGGGTGCGAATGGAAACTGTTAGGAAGCGGGACAATATAAACTAAAAGAATAAAATTCAACCAGCTCCGCTTCATCGACGAAACAGCGAAGCTGGTGGCGTTCCCTTCGTCAGGCAAACGCATTTATACGTTTTGCAAGTCTTTCAGATATATGCTCTTTAATAAACACTCTTTGTTAAGCTTTGAGGTGGTAGTATAGCCACCATCATTTATAACCACAAAGTAGCTAGTGACACTGGTGTGACTGCGGTAACGCGCACGCCATTTGTAGGGCTAATTGTTGCCTTCTTCCTTTTTAGTGAAAGTTGTGTGTAGTGGGATTTGCCCAATTTCTGTGGCACATACGCGTTTATGATTATGATAGTTTTCTGATAGGCCACACAGATTTCTGTAGCACATATTCGTTTGTTGGGCTAACTGTTGCCTTCATGTTTAGTGCACCAATGGTGAGCAGTGGGATTTACCCAATGTCTGTGGCGCATACCCGCTTATGATGCCCACAAACGTCACCACGAATCCCGGACATGAAAGGCTCGACCAAAACCAGCTTCGCCGTTAAGTGAACGATGCCCAGAAGTGGTGGCCCAGTCTGGATGGAGTGCCGAGAATTGGTTTCAATGCTTAACATTTCAGAGCCACATGGGGCTGACGACACGCGGTGGGTATGCTCACCAGGCGGCGTGGCAATGCCGTAGCCCTTGTTGTCCAGAAGCGAGCCGATCTGGGTGAGATCGCAGTTCCTCTCGATGGCGTACTCGATGGAGGTGGACTCCATCAGGTAGGCGTACTTTCCGCGGCGCACTCGTTCGATGCCCTTGTAGTTGGATTCGGTAAACACGCTGGGCCGTGCGGCCTGCATCACGTGCCACATTTTCTTGTAGGTGGGAAACTCGGATTCCTGCAAAGAAAAAGAAAAGGAGGATGTGTGTTAAACATTTGTATCGGCCATCCAGCGAGCCGAGGAAGCCGCCAAGGGCCGGCAACCCTTGGCCGAAGCCTAGGCGGGATCCAGGCCTATCCCACCAATTCGCAGGGCAATCAATAAAGTTAATTGATTTGATCTGAGTACATGACATCGCGCTATGTATGTGGAAAGCGGGATTGGGGTTTGATAAATACATTAGATATATTGTCCAGTAACATGTGGTCTTACAAATGCTTGGCTTTGGGAAAACGGTATTTTGGCCACGACCTGCTGGACTAGACAAACAAAGTCATTGACTTAGCAACATGAACCGGAGGTACTCATGAGTATCAGCGTGACGTCCGCAACAGTCCATACATGTGTACTGATTCTAGTGAGGTTGCCTCTATACGATCGCCATTCGTCAGCAGTGCGTCCCCTCGACAGTTTAACTTTGATTTTTATAGGTAGAAGCCCATTCCTTAAAGTAAGGACGTGGGCCGTTTTTGAAACATGCAACTTCAGCAGGTTAAACAAGCTAGAGTGCATGTAGAGCTGAGATCAAGGTCGGTGCCCCAAAAGGCTAAAGGGCATTGAGCAGGAGCCTTGATAATGCAAAAAATTTATTTTTTGAATAAAAACGAGCAAATTGAATATGTGAGCAGCGTCAGTAAGGTAACATTAACTGACGATGCTACGATAAAACCGCGGAGGTAACAGGTTTAATATAGAGCATACAACAAAAGAAAGAAAGAAAAACAAAAAGGAGAAATGAAATTGTATGCATGCGTGAGTAACATTTAAAAAGTATGTAACTAACAGCGACTGCAAAGTGTACACATACGTACCTTAAAGAAGGCCTGGGTGGATCCAGACTGCAGGCACCCATACTGGATGCTGGTCTGCTTAGCCAGGTCCTCGACGCTTTCGATTGGAGACACGAGTCGTTCGACGGTCAGGAAGGCGGCCAAATTGGCCGTGTACGATGATACCATGATGAGCGTAAAGAACCACCACATGCCGGCCGCGACTCTGGTCGACAGCGCACGTGGGGTCACGTCGCACCCTTGCTGCATCAGGCAGCCGATGGTGAACCACAGGGTGTTCCATATGGTGAACCGGTTCTCTAGCTCGGCGGGCCTAGGGTCGCACGGATGTGGGTTCACCCACTCGTACGGGCTGAACCGCGCCACCACAAAGAGAAAGAGGGAGACGCCCAGAAAGGCCGTGGACATGTATATCCACACCTCCAGGGACAGCGGTGCCAGGAAGGAAAAGAGCCAGGGAGGCTTCTTGTCCGCTTTCTTGTAGAGAATGCTGATGCCCAGGTTCATGAACGGCATCGTGAAGTCTACCACTTCCTCGCGTACGTACGTGATGGTCAAGTCGGCGATGGCCAGGTCTGCTTTCTGCGAAAGGGCAAGCGTCGGGGGACGTTACACAAGTAAAATGTAAGGCATATTCAACAGCTTCATGCTGAAGGTAAAGCCATACGCGTTCCATTGTATTCACTGCAGAGCAATGCATTACAGTGTATTTTGACTGTCGTATTACAGCTTATCCGCTCACGTGCATCATCAGCGCGCTAACGAGAACCACAGCAAAATAAAAAGATGCCGGGAAAGCTTACACTCGACATAATCCCGTTCCTTTTTTTCTAGCAGCTGTTATTGGAGGATGACGAATGAAACATTTGCAGTCGACTGTGTTAGTAGCAATGAAAAGAAACATTAAACGCCAGAAATTCGTCGGGAGGCGAACTAGACAACCATAACGGGAGGAGTTCGAAAACGCGTGAGGATAAAGCCCTTAGGTAACCACTGATAGCCTTCGCAATTGATGACATTACTCTCAGTTATATCCTTTTCTGGTACTGCCCTTCCGCATATTTTCCTTTACTATTGTACACCTACCAAGAGTGCGCTCTTCATTTATTTATTATGTTTTTAGAAGCACAGCACGCGATAAACATATGGCTTGTCATTTGTCATGTTATTTTTTTTCTTCCCTTATTTGGTCCAGAGCTTCATCTTAAGATCTATGACCTATCCCCTCGTAGCTAGTGCGAAGCAGTTTTTGCGAATGTGCCAAGTACGCTCAGAGAATACAGTCAAAACACTCAAATAAACACGGTCATCGTGTGACACATAGGAAGCGATAAGCATCCGTAAGCCGGCGGAAGAGCAGAACGTGCATTTGGTGTCCAGAATGTACATATTTCACTAACCCCTTGCAGCAGCTCCCCGATCATGCCGTTCCACTCGTTCTTGTCATCACGCCTGCCGTGTGCCTTGTCGGCCACCTCACGTATCTTGTACTTGATGTTGATGTCCGGCAGCTTGGCGATTTCCTCGAGCAGGTCAATGCAATAGCCCTCGTACTTTGCGTTGCCTTCCAGCTCTTGGTGGTTCTCTTTCAGCATTGTGTACGGGGGTTGCTAGGCACGGGAAAGAAAGCTGCTCTTCACTCATCTCTTATGGTACGTACAGCCTTGGACAGGTAGGAGACTATATGAGTAAAATATATGAAATACGCTTCAGCGTCCGCAAACACGTACTGACTTTTTATAAAGGGTGACAGCCTGTTTCTAGAGCAGGACGATGAGGTTGCCTGGACGTACGTTGAAACATGTTTAATAGCTATACAGTTTTTCAGTGCGAGTGCTGCAGGAAGCAGCACGAAGACACGTTTGAATGTAAATTACACCGCAAAATCCTCACGGGTGAGTAATTCTTGACCACACTGGTGTCGTCCAATTAGCAAATTATGCGAAATGGCATGCACATTTGCCATATGGCAGAGAATTCACACTGTGATGTTATGGAATGTCTGTGTTGTTATTTATGAGGCGTACGGGACTGCAACATTACTCTGATACATTGCACTAAAATGACTATCGACCGGCGCAACTTCGCTTGTAAGTTCAATTTATCTGTTTTTGAGCAAGAATGAAAAAAAGGGATCCACATGGAAAATAAGTTAGACCGCAGCATGAATTGGTTTCATATAAAGAGATAAAATGAAGATATCCAGCGTAGGTGCTAAAGGCTTTTTTTAAACCTGAACGCCAATTACCGGATATGTTATTGGATCTTTTCCTGGCGTTATAACTGAAGCCATTCACCGATTTCCAATGAATAAAGCAAACTATCACATATCGCACCACGACTGTCAAATGATATATGATGTACTTAATTTTCACCATGCAAGAAACGATGTCCAACTTCTATTCAAAGCGGAGAATAGCAATACAAATACTCCGACATAACGTTACAAACACGCACGGTTGCTTCACTTTTGTGCGTAGTTGTGCTGCAGGTTTGCTGGAAACAGGACCTTCTATTGAATTTGCGAATAGGCAGAATTATTTCAAACCTCATATTCGCTTTAAAGGACGCCCTATGACGCGGAGCCTGGTTCCGTGTAGTCCGATCAACGACTTACACAATCATGCGTTTTCTTTCCGAGGTTCACTAACTGTCACTATGTTTCCAAACAAATTTTCAAGTAGTAGGAAATTGGTCCAATGCATTATTTGCTTTTATGCAAAATGAAGAAACCATAACGGCAGTCCAGAAATAGAAGGCACCGATGGCCAGAGACATGGCAAAATAAGCACGTTTGTTTTTTCAAAAAATGTTTAATAGAAAAATATGTTGCACTCATACAAATGTAAACAGAAGGAAACGTACCACGAGCGTGGTGACTATAAGCGTCTTGTTCATGAGGTGCAGGCGGGCCTCTTCCAGCTGTCTTGAGTAGTTTGTGGTGATGTTGATGCCGCCATGCATTGTCCACTCGCCGGCCTAGAATGGGCACAGAGATGGAATAGAAAATAGAGAGGTGAGGGCTCGAGGTAAGCATCGCCCAGAAGAGAATTGTTTAAAAAATATCGAGCACTCTTGTTTCGTGATCTCCATGCTATGGCGACAGAGCAATCCCATGAAAATAGATTTGGCATTTATGAACCAGTCACAGGAATTAAGTGATTACCAAAAGGCTCTATAGTACTTCCACATTTCTCTCCGTGTTATGCCTATTGAAATGAACTTACTTCACGGAGTCCATTGTGAGTGATCTCCATTACTGTGAGCCTCATATCTGTCCGGTGGCCATTGGGGTTGAATCTGATGTTACCAGTCAGACCTTGAATGTTAATCTGGAATAAAAGTGAAAACACACGATGTCAGCTACACAATTGGTATCTTTCTTTTTTTTTGTCGTTGAGAAGTGGGTAGGTAGTGGGTACGATTATCACTAATGATGCGCACAACAGGTATGGCTATGTTCAGCCTGTCTAAAACCATGGCGTGAGCCATTGTACATTCCCCAGGTCAATGGCCTGGGATGGCCCCAGGTCAATGGTTATATGACACTCTGATGTTTATTTAGGACATTCCGTGCTGCATCCGCGGTGAACTTTACTTTCGCAAAGTAGCTAAGCAAGAGTCCATAAATAACGACCGGAACAGAGTCGATACGACTCCGTTGGATAACCGTGGAATCGTAACGTACAGTGGCTAGCAAACGTTCGAAGACCATGGCGCCAGCAAAGAATGTATATTTCTTGCGGCACAGTTTGGCATTGTCTCAGTGTATCGTATTGGTCGAATGAGCAAGCTTAGGATGAGCCACTCGATTTTAATTAACAAGGGTAGCGATGCGGGCTTGTTGGTCTGTCATAGTTCTTGGATGTGGGCGCGAAAAGACAAGGACGAAGGGAAGAAGACACACACACTGGCGCTGCGGACAACAAAAAAACGTTTATTTTCAATCACCAAGCCTACTTATATACCTGTTTTTGCACACGACATTCACGTGACCACTAGCATATACCATGAAAAACCAGCAATACAATGAACAACATGACAGGGTTGAAAACCTCCTATGACGAAATTGGCCGCTTCTGTATCACCGGCAATCGGACAGACCTTAACACATGCGCAGGTAGTCTAATTCCTTTTTGCTCAAGGATAGTGACGTTTTGCTAACACAACTTTCGCCAGAATAGTCTATGTGTTCGGTTTCGATAACTAATCTAGTGATTTCGGACTTGTTCTTGTCAACTACAACAGTCTGTTCAAAATGGGGTCGGCACGTGCATTTATAGCAGTGTAGCGCTAAAAACCCGTCAGGGGGCGTCTTGCCCACTTTGTTGCTGTGCTCTCTGAGTCTTTCATTGAGGCAGCGGCCGGTCTGCCCAATGTAAAACCGGCCGCATGACAAAGGAATCCGGTAAACGACGCATGTTTTGCATTGAGCAAAAGGCTTACTGTGCTTCTTCGGGCATATTATAATAACCTTCTTATCGGGGTTAGTTTTCTTGCACAAGTTACCCAGTTTGTATGGGGCGGAAAACAGAACACGAGTGTTAGATTTGCCTGTGTAGTGGAGCAGATGCACTCTCCCGCTCGCGAATAACACCAGATGTGGCTTCTCTGTCACCCCACGTTACCACCTTGTCACCACTCAGCACCAATGACATGCTTTCGGAGCAGCGTAAAGACCCACACCTTGCCTTGTTGCTCGACTACCTTACCGATTCGTCTGCTGTCCCTTCGACGAGAGCGCTACACCGTCAAGCAGTCCACTTTTCCGTGCGAGACAACATTCTGTACCGCCGCAACTACATGCCAGATGGTCGGAAGTGGCTCTTTGCTGTCCCTAGTCATATGCGCTCTGACATCTGCTCGAATTTCCACGCGGATCCCCAAAGTGCTCACACCGGCGCCCTGAAAACCTACGAAAGGCTGCGTCAGCGATATTACTGGCGAGGAATGTATCGCTTTGTGCAGAAATATGTTCAGTCTTGCACTACATGCCAACAAAGCAAGACACCTCCGCGACACCTTACTGGCGCGTTGCAGCCGCTCCCGTGCCCGGCTCGCCCCTTTGACCGCGTGGGTATCGACCTCTACGGCCCCCTCCCGTACAGTGGCTCTGGAAACCGATGGATTATTGTCGGCGTCGATCATCTCACGCGCTGCGCTGAGACTGCAGCTCTCCCGGCAGCGACCGCCCGCGAAGTTGCACTTTTCATTCTTCGCAGCTTCATTCTACGCCATGGTGTTCCGCGGGAACTACTCAGTGATAGGGGTCGCGTGTTCCTGTCGGAGGTCATCCAAGCCCTCCTCGCTGAATCCAACATCATTCACCGGAAATCCACTGCCTACCATCCACAGACAAATGGTCTCACTGAACGGTTCAACCGCACACTCGGCGACATGTTGAGGATGTATACCTCCTCCGACCACACCAACTGGGATACTGTACTACCTTTTGTTACGTTCGCTTACAACACCGCGACGCAAGCGACTACCGGCTTTTCCCCGTTCTTTCTCTTGTACGGCCGCGAACCTTCCCACCCACTGGACACCATACTCCCGTACCGACCTGATGCCTCTGAGTGCACTCCAGTTTCTGAAGTCGCCATATACGCCGAAGACTGCCGTCAGTTGGCTCGTTCCCTGACAGGTGAAGCACAAGGTCGACAAAAGACGCGACATGACGACGTTCATCACCCAGCCCCTACGTTTCCTGCTGGCTCTCTTGTTTGGCTTTGTTCTTGTTCACCTGCAACTTTGGCTCACACCCACTGTGGGGGATTGGCCTTTGCAAACTGCCCACTACTTCGTCTTTGCGAACATCCCACTACGATCCATCACCGATCCATTATTTCACCGGCCATAAAGCCGTTATAATGAAGGGGGAACGGAAGCCATCTTTGCAAACTGCCCACTACTTCGTCTTTGCAAACATCCCACTACTACCCATTACCGATCCATTACTTCACCGACCATAAAGCAGTTATAATGAAGGGGGAACGGAAGCCACGTCTAGCTACCACTTACGATTAATAAAATTTCTTGTATAAATATATACAGTGTTTGTCACCTCTTTGATGATATGCTGGGCTATCGCTTTGATTACTGCTGGGCGAAACCACTGAATATTTCACGGTGTAACCATGATTGCTTCAGGAGCTTCGCCCAAGCTCTTCATCATTCACCCGTGGATACGCTGTGAATTTTTTTTTTTTTGCGTTCTCCAGATTACCGTGTGAGAACGCGATTCGTCTCCAACCGCGTAAATTGGGCTAAGTTGACGCTTTGCATCTCTTTAGAAGTTTACATCATGTGCGGCAGCGGAAAAATGAGCCGTGCGATGCGGCGTGCTAACATATTAGTTTTCATGTGCATATTTAGTAAGAAATAATGTCATTTTAACCTGCAGAAAAAGATTTTTTACCCTGGGCCAGTTCGTAACGGTTTTTGAACACCTTTAACACAGCGCAAATGAGACAAGGACAAAAGAAGAGAGGAGAAGTGCCCACGTACACACACGTACACACGTTGTAACGTTACTTAGCTTCTTAAAATTCTGTGGCACTGTTATGCGCGAATTCGACCGTCGATTCCTTCACACATATGATGCATCCCAGTACAGACCAACCACTACGATATTTTTGGCTTCACAACGGTTCGTGTAATAAACACTCAATCGAAAATCGTAATGTAACTGGTACAATATAAGTCAGCAGCATGGAGAACTGGCTGCGTACAATCATCATATCTTAAGGGGCGAAAATACTATTGATACTGATGTAGGTTGTGGCGTTGAGTACTTGCTTGCTAAGAAATAAATATGTCGTCCGAGAAGACGACAACCTAGAGCATTCTGTCACATCCCTTGTAGAATACGCAGAAGCTATGAAACTTGCGTGCAAGCTTCGTAAGCGAGAAGATCCACAATCTATGATCATTACTGTATTTCGTTATTGGTTAAAAAACTAGAGGGCCCGATGCACCGCTGTTTACGTTTGTGTGAATTCATGGCAAATGTTTTGGGAATATTGGTGTGGGCACTACGTAGATATTGAAGCACTGGCCACTTTCGGTATCTTGTAGGATTATGATATCATTCCCCGCCTGCCACAGCGTCACCACCATCATTGCAGCACTATCCAATATCATCCCAAGCTCTAGCCACGGGCACGAGCCACTCACCATTCGCATGTACTTGACGAAAGAGTTTCCCTGAGACCAGGGTTCCTCGGTTTCGCACGAAAGTGGTCGCACTTGAATCTTTGGTCCATTGTTCGGTTGCAGGTCTCGAAGTGCCGTGGCGAACAGCCGCACGGCGTCGTACATGAGAGCAACTTTCGTCTGTTGAGAAGAATCATGCGAGAACAACGATATCACTCAGACTGAAACGTCTTTAGCACAGAAACTCGCCTTCTATACGCGTATACCCTTTACGCAAGGATTCACGTGAAATGATCTGTCTTACAACGCAGCTTATTGGTTTTAATCACTTCACTTATAATCCGAAATTAGTAAAGGTCAGTGATAATGGTTACTCCAGATGAAATGCCTAGAGACTAGGCATTTCACCAGACGTTTATTTTATAGCAGCTGCCTTTCGATTTTAGGTTATTGTTACCCTAGAAGGAAAGAGTTAGCTTCGCCGCAAGGGCGAAGCAATGAATGCGATAGCAGCAAATTGCAATGTTATACGAGCTCCTTTAGCATCGTACCTGGCGTAACTCGAGAAGACTATGGCGTAAGAAACGCCGCCGCTGCAGCGAGTGAAGTGACCTTCGTGCTCTCTGTCGCTTCAACGCAAACTTACCGATTAGAAAAACTTGGAGGACGCTTGAGCTTCGCCTTCAAGAGTAGAGCGCGATACTGTGATCGGGCCCCGTCCGCATTACCTTCTCAACTGCTAGCCTAGCTTCGGTTCTCGGTGCATGCCACAACCGTGACGTAAGGAAACGAACGAATGTGCGCGTAACATTAGCATTTTCAAACCATCCTAGAAAGCCTACTGCAAGTACAGTTGTTAAGTGTTCATTGTGTCATAATTCTTCCTATTGCGAATCAGCGAAGGGCCCACTACGCTTCCTTAAGGTAACACGCGAGCCTACAGAGCTGCTGACTTTGTTGGTGTTTTTGCTGCTGATGATGATTAAATATGTCCGAGCGCTTTGTAATTGGTGGGCCTTTAAAACACCCACTCGTTGCGCAATTCACATGTTTTGACGCCTGGTGCGATTTTACGCTTCTGCCACGCAATAATCATGCGTTAAGGAGACTCCTTCCATTACATGACAATCATAGTGTTTTTCCCGAGGCAGTTTCAAGCAATACCGTGGTTCTGTGGTAGAACGCCCGCTTGCCACGCAGGCGGCCTGCGTTCGATTCTCACTCGACCCTAAGCCTTTAATTATTAATTTTATTTTTGTCTTTCTTGATTTTCCGGGCGCTGACAAGGTGATGACTTTTCGCTCGCAACGAACGACCCCGATGCCGACACCGACACCGGAATTCCTGCGAAACGAGCTCTTTAACGCTATCGCGATAATACAGCGCCTACAAAGGTATGAGCCGGCTCTTGATCCCTGTCAACATAAAGGCGGCCACGACCGGTTCATCTAAGTACGGAGGTTCTGCCGAAGCCATGCAGCTCCCCCCCACCCCCGCCCCCACCCCATCGCGCGACAAAAGACGGCGGGCTTGAGCCGCGATCGTCAGCTGCCCTGGCACGCTCTCACTAGCGCACAGAACATACGACGCGCGCTGAGATGTAATCAATTTGGACTTTATATGGAACCTCACGGTAGCGTCGATAGCGACGGCAAAGGCAAAAGTTCGACGGGAGTGTTTATGTAACTGCTGTCACAATAAAGCAGTTGAACAGCAAATGTATTCAATAGTTTTAAGGAACACCGTTTACGAATCCTGCAGAACGCCTTGCTAGCTATATATTTCAAAACCACACTAATAACGAAAGCTCAGCTTAACACAGGTGGTGCGGTTAAATATATAGAAACGGACATTTTTGTTCCACACAAATCAAATTTATACGTACCGTTAAATTCTTCGCATATTTCCAGGCACAAAGAAGGCGGGAAGAAAAGAAAATATTTCTTGTTAGAGACTTAACTAATAGTGCGACTTACACCAATCCTTCACTGAGTGGGCAGTTATAATAACCATTATAACAGCGTCACGCAACAACTTCGCTGGACACCACTTAAGCTTTCTTTGGTGACCGGTGTATACGTACTCCTGCACACGCGTGAACCACAACAATATCTACAAAATAAGTCTGGTTATAGAGTCGGTAAGCTTATAATGACTTAATGGCCTCATGAAACGTTAGCCTTAAAAACGTGGTGTGCTTTGGAAATGTTCACGTGACCTTGCTAAAAAAGTTAAGGCTGTTAATTAGATATGACAACTTAAAAAACCATCTTTTGCAGTCGTTTCACTTGTTGTCAATTAGGTATACTTAATGCGGCCTGATTTTGTCATTTCTGCTCGAATAAAACATGCATGCAGACGAGTAAAGAGTGAACTACGCTGCAAACAATAAGGTAAAAAGATTAGAATTACACTGCAGTCAAAACAGTTCTGAAATGGTCTTTGAGGGACGATTCCTCAAAGCCGCTTAGGTCTGCGAAGTGGCATTCTACGCTCCTGTAGCTGAGTACTATGTCAATCTAAAAGATGAAGAAATTGGGGCCAGGCATTCGTACCACCGCATCGCGTATGACGATTGTCATCATTTTTCATGGAGCACTCATACACTCATCCAATGCTTCCGCACGTAGAGGGAGAACATGATTAAGACGCTATTTTCTTCAGCCCCTTTGGAGAACACGTCTCAGCTCTCAGCGTGCACTCGATAACTACATATATTCTTGACTAGATGCGTGTGCGTGTTTACTACTTGCAGATTGGATTGCTAAGGTACAATGTGCTTGAGAAATGATTAATAAATATTTACGAAGACATATTTATATAAGTTACTATATATAACATTAATTAGAACTAACAGCAAGAAAGCTAAGGCAGGTATAGGGCATGTTATTTGTAGTAATTATGACGTAAAATGTGAAGAAAGTAAGCCAGTAGGAGTAAGCCAGTAGGCAGAAAAAGAGTGTTCAACCCTCGCTGTCATAAATACTAGCGGCGCTAACTAACACTCCTAGGTTTAAATGCACATATATACCCGATAAAGTGGACGGGAGGGTTACCGCCGTAGCTCAGTGGTAGAACATCGGACACGTTATTCGAAGGTCGCAGGTTCGGCCCCTGCCGGCGGCAAGTTATCTTTCCGTCCACTTTACTTTTTTCCGCATTTTACATCACAATTACTACAAATAACATCCCCTATTTTTTCTTTGGCATTATTTTATGTTAGTTCTCAATAATATCGTGTCCAACAAAGAAAAAAGGCCCTAAAATTTCCCCTTCTTTCGTTACAATATATAAGCAATCCTCTCGAATTCCACTGAGCTGAGGCCACAGCACGCCAATTTCTTCTAGATATTTGTAGGAGTATGTATTCTAGCAGGCAGACTTTTGCATAAATGTACTAACGAGAGTTATGCACGGCACATCTGGAAACATTCGATACGAGAAGCAATCGCGGCACTATATGAAGTGACTCAAGCGCTGAAGAAGTGCGGCAAGTTTTACGCAGTATTCTCTAACAGTGTGTATGAGCATAGAGAGAGAGAGAGAGAGAAGGGTAGAGGAAAGACAGCGAGGTTAATCGAGAAGAACTCCGGTTGGCTGCCCTGTACTGGGGAAGGGGAAAGGGGTACGAGAAAATGAAAGAGAGTCGCTAACGACACTACAAAGTCACTGTTAAAAGCATTGTGTGAAACCAGACATAACTTTTCATTTAGTCCGGTTTGCCGAAGAAACCGCAGCAACGCCCTCATAGCCGCTCGCGCTGAAGACCGGGTAGGCCAGTGCCCTAGAGTTTTGTCCTCTGTTAGAGGCCCGTTGTCTTGCTGGCCCAATGTGGCTGAGAGGGCTGCCCTTTGGGTGTCGAAACGGGTGCATTCGCAGAAAAGGTGCACGATGGTTTCGCAGCACCCGCAGAGTTCACACAATGGGCTATCAGCCATTCCAATGGTGAATGAGCATTGTGGCTGCATCGGACACAGTCATAGAAGCGTTTTCGTTCGTTTTCGGAGTTGAGCGTCGTCCCTTGGCCTTAGCGGCTACAGAGGGAGCGAGCACAGAAAGATCTGGCTCGGGCGGCTTGATCAGTCACGCTACGCTCTGAATTTGCCGATGCTGGATGGATTGCTCTAAAACATTCGCTCCTCAAACAGAAAACAATCCGAAGCCGGAAATAAAGAAGAAATGGGGATGGCTTGTAAGCTGTAACATATAGAAGCAGCTGCAACCAAGATTGCGGAACAGCAACGACACGAGCGCTATTGCATTCGTCGTCCTCGCTTAATCGCCTTTCTGGAGCATTCTTGTTCCTGATGGCTTCTAACAATATATTGAAAATAAAAATGAAAAAATTAAGCAATGGGTCTGTAACAGTACGTAGTACATGCCTGTCTCTCTCGCACTGTTTGCCTCAACGGATCGCCAAATGAGAAATCCTGTAAAGCTGCGCACGTATTTCGCATCCGTGATTATCGTAATGTTTGTGGAACAGCGTCTTTGTGAAGCAGCGACTGCGGACCCTGAAAACAGCTGCTTATTACCCGGTACAAGTTGCCTTCGCCTTTCTGTCCATGGCGTAGTCGCCGCGTCATCCAGTCCCGGGCCACTTCATCGAACTCCTTGGCGTTGGTGTCGACCAGGCGGAAGGCCGAGATATTGGTTCCGCCATACTGGAAGTCTTCCATATCCACTGTGTGGGCATCCTGGGCGACAAGAGCAACGAAGTGCTTGAAAATTGCGCAACCATGGCTATTCTTTATGTGCGTGTTTAAAAAAAAAGAAAAAGATTTAGAGTATACAATGCATTCTGTGGGAGATGTAAAATGCCCAAAGACGTTTCCTTCGTTAAAAGTTACGTTTGCCAAAACAGATATTAACTAGTAATGGTCCGTAGATACAGGACCTCACGACTTCTACTACTCTAGCATGGCGTTTAGCCACATTTCTACCAATGTTTTACAGCGATATCTGCAAGGAACTGTAGCGTGCACGAAATATTAGGGCATGAAGCGACTTCTTTTACACTTTCATTCTTCAAAGCACACTCGTAAATTATGTCAAACGATCTCTACGTCAACGACGGCTACCACAGTCATTGCGTGTGCCAAACCTCCTTGGTGCTACAGGTTTAATGCCGGCCCTGCCACGAAAGCGTCTAAAACGAGCGCACTCATGGTCTGTGGAAGAAATAAGTGGTCATTCATTTACTTTTTTCAGAAGATGACACTCACCAATGACGTGATGAAGTAGTTGTGGTACTCGGACATCATGTCAACCTGCTGGGCCTGTAAGTTTCCAAATGGGTGAAAATCATCATAATCAAAACACGTACATAATATTGGGACAAAATGAAGCTATCGCAACGATACAGTGTGATCACAATGTAGTTCATCATCTTAGAGCACCCTGTTTTGCATGGCTTCTTGTCGGTGAACGTGTACCCAAGAATGCTTCTAACCGAATTCATACACAAGAATGCTGCAAGGTCCTGAAAGGTTTGCTGGCGGTCGCTCTGCATTAGTACTGCATTTAATAATGACTGTAACTCAAGAGAATCATGCTAACTTAATTTTCTGATATTAATGCGCATCACCTCTCGTATTCACGAAAGCATCTAACTATAAAACTATTCACAAGAAAGTTTCAGCCAATCCTAATGCGAGACATATCGTTAGCGGAGCCTTCTGGCCAATGCCAAAGGTATTTTTGGAACTTAAAGCTTTGTGAGCTGACCGCAGAAAGCAGAAAAGCTAAGGGGAGAAGAAGGAATTAAAGAGATTAAAGTGGGCCGCATACAACGCTTAGCAAGTAATGCAAGTATGTAATGCTCATGGCATTGGGGCCGAGCGTGAACAGTGCTGAACGTATAAGACATGCCCCCCCCCCCCCCCATGTATTCCAGAACAAATCTCTGCTCTAACCTCTTCGTCCAGTGAGCTCAGATTGCAAGTGAGCTTACTAAACAGTTCATGCACCCAGACAGAGTGTTGATACTCACGTGTTTGAGCGCCGTGTGGACGTGCTCGATGGGCACGTCGAGTACGATGTTCTTGATGCCGCTCTTGCCGACGTCCTTGAGCACCTTGCGGTACTCGACGCCCGGCTCGAACTGGCGGACGACAACCTTGCGCTCGCGCATCAGCGGGTCCTTCAAGATCTCCTGCAGCCGGATCAGCGCTGCACCGCGGTTATTCGAGAACCCCATGTAAAATGCAGCACGTTACAGTTAGATCCACGCAGCACTTGATGGGATCAACAGTGGTTGAATAAAAGGAGTGTCAAGCTGGAGGTAACATTCTGAGAAGACGACATCTAAAGCGCAGTATCTGCTACCGCCAAGCAGTTGTCAATAGTCCTACTGATGTTTTCTTGTCGGACCTTTGGTTCTAGCCTGACGCGTCTTTTTGGACCCGTCTCATCAAATATTTAATAATATGCGATTTGCTGTTATTTTGGGTGTGGCATTTAGTGGCGTCAACTCGCGCCACTGAAGCAGTATCGAAGTACGAAGAGCTGTGCAGAAATAGGTGCCCGATCGCGCGCCGGGTTGACAAGGCTTCAACGCATGCGGAGTACGGCACCTAAGCCAGACGTTGGCCCGCTACTGCAAGTGCGACCACAGTTATATCAATTTAAGGCAGTATTCTGTCATACTCATCGATGGCCTTCAAATTCCAGAGTACCCCCTCCATATTTTCTAAAACGCTTATTGTTCCGTTATACCTGTACAGTGAGCTCTGGTTCAAATGACTCACGTACACTTCAGTGCAGACGGCACAAGCACGTTCTTCCATACTCAACGTATAAACGAGGTTTCTTAGTCGTGCAGGGAGACGACTGCTGGAATCATCTGTAACTCATCCTTCCGTAGCAGCGAATGCTTACCGTCGTTCTCCTCGTAAAGGACGGCGAAGGTGCGCCAGTCCTTGTGCTTAATGAAGTCCAGGTACGCCTTTCCCAGGGCGGCCGGGTGTGGGAACAGGTTGACCGAGTGGTTGTCGGGCCTCACGCGGTAGTCCCAACGGGTCTCCATGTGCGGAACGTCGAGCACGGCACATGCCGACCGAACCGCAGCGCTGGCCTCGCCCGACTGCGGTCCGAATACGGCCGCCACGCCTTCCTCGAGCAAAGCGCACACCTTGCGCGATGCCTGCGAGACACGGTAGCACGCCGCATTTGACTACCTTCCCTATCAGAGATGCGGCGAGGTCATTTGATTGTCTTAATAGACTAAGTAAACAGAGAAAGGTGAATGTACCCCCACGGAACGGAATCAATTGAAGGACATCTGTTCAGCTGCGTTTGCACGTCGATCCACGCCATTCAACTATAGTACCTACCATACTATATTATATAGATTTAGCCAGCTGGCGTGAGAAGAGCTAATCCCAATACCTATAGGTTTAAAGCGACAATGATAAGCTCGCTCGGTGTGAAAAAATTGGCAACTCCCACATAGGGCTGAATTTGAACTGTCAGAGTAACTTAACGAAGAAATTCTCGACAACAAATATGAGAACCACAGCAAAATTTCGCAAATGTCAATTGTCGTCTGTTCCTAATTTTGTGTTGGGGCTCGGCCTACATGTGAAACGTCACGTACAAAAGCCGAGCAACCCATATTCTTCAAATGAACGTATAATCATAATCGCCAAAGGATAAAGACATCTTCCAGTCACTTCCAGTTACTGTTGTCTTGGGCTAGCTGATACCGAGTTCTGCCTTCAAATTGCTTATTTTCAGCACATCGCTTAATTATCTGCCGTTTTCAACTGCGCTTTCCTTCTCTTGGCACACAATCTGTCACTTTCAAACCACTGGTTATCTGCCCAGCCCGAGGCATGATCTATGACACTCCTTTTTCTTCTATTAATGGCAACAAGAATGCCGGTTACCTTCATTCGTTCTTTAATTTACACCGGTGCCCTCCTGTCTCTTAGGGTCAATGGCATGTCAATCACGGCACCATTTTTTCGAGCACTGTGTGCAATAGCCGAGTTCACCGCGTACGCGTAACGCGCTTGACCAATGGGGACAGCGTGCGCTGCAGGAATGACCCACGGAACTTACGCGGCAGTCAGTAACGCTCTTACGTACCGGGTGGTGCTAGAGGCGGCGGTGGTTGCTTTCGTTATTTCAGGATTTATGCACATACGGTACTGGTTGCCACTTTCTCACTCAGATAGATTGCACAATTACTGAAATCGTTCTCTCCGTATTCGCATATCAGTTGTCTGTCAAAGCTTTACGTGATCGCCTACGTGGCCTGCATCGAAAGGACATGGTGCCTTATGTGTGGGTGGCATGGGAGACTCTACATCCAGGCCACCCTCGGGCCGCTCTCGGGAACTTTTCAAATGCGCAGGCGTAGGTCGGCGGCAAAAACGATGCCCTGGAAGCTGTTGGGTGGCGCTACGTTACCATTTTAAACTTCGAAGGCCAGAAAAATTCCTTTCTCGATTTTACAAGCTACCCGATGTAACGAAATAATTCGAGCGTGGTTATCACTTCGCTAAATCTAGTTTCAACTGTAGTAGTCTGGCCAATGCCAAATTTCTTTGTGAGGTAAGAATGGAAAGGGGACTCGGACCCCCCACGTACTTGGAAGGAGTCGAGGCGCTCAGTGTGCTCGACGCGGGCTAGAAGGCGTGAACCCGGGGTGACAAACTGGGCGCCGGGTTCGCCCAGCCCCATGGTGTTGATCCGGTCCACGGCCGAGCTGAAGGCCATTTCGAGCACATCGTCACCGGTCTCGAAGATGCCGCCTGTGGTAGAGATCACAGACGTGCCAAGGTTGAATTGCCCCTCGTTTTACGACAACGCCTCGTCAAATCGTCTCGTTACGTGTTTTCTAAACAATAACATAGCAATACACGTGATCTATCAATCATCTAGACATAATATTTTTTTACGAAAATAGAAACTTGTGTATGCCTCTAAGAAGGACGCAGTGTAAACAACCACAACTCAGTCTCATATAAACTTGATACGAACAGAGTAGAACTAAGCATACCAGAATCTCCCCCTGTATGCGTATGAAGAAGCCTGGAACAGGCTACCAGGCAAATTACATATAGTGTCGAAGTTAAGGTTAAAACTTCACAAAGCCACGTGATTTTTAAACCCTTGCGGTGAATTACAGACTGCAGTGCTACGGTGAGCCGAACTGCAGCGAAACACTTAGAGGACGCTTAAGCTTCGCCTTCAAGAGTAGAACGCGATAACCTATAATCGGTCCCCGTGCGCATCACCCTTAACCGTACCGCAAAGAAATGAACATTTGTGCGCGTAACATTGGTCGTTTTAAACTATCCTAGAATGCCTACTGCGATTACAGTTGCTAAGCGCCCACTATGCCATAATTCTTCTTTCGGAGAAGTACTCACTACGCGTCCGTAAGGTGCCACGCGCACCTGCGCAGCTGCAGACTTTGTAACGGGTGGGCAGCTTTAAACCGCCCTCTCATTGCGCAATTCACATGTTTTGACGTCTGGTGCGATTCTACGATTCTGTCCCGCAGTATTACACGCGTTAAGGAGACTCCTCCCTCTACATGAAATTCTTACAGCATTTTTTTTTTTCACGAGACAATTTCAAGCACTGGCATGCCTCCGTGGTAGAACACCTGCTTGCCACCCAGAAGCCTGGGTTCGTTTGTCACTCGAACCGAAGATATTTTTTTTTATTAAATGTGTTTAAGGAGAGGTTGCTGCCTATACATGGCTCTGGCTACTCCTCTTCCCTTGCTTATTAATTAGCGTCTCGAACTTATACATAAAAGTAGACTCACTCACGGCAATGTTCTGTTAAAAGGAATGTTCTCACGTCATGCATAATGTCCACGTGTCGACAACAATGTTCACACACAAGACACACAAGAAACGTTCGCACTTGGCCGAAGAGTTCATCTTACAGTCCTTTGTATAATGCGATCACATCACGCAACAGTCACTGGGCATTGCTTTATTATTTAATTTGCATCTACCTCGAATTTTCACTCACGGACAACGCGGATTTTTCGGACTTTCTGCGCAGCGAGCTTTTTAACACGATAGCGTTAAAAATAAGTTTGCAAGTACCAGCAATAACTATTCCTTATAGTACAAGAAGCCATCTTGGGTACAATGTATGTGCATGTATACTCAAGGTCATATTACCGTATTTACTAGAATCAAAGCCGATGTTTTTTTTTCGAAAAAAACGATGTGCGAAAGTGGGGGTGGGGAGGGGTCGGCTTAGATTCGAATACAATGATTAAGTTTTTTTTTATTGTGGCCTTGCAAATTTCGGGGGTCGGCCTACAATCGTGGGCGGCCTAGATTCGAGTAAATACATAGTCCTCTACCCTGAGCCGTTTATTCAGCGTAGGCTGAAGTAATATTGACCTGCATTTAAAGGGCAACTTTTTATGGCATGAAACGCGTTAAGAATGATTTTGAGACGATTTGACTTCGTAGCACGCAAAAAAAAGGACAAGACAAAAACCACGTTTCCCTTTTGTCTTCATTGTTTACGCGCTATGCATTTACGTCATAGAATACCAACTGGGCCAATCTTTAAGAATGTTTGAGAACATATGTTACACTGCAAACAAAAGGAACAGCCTTTTGCAAAGGCTTTGTTAAAGCAAACCGTAAATCACCTAATAGTCTATCTATATTCTACTCTTTATTATATATTATCCAACGATTTGCAACAGCTATTACAGTTCATGGCGTTTCATTGCGTTTATTGCGGTCCTGGGTTCGGTTGCAGGAGGGCTGCTCCTTCAACTACTAAATTTTCAACTTTAGAACTTCTTCAGGCTTTGTTTTCATAGCTTCATGTGATAAAAACAGGAAGGCAGACGACATTTTTACCCATTCGATGGAGGCGCAATGTTTGAGGCCCGTGTACTTAGATTTAGGTGCGCGTTAAAAACCCCAGATGGTCAAAATTTTCGGAGTCATACACTACGGGGTCCCTCATAATCATATTGTGGTGTTGGGACGTAAAACCCCAAGAATTATTATTAAATTTCTTTTGTTCTCTCCACCTCGCTGATTTTAGTAAAATCGATATCTCTTTAATTCGTTGTAAAACATTCCGCTAAAAGAGCCTTTACGACTACGCAGCGAATGAAATGCTGCTGAATTAGATGGAATTAAAAATTTCCGAGATAGCTGAATCTTCAACGATTTTAAGGAGTCCAGTACTACTAAAGATGTCATATTAACGGAACTTAGTGCACTGGCATATTTCATTAATAGGCTTTTGCACACCTCTCGCTTGCACTATCCAAGATGGCCGCGTTCTCGCTGAAATCCTTATTTATAAAGCTTGCGTGGCGACAGGAGTTGAAAGGAGCCGGAATGGTGCCGCCAGTCAACATGTTAACATCTTAATTAGAGTTCTAACTCTTGGTCTGCCATTTCCGTTGTGTGAAATCATAGATGGAGGCACCTGCCTTCTTTTTTTGTCGCTTAAAAGATGGGAGCGTGATTGGAGGTACCTGGATGCAGGCAGGAAATTATGAACATTAAGTTCTGTTAGCAGTAGACAACCAATTCCGTAAAATACTACGCATTTTCTGCAAGTAGCAGGTCTGCGCCGAATAATTTGAACTTTACCCCGCTGGGGACAACAAACAAAGCATACGGATGCTGGACGAAGCCCTTACCAATCTTGATGTCAGCCATGGCTGACCAGCTGCCTAGCAACGGCAGCAGCAGCAGCACCGGGATGAGCTTGTGCTGCCGCATGGTGGCGTCCTGAGCGTTGAGCGTCGCTCAGCCAAGCGGGGTCGTCATGGCAAGCCTGCAACATACAGAGAAATAATTTTGTCACAAGTATATGCATATCGCTGTCCGTGATTGGCAAGATTTAGCGCAGTACCTCGCCACGATAATGCCTCGCAGTAATTTGGGCTAACCAGTTAGGTCAACATGAAGTTTTATGTTAACAACGTTGCTTCAATGTAGTGAAGCACTATCAGAAAGTCAAAGATTGGATTAACGAATCACTGTCCCTCCTTTACTCGGCAGGTAAGACGTAATAATTCCCCACCCTCGCTAAACCATTGTGACTACCGTCATCATCAGCACCGCCGCCGTATTTCTGCGCACAAGGAAGGCGTAAGGAAAATACTTCGCTTGTTGCTTAACTGAATAAACAACTGATAAAAAACAAAAAATAGCGGGAGACAAGAAACACAAATGACGAAAGACGGGAGACAGAGCCCCCGCCTTCGCATTTCTCGTGCAATATTCTTGCTGTTGAACAACTGTGGCGCCATTTTCTGCAGCACTTTTCTTGGTTACTTATGTGTGTTAGAACTAATCCATGGAGTGTTTATTAAACTTGCATGCGCATAAAATATATGTCAGGAAACTGACGCAGAAACGACAAAAAAATACAGGACCTGCCACATTATTAGGATATCCATAGTTTTGTCGGCCGACTGAGGCAAGTATCGATAATAAAGACAGGTCTGGATCATGCGCAGCTGCGTTGGAAGTCGCTGTAGGAAAATTTCGCGTAGAAGTGCAGTGTTTGTTGAATTAGGTCTGGAGCGAATGCTTACATGCGACGTAATAAGTGGGTAGGTTCGCCATCACCGAGCACCTCCAATTTAAAGGGTTGCTGTAATCGGTGTTGCTCCGTTTCGGTAGTGCGCCTGATCAGTGCCTCCTTCAGGTGGTCATAGGGGCTTTCGGCAGGCAGGAAGGGTGGAACATTGCGAACAATCGCAGCAGTGTGAGGCGGAAGCGCTCCGACGACATGGTCGCACACGGTCAACTGTGAAGTGAGGCGGTGACAACGGAACAAGAATTTTGCGGTGAAGCACCAAAGTTCCGAATCCGACGACCAGAACTCGGCTAGCTCGAGGGTGGATATCTAGGGCTCGCGGGGTTGTCGCGATAATGACGGTACCCGACAAGCGGCCATGGCTTACTAGATCGAAGGCGGACTGGAGACAGCGGCAGGCCCGACATGAAGTGGTATTTGTTTGAGTACGTTGAAAGTAACACTCCGGACTCACCTACAGACCTACAGGCGATGTGATCGTCTTAATAATAGTAGAGCAATTCAACCTTATTTCACACGCACGAATGCTTTCCGCCACTCCTTTTTCTCAGACACAATAGAAATGTGGAATAGTTTACCCAATGCGGTTGTTCAACAAACAACGTCAGTGAATTTCGAAAAAGCGTTAGACAGTTTTCTTTGTAGTGATGCGCGCTAAATTCTGTTGTGAGCATTTATTCGTCGATTTTTATCTGTATAGTCATTGTTGTTTGTTTCTTATTTTTCTGTTGTTGGGTTATTCATCTCTTATTTCTATGTGCTTTTGAATGTTTCTTTTTTCTTCGAATGCTATGTATTATGTGAAACCCTCCCTGTAATGACCCCAAGCACGGGGTTGACTGTATCAAATAAATAAAAATAAAATAAAACATGCGTAAAGTGCTTAAGTCACCACGCACTATCCTTCACCACCGGAGTCGTGACCAAGTCGCATAGTTACCAAGTAGAAAGAAAAAAGCAGTGGTTGTTGCGAAAGGATGCATGACGATGGAAGACGGTTGATAACCGTCGGCGGTATTGTGTCCCGATTTGGCCTCATGGCAACCATTCCTTGTTATCAAGGCGCCCATGGTGGTGCGCGCCTTCCATCCTTCGTGGAAGGAGCGAAGGAAGTATCGTAGAGGAATCGTACGAAACACAGCGTGGAAGCACATGGACCAAGTCTCACGCGTTTCCATCATTCGTACCAAACCTCACTGTCGCTCATTGATCAATCACTCCAGACGTTTGCATCACTGGATCGTGCTAGAAGACTGGTGCTCCTCCTTATTCAGGTATTCCCCTTACCGCACCGTAACACCGTGGACTATTCCGATCGGGGGAAAGCATCAGATTTAGCGCAACGTCGCGAGCAGGTCAGGGTACCCACCTTTCCAACACCCGCTTTGGTCCTTGGTGCGGGAAGGCTCGAGGCAGTTCCGCTTACCATTGTCTTTTGATTGGCATACTGACATTGCGGCGTTACGATTTAGGCACTAAGAGCTCAAAGCTGGTGGTTCGTTCACATGCACGGTGTTTTCAGAAAATGTGATTTTTCTTTAAAGTTGAGGAAGTGCCATAAACAACAAACGTCCTACAGGCTGTCTTTGCAACACACACACACAGGCGATTTCATCGAATCAATGTTGCAGTGTTGCTGCAGTATAAATCAAACAAAAATAAAGACTTTTTATAAAAAAGAGCTTGACACGGCGGTTAAGCAAAGCTGCTCTTCTGCTGAAATAATTTTAATCACTGCGACAACTGTTGCATGCAATAGGAAGCGTCGAACAGAGCTTAGCGGAATTATCGCGTTACAGAAACGAAATTATTTCCCACCTTAGTCGGAGAAACGCAATTTTTCTAAGCTAGAGCTGGAAAGTTTAGTGAAAGTTCAAGATTTTGTTTCAGACAATGACATGCGATATTTGATGTTTCTGTCATAGTTTCCTTCCTTTCTTTCATTCACGTCAGAGGCTTTCATTGGTAATAAACTTTAGAATAGGTTAGCCTTCGTTATCGGGACCACTTGGTGAGGAGTCCTCTTGTTCAACAGCAGGGAGCCACAGCACTTTTTACGTGCCGATATCACTGTTGTCTGTTTCTTCTTCATTTTACTGCGCCTCATCAATCCCTTTCTTTTAAGACATTTCTGTACTCAAACCCGGGTCTAATCTAAAGGTAGGAGTAAGGCGTAATCAGTTACACCCACTAGCGTAAATCAAAGAGTGTCCTATTTATGCCCTTCCTCGCGATATTGGCGGGCGAAAACAAGAGTATCGGTGCCTGGCAGAGTAAACAAGTTTACCCTGGACATCGGTGACGACAAGGCCGTATTGATCTCCCATCTTAGAGCAAGCGTCAGTCTGTACACCCACTGGTAACGTCATCACGACCGGGGTTATTGGTCAGCGAGCAGAAGCCTCCATGCGCTGCATTGGTCCTGACAAGACAGTCTACTCTAGGGCTGTGTGGATCAGCAACGCAACCTGACTACGACACGTAGTTTGGGAAACGTTCCAATCGCTTTTTTTCTTTTGCACTGAACAGCACGCAACACGCCCGACAATCCCAGAACGCGCGAAAGAGCTATATATACGTCATCCCAAGGTCCACGTCCCACAAAAGAAAAAAAAAAGAAAGAAAAAAAGTAAAGCAAGGAAAGAAAGAGAAAAAAAAATTACAGCATATCCACGGGTGAATGATGAAGAGCTTTGGCGAAGTTCCTGAAGCAATCATGTGTACACCGTGAAATGTTCAGTTATGGTCCCTTGAATACTGGCTAGTCTACCGTCCGCGTGGCGCACCGTATGGGAAGGGGTTGACGCTTTCTAAATGACCCCGCAGGGGGCGCTGCGCGCTTTCGGAATGTCACCCGCTCATTGCTCTCGCCTGCTTAGTGCTTGTTCATTGTGTTGTGTTGTGGTGCTGCGAATCGTCCGTTGTGTTACTACGACCACAACTGCGACGGCGTGTTTGCTGGACTACGTGGACCTCACCTCATCAGTCTGCGGGAACGAATGACCATCCAACTGCAGCACAATTTTTAGTGATAGTTAGTTCACTGGCGTTTTATAACATTGCAAAACCACATAAATCAGGAAATTGTGTCCCAGAAGTTATCACTGCTCTGGCTTCTCTTCCTGAGGTACAAACGGAAAGCAAGATTGCTGTACTGGATAATTTGATTGGTGGAGGAATGTTCGGTGATGCTGAAAATGCACTGCAAGGTTGCGCTTTGCGCAATATCACTTCGTCGGACCATGCTTCGTCTGTGACGGCAAAAAGCCATGAAATGCTTATTTATGATGTGGCAGGGTAGACAGTAAGAAAGATCCTGAGGAAGACTTCCTCTAATGAGTGTACATTGTTGCTCTCTGTGGAAAAGCGCGGTGCTGTGGATGATGCTTCTCAATCCACATCAAATTTTGACAATGGAGGTTTGCTGTGCCCTTCGGGCCCTCTTAAGGATATTATAACCGTCCTTGAGAACAGCTTCACGACATTTTTCAGCGTAAATAAGCTACACGAGCAAAGAAGATGACTCTTAAGGGCTCGTTTTTTTTTTTTTTTTTTGTGAAACACTATTTAATGAAAACTAACAGACAATAATGCCAGGGAAAGTATACGGGATGTTATTTGTAGTAATTAGGATATAAATGTGAAGAAAGTAAAGTGGACGAAAAGATAACTTGCCGCCGGCAAGGACTTTGTTCACATTCATATCCTAATCACTACAAATAACATCCCGTATACTTTCCCTGGCGTTATTGTCTGTTAGTTCTCATTAAATAGTGTGCTACACGAGCAAAGCATTCTCGACTTTGCCGATTCCATTACGTGGGTACAGCTGCCTGCACTAACATGCACAGAGCTTGCACAGCAAATTACATGCCAAATAGTGAAGTTTTACATTCTTCTACGGCTGCGCTTTTTTGTGAAGGCCCATTAACAATGAGAGAACAGCAAAAAAAAAAAGAGCAGCTGAAGCATTTGAAAATGAGGAGATGTAAATAATTTTCCTACCTGTGCAATTCTTCATATTTATTTGCTTTCATAACCACTTTCGTTTCGCTGTTTTAGTTGTCATTTTTTTACGCTCATGCCAATAAAATTTTTGTAAAAGAAGTAAACTGGTTCTTTCAATGTCAGTTGGTGCTGTGCCACCTGAGAAACAACCTACGCACAGTACTACCATGCATTCCTTTGATATGTGTGCCTCGGCAAAGCAAGCCTTTGCGAACGAAAGCACGTGAGAACGTGTTAATCGAACCGGTTAATATTTGCCATGGGCATAATTATGCTGCAGCAAAAAAAATATTGCAAGAAATGGTCAAGCTGAACTATGCTGAACGTGCGCCCGCGCTTCGGCGACACGCAGCTGGTCGGCGGAGCGCCGCTCCCCAGCATGACGACTGCTCGAAGCGCCAACACCCGCATCATTCGGTAAGCGTGCTCGCTCTCCTCGGCGGACGGTAGACTAGCCAATATTCTAGGGACCCTAGTTCAGTGGTTTCGCCCAGCAGTAATCAAAGCGATACGGCACTTTGATTATTTTTCCTTTTTCCGTTTTTTCTTCTTTTTTTATTTTTTTCGATTTCTTACTTTTTATATCATTTATTTATTTATTATTTATTTATTTATTTTTATTCTTTTTCTGTTTTCTTATTTTTTATTTTATTTTTCTGATTTTATTTTTTTTCTATCTCTATGAGACAGCGCCATCTAGTATATCGTCACCCAACTGCAGTTTGCATGCATCTCTATAAGACAGCGCCATCTATTATACTGTTCGGGAGATACTGCCGGTTACGCCTGACACGAGACAAGGTTAGACTAAGAGGAGCTACGCCCCTAAAAAAGCACGACACAAACCGAACATAATGCCTAACTCTCTCCATGCAGCGAAGTAAAAGTTCGCGACACAGGTGGTCATTTTTTTACTAACAGTGAAGCACAAAATACGCGACGAAAGAAAATCAAAGTAGACGGTAGAACCGGCTATAGACTATGTTACGCAAGGCATATGGGCGCCGCCATCATGGGCTGCTAAACGAATGTTTTCTTATTTTTGTATCCCCTAAGGCGAACTGAGAAAGTCAGAAAACGTCGAATGCACCAACCCAACAGCTTCACGTGTATACAGGGGCGTAGCCCCGTTAGGGCACACCGGGCCCGTGACCCCCCCCCCCCCGAAATTTTTTTTTGCCATAGCATAAGAGCAGAAAATGACACTCGACCACATCTGCCTGCTCGTCCCCACTACAGATCAAGGAGGTGCCCCCCCCCCCCCCGAAAAAAATTTCTGCCTACGCCCCTGTGTGTATACGCGCACCGTAACACTGTTCATTTAGTTGAAGATAAAATACGGCAAAGTTAGCAGCCCAGCATGGCGGCACCGAAACCCATCCGTAAAATAGTCTATATATTCTAATGCGTTTCACGTTGTTAAACATATACTTCACCAACTAGCCCAGGAGCGTGCTCTGCTAAAGTGTCCTTTTTTATGTATTAATTCGTAATCGCGCCACCACGAAAACCATTGTGTTTCGGAGCATCATCCCTGTGACGTGTATACGTAATACGAAAACAAAGAACAAGAAGAGAGGAATATTCAAGTAAATTGATCTGGCAACTTATACAAGTCGCTTCGACAAGGACGCTTGAAAAGTCGCTTATACAATGGCGTTTTTGTTTTACGTAATGACTTGAAATAATGATTTTCGCTGCTATGAAGTCTGCCTTCTGGCTGGAATATTTTATAACGAAGCATGGCGGTCGACTCTCCCCTGCGCTTGGCCAGTGCTCAATTTACATAAAGTGTAGCTTGCTATTTGATTTCAGTAATGGGGGGTAAAAAGAAAGAGATGATAGAAAAGGCGATGTACGTTTATTTATTTATTTATTTATTTATTTATTTATTTATTTATTTATTTATTTATTTATTTATTTATTTATTTATTTAATAATTTGTTGACTTAGTTAGTTAGTTAGTTAGTTAGTTACCTTCATTTATAAAAAAGCAAGCAAGCTTAAGATTCTCGATGGTCGTGGTTGGAGCGCATTAATCCTGACAACCTGGGGGTTGCCAGCGCGCACCCAAACTGCACTGAGCGCACGCGTTTTGCGACTGCCGCTGCCAGTCAACCATCTTTAAACTAGCATAACCAGTTACGCCGTATGATAATGCTGATAGGTATACGATATTCTGTCGCAACACTTATTCCCCTCACTTTGAGTGGCCGTCTTGAATGAGCGACGAGGCTGGAGCTTTAGAGTAGCATACCAAATATCCTGAACTGAAAATTTGTCAACCACAATAAACGTCCCGCACTTGACAGAAACATATGTCGAAGCTGGAGTAAGTTCGTACACAAACAAGAGACGCGGAACTGATGTTTGCTCCGCCATTCATGCATTTGCGACTGAGCCCCACCGATTCGCCTCACAAATTTGCCTCTTTATGACCGGTACTTACCTACGGAACAGAAACCTGGAGACTTACAAAGAGGGTTCAACTTAAATTGAGGACGACGCAGCGAGCGATGGAAAGGAAAATGATAGGTGTAACCTTAAGAGACAGGAAGAGAGCAGAGTGGGTCAGGGAACAAACGGGGGTTAAGGATATCATAGTTGAAATCAAGAAGAAGAAATGGATATGGGCCGGGCACGTAGCACGTCGGCAGGATAACCGGTGGTCATTAAGGTTAACTGAAGGGATTCCAAGAGATGGCAAACGCGTGAGGGGGAGACAGAAAATTAGGTGGGTAGATGAGATTAAGAAGTTTGCAGGTATTACGTGGCAGCATAAAGCACAGGACCGGGTTGATTGGCGGAACATGGGAGAGGCCTTTGCCCTGCAGTGGGCGTAAACAGGCTGATTATTATTATTATTATTATTTTAGCAGCGGAGCTGTTTGTGCCAGCCGTTGGTTGTAATCCGTCAACCGGCACGCGCTCTGTTCGTCCTCTTCTTCATCTTCTGCTTCGCTCACAGAACACGTGCGCCAATTCGTCAGGCGTGGGATGCAACGACTCTGATGGGCAGAGAACAAGTACGGAGTAAGGGAAAGAAAGAGACCGAAAGAAAGAGAAACATTCTTGGTGAGAAAAATTTCTTGATGAGGCAGGATTCGAACCCACGCACCCGCGATCCGAAGGCGAGCATCTTAACCACTCTGCTATCCACAGCCTTGTATAGTATAGTATAGTATAGTATACCAAGGAGGTGGGAAAGGAAAGTTAGGGTGAGCAGGAGAGATGTAAGGGTGAAGAGAAAGGAAAGGAGAAGGGGCGAGAGTAGAGCATACCATAGAAAAAGAGAAAGAGAGGAACATAGAGAAATAAAGGTAAAAAAACGGAAAGAGAGAGAAATATATAGACGGAAAGTGAAATAGATAGAAATGAAGAGGAAGCGAGTAATAAAGAGAGAGAGAAAAAAAGGAAAAGAGAGAAAGAAAGATAGAAGGCGAGAAAACTATATGGAGAGACAAAGAAAGAAATAGAAATAAGGAGGGGTGGAGACAAAGAACACATAGAAAAAATAGACAGAACAGAGAAAAAGAATCAAAGAGTTGAAGAAAGATAGAGAAGAATAAAGAGAAACAAAGATGGCCGCCCAGCTCCGCACTTCCTTCAGGCTTGGGACCATTAGGGCGAAGCTGACTTAATTTTTTCTTTTTTTTTCTAATAACGATCGGCGTTCTTCGTGCTGCAACATTTATCACCATTTCACAAATTTTTGTCCTGTTCTAGTATACGCTGCAGTGGTTTGGAGTCCCTGCAAAAAAAAAAAAAAAACGCCAGGCCTGCGCTGAAACCGCAGCACAGTCACAGCGAAAGCTGGAAGAGCGGCGTTTCTAGAGCTCGTTGTATGCCCTCTTGGGGCTACTAATAAAAGTACACTAGGATGGTACCCACTACGCCATAAATCACAATTTTGTGAAGTTGGGTAGCACCTACTAAGGCATTATTCGTCATTCTGCGGAGAAGCGAGGCACCAGCTACACGTCTGTAAGGCATTATGTGCACTTTGTTGACGCGACGACTGATGACGATGAAGAATTATGGCTCCGCCCTTTGTAATGGGTTGGAAGCTTTAAACGGATCACCAGTTATGTAATTTGCATTGGGTGACGCCCGGTCGGTATTTCCCTCTCCCGCCATGCTGTATAACATACGTTGACGTGGGAGAGAGGGGGGGGGGCGAAGAACTTTATTGAGACCCCGAGGAAATGGATCATGCACTTATGGGCTTCCTTGGCAACCAATACAAGTGCACTTGCGAGGAACCCACTACGCTATAAATCATTGTAATTTTTGAGAAGTAGGGAAGCAGGCACTATGCCATTTTTCGTCATTCTACGGAGAGCCGTGGTACCTGCTAAACGCATGTAAGGCATTATGCGCACTTTGTTGATGCTGTGCCTGATGACGATGAAGAATTATGACGGAGCCCTTTGTAATGGGTTGGACGCATTCTACAACCTACTCGTTGCGCCATTCGCATTGTGTGACGCCTGGTTACAGAATTCGCGTTGTGCGACGCTTGGTGCTTATTTTACTATTCTACCACGCAATATTGCATATGTTAATGTGGTTCCTTCCCGACATGAAGCCTGTATAGGGTCTTTTTGCAAAGCAGTTTCAAGCACCGGCATGGGTCAGAGGTTCAATACTGGGCTCCCACGCAGAGGACCCAGGTTCGAACCTGGTTCCATCCTGGAATTTTTCTCTTATTTCGTTTTTTTTTTCTTATTTCGAACGAACGGCCGCTGAAATGATCTCATAACAGCTTTCGCTGTAAAAGGTCTAATCACTAAACAAGAAAGAATTCAAACCCTCGCGGCCTGATTCCTATGTTCTAGGCACAGAAAAAGATCTCACGCAGTCACCGAAATGTTAAGTTCTTGTAATTTGGAACTATAGGAAATTAGGCGACAGAAGACCAGCATAAAATTATAATCTTTGATTCTCAAAGATCATATGAATATTTATAAAAGCATGTAAAGTACTCACGGGTTGAAAGAGGACAATGTAGGGCTGAGTAACGCGCACACTTTCATTTCCACCGTCTTCAGTTCGGGTCGTATCGGCGTAATTTCGACTGGAACGCGTACATTAGAGCCAAAATTATATTTAGAGGCCAGATTCGTCGCGACATGAGGTGGTTATCTCGAGCAATAGCGAATGTCAGTCGTTATACTAAAAAATTGATGTCGCGTTTGAATCTGTGAGTACTGTGCATACGAGTACATGGTTACTCAGTAAGAGAATAAATTAAGGTGCAATCATCAGATGTTATGGCGCCCGCACAAACGTCCTTGGGTATTCGCGCTTTTCTGATGTTATCGAAAGAAGGAATGGACTACCTGCACGTATTGCTGAGTGCACCTGTGTGTAGGCGTTTGAAGCCTTTCTTGATAGTTATGTCCCTCGAAATTCATTCGATAGTCTCTTGATGTTCTACGTTGCTTGTCATGCCACTTTTTTACAATTTTCATATTTTCCAATGCTGTTTTGTTAAAGTTTGACGTCACCTCAAAGTTCCTGCGATATCAATTGTTACTTGATGCATTGCGTCTCTGTAATTATTCTAAAATGAGGGTTAAGAGTATGCTATGAGAAATAAATAAATGATTGAGTTCGAACGCTTCGCTACAAAATAAATAAATAAATAATACATTCTGCATCACTCCTGAAAATTTACATTCTAACATCGTATAAACCATCCATATATTGGTCAGTCCCTGACTATGGGTAAGAGATAAATTTCCCAATAATAACAATGCCGACAATAACAACGCACGAGAGCTTCGTAGACAACAAAGTAAAGACACAGTCCTACGCAGCAGCAGCTCTTTAGAAGAGAAGACGTCGTCTTCAAGCCGACTGCTTATCGCAGCAAATAGCGGAACCTGGCGAAGCCTCTCAGTGTGTCGGTTTCTTTTCTTGCACATATCTTAGAGCTAACGATGCTTTAACAAAATACGAAGGAGGCACTTGCCGAGCTCCTGTGACGCGAGTAACACCCATCGTTTCGGATCACGCCGCGCTGCCCAGCCACGCGTGGCTGGAAGGGAGCAGCAAAAATTGTGTGACACAGTTCCGCAGCAGCTTTCTTTCACGAGTCCCCGAATAATAGCAGGTGTGCGAGCTTCCAAAAGAGGCGTGCGCATAGCTCAGACCTCGGCTCGTTCGTCACGCGCACAGCATCTCCGAGACAAGTGCGCTTTTGTGCAGCGAGACAGACGAGATGCGAGACGAACACAATTCGGATCTATAGCGCTGCACGAAGGCTTTCTGTTCCTTGTTACAATGTTGGTGGCAACGCGACCACGTAAAAAACTGGCAGCTTCCTCCGCAGTAGCGAGTAAGTCAACTATGGTACTTTGATTTCTATTTACTTATTAGTGCACATATACTTCACTCATGCCGGTATACAGGGAAGATACAACAAAGCATATACTGCACACATGAATGAGCATAAAATAAGTAACTGCATCTTGCAAGTAATCAAAGTGAGAGCACAGTAAATGGAACACAAGCACAAATATGCTTTTCAATAAACAGAGAACAAAATAGAACATATGAATCAAACATAGAATTCAGAACCCATTCTGTGACACGCTTCCCGCTCGAGGAAAAAAACACCGAACGTATAAAAATAAATCATATCTATCTATCTATCTATCTATCTATCTATCTATCTATCTATCTATCTATCTATCTATCTATCTATCTATCTATCTATCTATCTATCTATCTATCTATCTATCTATCTATCTATCTATCTATCTATCTATCTATCTATCTATCTATCTATCTATCTATCTATCTATCTGTTTATCGAGCAAAGATGCGTCGGATGTTCTATGTCACATTGCGAACGGAAGTGTTAAGCGCTGTGTAACTATTAGTAGTGCAGGTTAGAGTCCTGCACAGTGTATGCTTGTCCATGTGGCGTTTGAACTTTGAGTCAGCGCAGTCATTTTCTTGGGCAGCAACCTGGTGCCCTTAAAATTGCGCATTTGATGAAACATTTTTTAAAGTAAGAAACTAAAAAGAAAGTTCGTATCATACATTCTTGCCATCACGTACTCAGTATAATTTCGCAATGTCACGGCTGACATGTATGGCGCAGTCAGTCAACGTTAAGCGGGTGTCTCTCCTGTGTGTTCTGTCAATGTTGCACAAACCCCCACACCATACGTTCTACCAACAAGGCCAGTCTTCAACCCTAGCTTACAGCACAGCTGGTATTCTTTCTTGGACATACGCACTGTCGTTGCAGGTGCAGACCACCTTTATCTTCTTTCTTCGTTTATTTTTAAAACCTCCATTCACAGGTGCGTGCGTTGCAAGTAACGTTGCTAGCACTACAATTTCCAATAATTGTTCACATTGCGCTCTCAAATTCGAAGGTCAAGACAAAATTCCGAGTTAAACAACAATTAAATGGCTTTCGTAATTTTCATAGATGCATTATATACAGTATCATACTACATTGCCTAAATTGGTGCGCAGCCATTTCAAGGGAAACATCTTTCTCTGTAAAAAAAACATTTTTTTTTCAATGTCGCATAACGTACTACCGTGAGAAATATGAGCTGAAACACCAAATTCATGCTTATTCAACGATTAATTGTAATGTACTGGTATGAATGTGGCGTATTGTATAGCCACTGCATAGATACATTTCCGCTTGATCATTCAGTGTCACGAACATTTTCACGCTTGCCAACAGCGTTTACTCGCTGTGACCCTTAAAAGGTAATTTTGAGTGTTCGATCTCATATTGCTGACGACTATAGATGATTTTCTCAAGAGCTCACGCTCTCTCATATCTCAAGCGTGTTGGTACAGTAAACGGCCTGATGTGAGTACACCTGCACTGAGGGACAACGCGGACCAAGCGTCTAGACGGAGACCGCAGATCATTAGGTACGTGCGTGCGTGCGACACAAGCTCATCACTGCAAGCAGATGGGAACGGAAGGGAAAGGGGGATGCACAGCGATCTCGACGAATCGCGGCCTTCTACAACGCCGCAGAAATGCGGATGTGTGCTTTCGCTTTAGAAGGTTTGCCCAAGCACCTTGTATAGTTCTCAGGTACGCCTCTGCGTAACGTAGGTGAGCCCGAAGAAGGCATGAAGGAAGGCTTACCTGTCGGCCGGCGCGTCCGTGTCCCCGGGAGACTTCACCACCGGAGCACGGGGAGACTATACGGTTGGGCGCAGATGCAGCCCGCCGACGATCCAAGATGGCGCCGCATCGATCGGTGCCGCCGCAGCATCCCGTCTCCCACCGCTCCTTTTGCTCCCCTCTCCCGACCCTCCCTGACGCGCCGCCAGGGAAGGAAAGGGTGCAGAGGTCGAAGCCTCGACATACACTCTGCAGGCGTCGCGCCACTGTAGGCGTCGGGCTAATATAAACGTTACAACACGCCTAACTAAAACTTTTATCGCCATACAAGGGGCAGTCTCGCTTCTTGATATTTTTGTTCGGATTCATAGAAGTTAAAAATCTTACATATTCATAGTGGTGGGTGACACAATCTGCTCTAAAACTAAACCATAATGCGCATCACTTGCTCTCTGTTCGCTAATCTCTACCCTCTGAGTTGTTACCTCAATTTTTATGTGTCTGTTCCAGTAGGAAAGGGAACGCCTAGTTAGTATTCCATCGCTGATTGCAGGATAGTTCAGATGTTAAATAACGGCAAAATATTGTTTATCAATACGTATCTACCCAAGAAACCTCAAGAAGCATATAAAACCGATAAAGTTAATTAAACATTGAAATCACGACGTCTTCTACTACGCGGTCTCTGTTCCCCTTAAACCGTAGGCAACACATAACTTTTGGAGCACCGCATAAAACTTCAGCTTTGAGACGGCGCCTGCATCGTCTCGTCGTATTCAGTACACCGAAGTAATACTGCTACTCGGCATAGATGGAAAATAATGTGTTAAGAGAAATTTATTATATCATAGACGGTTAACATATCAATAACAATTCAACATAACATTTCTGTGCTATAGATATCCGTTTACGAGAATCACAATACAGACTTCAGTGACATTGGCATAAATCAAGACATGAAATGACGTGGAGGCAACAAGTACAATTCATGTGTCACACATTTACACACATATACGAATAATTTGTCAAAAAAAAAAAAATCTGCGTACACATATGCACATTACATGGTCAAACAGAAAGCACAGATAAGGCGTGATATGTACATTTTGCGTATTGTCCAGGCGTTTTTCTGTCAGCTACAAACCGAGAGGACAACACCAT